>NC_091015.1:41393273-41698273 GCF_041296385.1 Aphelocoma coerulescens | reverse complement strand
ATTGTTAGCTCCTAAATTTCTCAAAGACATTGATTTTTTTGTCATTTAGTAACAAAAGGACACATAAACTGTAAATTATCTGAGATTTTTCAGGGGAATTGTGCATTTATTCTGATTTCCCTAACCCATAAAAATGTGTGACAATAACATATGTCTCTGATTAAGAATAGTTCCAATATATCCCCTTATCCCGGATAACTGTTATGTAACAGCAATTTGCAGACTGACTGGAGAACTAGGTGAAGACAAGGAACTAGTAGGTATTGTATTTACTAAGAATCTCACACTTCCACCACAAGTAATACTGGCAAGAGTATTATCAGACTTAGCTGGCAGAATTAAACCTTCTCTTTGATAATACTTAAGCACGGGGGAAAGCTCACTCTAAAGCAGAGGCAAAAGTTCAGAATACTAAATCAGTCCTGACACAGCCGGCTGACAGAACTTCTGTAATGGATTAATGACTTCTTGAGGGTTTGCAGGAGGGGACGTTATTGTGATTATCTGCTTACTTTTTATCTTATCATTTTAAGGTGGCACAAACACACAACAGCAATTCAAAAGACCTTTTACCTTGAGTAATGTGAGTAACAGTGTCCATAGAACGAGTTGGCAGCTCTCATGTGAATGGGGCAGCACTGTAGAGACTGAAATGTATTGGCTACAGGTTCAGCTGCTATTACTCAAGACAGTCTGACTGAACCCACCAATTTACTGTCCTTATTGCACTGTGTATTTGGTAAGTGACTTAACTACCATTGCAGACTACTGCTTCCTTACTAACCATACCAGTATAAGTTTGCCAGAGTTTCTATGGTTTACACTCCTCCATTTGCATGAGTGATTTGCCTTTCTTCCTTCAGGGTGCATCAACAACATCAGCAGATTCTATTTTAATGCCAAGATTTAAGAATGTATAAAATAGTACTGAAAAACTTCTGTGTTTGTTGTCTTCAACACTTTTTATATTCTCTGTGACCTGTATAAAAGTGAAAAGATACTATCTGCATTAAATGCTACTCATGCAAGCAGAGCATAATATGGTCTATAAGCCGAGCAAATTAAGTTGAGAGTTGAGTTGTGTTTTGCTAATGCATCATTACTTGTGATGGCTTTATATACACCGCTCTGATTGATTGTAACTGTAAGCAATTGTAACTGACTAAGCAATTCTGCAGGTAAAACAGAAGGAACACATTCCAGCTCTGCTGGCTTTATAGCACTTCCGGGTTCAAACTGCATGGACTTACATAAAGCAGGGCAACTAAGTAAGGTGCTGTCATTTTCTTAGTTAAAGTCCAAAATGGCCCTGGATAATAAGTCCTCAAATTGTCCTGCTTTTCTTCTACTGGATTAAAACAAATCCAAGTAAGGAAATCCCTTCTGATTTACAATTTACATTTTCTGATGCATTTGCAAATTTCTGATAATTGAATCCCTGTATCTGAAATGGAAAAGCAGCCTAACGTTTTCTTCAGAGATGAAGAAAAAAAAAGTTTTGCTTTATGATAATGAACACTTCAAAGAACACTTTCAACACTTTGTCTCTGGAAATGAAATCCAGACTCGCACCTTACATAACTCAAAACTGAGCAGTTTTATCGTCCTCTGGCTTCCAAAGTGTGATTGGCAGAGGCCTACCCTGGGCCAGGCTGATTTACCTGAACAACACTCATCCACTTAAAGCATACATATGTTGAATATCAAACATTCCGATTGCTCAGCACAGTAACTGCTGAAGTTCATTCTTTGGCTACAGGACTCAAATTTATGTTTGAACAGTTCCTTTGGCTCTGCACCAGTATCTGAAGCCTCAACAATGCAAATTATTCATACAGGTTAACAGCATGCGAGCAGTGGATCAAACTGCGGTTGAGAAAGCTAAAAAGTCACGTGCAAGTGAGCATCCTAAAAACCACCTGCAGCTGTTCTAAAAGAAGTTAAAAACACACTACTGCAAATCAACATTTATACTATCATGTAGGATAGACCACATGTGAGGTCTCATATGAGAAGACAGATGCTTATAGAAGAAAGAAGAAAGCACTAGACATCTACAGCCATTTCTATCTTATGCACTGGAGTGGAACAGTACATTTTTATTTTCTAAAGCATAAAGAGTGTCTCTGAGCTCCCTATATGACAGGGCCAGTAGCAAAGGTCTGGGCTGCTTCTCTTTGCCTCAGTGACCTCTAACTGTGCCTTTTCACTAGTCACGGGCAATGGTCAGCTAAAATAAGCAGTCCCTGCTAACAGACATAGATGGCAGTATAAATCCTGCTACTTTCTCCGTAAAGAAAGAAACATTTCTGTTGGTTTGTCACAAGTGAGACCTCCTGAAGGGTGCACTGCATGCTTCCTTCAAGGTGAACATCCCCATGTATCAATTCTGCAAGAACAGTACTCCTTCAGCGTTCAGATGCCTTCACTGTATTCAGCATTCCCACTGTCTTCACCAGCTGCTAAGCCACAGTGAGTGAAATATATGAATATAATGTGAGGTATTTCACAGGTGAGTGAAATAAAAAGAGCAGCCAGCCTAGGTTAGCAGGGCAAAGCAACAGAAAGCACAGACCAGAAATGGGATGTGAGCCAAGAGCAGGACACTCTGTCTCAGCCATGCTACCAGAAAGTTCCTTATATTGCTTCAAGCCCAACAATAAACAACCTTCTGAAAATCACTGACATGTTGCAAACAGAAGCATTGCAGAGGCAGCAGCTTTCAGGAAGGCCCAAATTTGAATCCCTTCCAAAATCTGCATGTTCACTTACCTACAAAGACTTCAAGCCCAGATATTTGGATCAACACACAATATGGGAAAATCCAGTCAGCCTAAGTAAGCCAAGCTTACCACTGGGTATAAAGTATGAGGAAAGTAGAATTTTGTTGCACAAACTTTGGCATCAAGAAACATGTCTGCCTGCATGGAGACCAGAGGATGGGCCAAGAGAGATAACACTGCCTGAATGGATCCGTAGCTGTGAAGCTCCTCAGCACCAGACAGTACTGCTGGAGCTGCAACATTCCTTTTCTAAGACAGCAGCACAAAAACATTTACATGATTCTGTAAAAGGAGAGAGAAAAACTCCTCACAGATAACACTACTGAGAGAAAGAGACACAAGTCCTATGGTTTCAATGCTTTTTATTTCTTTAACTGACACATTCTTTTAAAAATGGAATAACAAATAAAAAGAACTTCAATACAAATTATCTGGCCCTTCCCAGAGAACTATAGTAAGTTCAAACAGTAAAGAGAAGAGCAATTAGAGTATCCCAGGACATGTGCAGACTACTTGAGAACACCAGAAGACCTTGTCTGGGTCTAGAGGCTGTGAAAACATGACTATTCTAGACAAACACATTAATGGGATAAATACTGGTTATGGAAAGAGTTGGTTCATTAAAGGCCAAATGGATTAATAAATGAGCATTACAGTCTGACTGGGAATAAACTTAGGGTAGGTATCACAGGATGATTTTTAACGTTCACAGCGTGGAACTTCAGGAATAGCTGAGGAGAGGATCAGAAAAGAAGCTGCTTCCGTTTATGAAAGGAGCTGTGACGCAGCTGCCGACAACAGCTGGGGATCAGTTACTGACCCAATACGGCTCTTTGCAGGCCCTCACAAACACCAAACTTCCACTGAAAAGGATCCTCTGCTACTTTGCAGGGAGTCAAATGCCAATAAGCACAGCACTGCTACGTGCACACACAGGCACAAACATGATTCTCATGAGCTGTGGAGTCTCTTTGTCTGTGCACAGCATATTCCCAAAGTCTCCATGCTCTAAGGCTGACTGTGGCCTCTCCAAACACACATCCCTATGTCAGACTATTGTGGCTTGTGTTTCAGACTCTTGCCTCTCCTTCTTCACTCATTGTCTAAAACAAGAATGTTTCAGAGAACTGGAAAGGCCACAGAGACTGTATTTAAACTGAAGGGAGGTATGGTAGAGGGAGAATGGGATTTAATAGTCCCCCCAGGGATTTGAAGGAACTTTAAAAGAAGGAAAGCTACTGAAAACATGTAATCTGTTATCAGGAGTCAGGCCTAGATGGCTGAAAGTGATCAGTACAGTACCCAGGGATTAATAATGGGCATTAACTTGGTGGTTATAAAAATAATTAAGAGCAAGAGATAAGGAAAGAACAGCTCTGCTGCCATGTTGTGGTCACAGAACTGTTTTAGATTCCTGAGAAGTGTGAACAAAAACCACCTAAACAAAACAGTCCTCAAATACAATATATTTAAATATCTTGAATAATTTTTGCAAAGATTTTTGAAAATAAGAACGCAGTGAAGGAAACCTTTGTGGAAAGCTATCTCATAATAGAATGCAAAGAATACACTTAAATTGCTATCTTCCATGTGCTGACAGATTTATGATGCTGCTACACAGATTTCAGGAACATAATACTGGAACAGCTTTTGCAGGAACAGCTCATATTGGTTCGATGCATATCTTAAGAAACTGCAGCCAAGTGGGGATTAGAGAAGCAGAAACAGCACACAGACATTCATCAGGGGTTTTTTTTAAACTCCTAATTAAATGAGGGATTATTCAGTTGTTTCCTAGAGAGAACCTGAAGAGGGAGCAAAATACCATTGTGTTTTTCATTGAGAATTTTTTCACTGCATTCTTCTAAGCTGTCCCATCAAGGAATCAGATACATTTCCCTCTCCCTTCAAGCAAATCACCAGAGTTCAGGAGACTGGCAGGATCATACCCTGAATACATGGCTCAAAAAGAACCTTGCTTCCAGCTAGTCCTTATCCACTGAACTTTCCCTTACAAAAAGATACTAGCAAAGAATCATGGCATAAATCCCCTATGGCTTTATTCATGTGTGAGATCTTCAGGAGGTCAGTCAGGACACAGTGCCCCAGCAGCGTGCTATTTTCTGTGCAAGTATTCAGAGGACAAAGGGCTCCATGGCTACCAAAAGGATATAACTAAAATGACAGGACAGGAGTCAGACACCTTCTTTTCCATTAGGAGAGGATACTCACTTTCTATCCCACCTTCACACATTTCAGAAACAATGAGACTTTTAGTTGTTAAAACAGAGGTGATTTATGCATTTATTAGGACACAAGAAGAGTACAGGAGAGCATCTAGAGGATTTAGCACAAAAATAACTGAGCAGCATAATAACAGATGAAATTTAAAAGTGAAGTATGAAGAAACTTACTGCAAAGAACTGCTGAAGACAACTCAGCCACAAATGGGTTTTTAAATGGTTGTTACTTCCTGGATGCTCTGTTTCTAGTACCATTCAGGACAGATTAATGTTTAGCAGCAGAGAAGACAGAATATTACATTCTTCGTGTATCTTGCATTTAGTTTTGTTCAGCACACTTCCTAAGTAACAAAAAGCAAAAAAGTCTGGGAATATGACAAAGGCAAAAAGATTGACATCGTTTTTTAAAAAGCCTTAGAGACATGTCCTAACAGTATAAGAAAAACATCTTCAACACTAGTAGTTTGGATTAAGTGTTCTCAGAGCTCTAAAACTCCATGCTTTAGGATTATAAAGTCATCCTGGGTAGTTTTTTGTGTGTGCAAAACATCCAGCATTCAGCACTGTCAGAAACAGGACAATCTGTTCTGTTTCAGACCAAATCTGGTCTGATAGAACACTTGACACATACTTGAAGTCAGATGTAAAAAGAAGCAGTGAAGCTGGGCTATTAAAATCTAATGCTAAACTACAAGCCAGGTGATTACTTGGTCACCAAACCCATGAAAACTCGACACAACAGGCAGCAAAACAAGCATAAGATCCTTACAGGGAGGAAATCCACCTCTCCACTAACAGAAACACCCCATGTGTTCTACCACCTGCATCAATGACTTCCTCTCAATGAAGAAGACTAGGAAGAAGACAATCCATGAATGTGTTGTCTTGAAACTTGGTCAGGCTTCTCATTCAACAGCTCCTCCTGCTGCTCTACACAGGGCTCTCATAGCCTTGCAGAGAACTGGGTTTACACTTACAAGCATTAAGTCTGCCAAAGCACACCAGTTTCATTTCTCTGGGAGAGTGGAGATAAATTTGCCAATTTATGGCCTAATTTCTATTTATGTTATAAAAGGTTTCTCCTTTGAAAATTCTAAGGTAAGCAAAGCTTTTATTTTTAAAACTTTCATATGACTCATGGGGCCATACTAGCGCTCACTTTTCATGAAGGTCCTCCTATCTGGCCTATACCTTAGACACAAAAACTGCATAGGCTTTAGTAGATTACATTAGATTAGCATATCATCATCACATAAGGAGACCCAACCATACAAATCTCCTTACAAAAGGACTCTTAATTTTAAGCTTTTCTTGGGGCTAAGTTGATGCTTTGGAGACTAATTTCACAATATCCAGGCTGTTGCAGAGGTAATTCTCATTCTATATCTTGGATTATTCAGAAGACAACATCACAAATGATCATGTAAATGTGAAGAAATTGGCTCCCACAGATACACAAAGCAAATGTGTTATCAATGTGGCTAATTGTCATCTCCACCAAATAGGATAGTCCTGAAATTCTTCCAACTGTTTGATTCATTACAAAGAAAAAAAAAATAATGGAAAATGTGGTAGTTTTGACCAATTACTTGCCACTCAAAAGTAGAAACTGAGGCCAATAGAAATTACTGTTATTGTGGCTTGTTTTTTGTCAGATGGAATCAGACTTTCAGACAATGTTCAAGGACATTTATTACACCTCTACTATTTTACGCTTTCCAGTAAACTGTGGCAGACTCCACAATAGCATGAGACTAGCTCTAAAGTTAAAAACATAATGGACTTGATAAAAGAATACCCTTTCATTTGCCTTTCAGTTCTTAAATCTCTAAAGTTAATTTTTAAGTTCTTTTCCAAAAGAAACACAATTATATTTTTAAGAAAAGCTGAACTTCTGAAAACTTGCTGGGTCCTGAATCTTCCAAATGTGGATGTCCTTGTGGGTTAACCTAATTAACTTTGTCCTTGAACTAAAAAGTTTGGGTTTTTTGTTTGCTTGGTTTTGGTTTTTTTAATTACTATCTTGAATCACCTCTTTTTTTGGCCTACTTTCACTATGAGAATTGGTTTTTAAGGATTCAGAATTATTTTTCTGATAGTAAAATGGACGTTGATGCAGTTCCATCCTAGGACAAGTCTTGCATTGAGTCCTTCCTTGCTATTCCACACTTCAATGCAAATTACCCCAACTTCATGCACTTATGTTTTGTATTCACTGCTCCTCTGTACTCATCCAAACAAGATGCCTCTGTTGTGTTACTCGTCTCAAACCACCAACTGATTACAGAGAAGTTGTATCCTACACTTCTTATCTTATTCTGAGGTCCAAGGTTACTTGCCAAGAAATCTATCAGTCCACAGGCAGCTACTGGGACAAGTGCTTGAGCAGGGCAACCCAGGCAGTCATTAAGTCAATGCTCTCAGCTTGAGATCTGTGTTTAAGTTGTCAAAGAGTGACTTTGAACCCTGGATCTTCTTATCTACCCAGCTCCCCACAGGCCAGATGAATGACAGAGACCTCTACCACCCCCAGTCCTGGAGACACTTCATAGCACAATAAATGGCTGCTGAATAAATCTCCATGCCTGAGGCATAAAACCACAGCATCAAAGAATGGTCAAAGTACTTTGCTATTTTCACACCTGTTAAACTCATCAGTGAATTTATCACTCAGTAAGCCATGGCATTATAATGGTTATGCAATTGATTCAGCTATGAAAGCTTGGCAATTGCCCAGCTGCTCACCATGCTTTGCACTCTGGCTGGATTGGCTGCTGTCTCTACCTGTGCCTCTTGTCCTTTTTTTGACAGCTCACTGTGATGCTGAGCAGCAATGCCTCACCCTGTGCCAAAGTGGGACTTAAAACATCCTGGCCAGGCAATTCTCATTACTTGGCACTTAAGAGGCATTCTTATGTCCCTTAGTGCCAAGTAGTTGTTTTCACAGCCCTACCAAACTCACTCTCCAAAAACACGGGAACAGCAGATATGGGAAGAATTCCAAGTTCTGCCTTCCTCTGCTAAGATCAAATCCTTCAACTACCACTCCATACACTGGCTGCAGAAAATATTTCTATGTTCCACTCCCAAATAATTTGTCTTTATAACATAGGCATGGGACAATACACCAGCAGTTATTTTAAATTTGGGAATAGTTTTTACCTTTTCAATAATGGCAATTAAGCATTGAATGCAATCCAGATACTCAAGTCAATGTAACACTTGTCATTGAAAAAAAAAATAAAAATCACAACATTGTCAGAGACAACTGCACAAAGAATAAATACACTGCCTTTTATTTTAAGCAGTCCTTAAAATAAAACCAAGACTTGTTCGGGAAAATATTACACAAAATTAGATGCTAGGCCAATATTTAGCTTTGTCTTAAGAAGGACTACATAGTGACCTTTAGGAACGGCATCATCTCAGAGACTGCCCTTGCAGCTGTTCAAAGCAGTAGCAAAATTGGCTTCTCTGTCTTAGACTGTATAAAACACAACAAGCAGTAATCATTAGAGGCACGCCATTCATCAGGCATTTTTATTTCCTCTTCAGTCTCTAATGCTTTTCGACTTTGTTCCTTAGCTGTTAGGGTGAACAGGTTCCCAGAACAGCCTGGGACATAATAAACAGACATAAATAAAACGTAAAAGACATAATAAACGTAAGGCCAGCAGTACATTCCAAATGACAGGACTTGTAACATGAAAGTGTTGAAAAGTAACCCTAAACCTGTATGTTTGCCTCTGTGGAATACTCCTTTCTGAAGGATACTAGCATAAAAAACTTTTCAAGCCCAGCCCAGAATAACTCTTTCATCTTTATAAACTGGGCTTTGAAAACCCATGGAGAGACATACCTTTCTCCCAAACAATTCCAAAGGCAAAGATAAAATCAGAAAAAAAAACCCAAAACCATGTTTTCTGAATAGCTTCAGTACAATTCAGAAATCATAACAGTGCAAATTAATCAGTACTACTTTGTGATGAGGTAAGATTTATGACTCAGATCATAAGCCAAACTGTTTCTTAAAACCAGCATCACACCACCATGACTCCAGCACAAATCAGACTCCCCAATGCTAGCACAGTTTGCTGATAACCAGTAGCAACTCAGGCTTGTCCCACTTCCACATGATAAGGGGATTAAAAATGACCAAGGTACTCCAGCACCTTGGAGGATGGTGGTACATCCAGCACCAGGGATGAGGTGATGATTTCCATAAGAAATGGGTTCTAAGGTATTTATCAAAGACCAAACCAGAAGTTTAGCACAGAGTTGAGAAAAGAAATCACATATTCTCCTGAGTTCCAGTTTAGGCCCACAATGCAAGGCTACCTTTTTTCCTTTTATTTTCAGTGTCCCTTTTAAAAAGATATGGATGCTTCTTCTGACATGTTTTCTTTACTACTGGATTTGGCACATTTGGTTTATTCTTGCTTCCTTTGGGACATTACATAGAGTTACACTCAGAATTCTGATTGCAAAATAACTATAGTTCCAGCATGTAATAGCCTGAGCTAGTAAAAAGGCAAAGGTATTCCAGGTGTAACCACAGTGAATAACTGGAAGACTAAAATATGAGCCTTCTAGGCAAACCATACCAAGGCAAATAGTCTAATGAATGTTAATGTATGTAGAAAAGTATAGAGCACTGAAAATGCACCCTGAGTCACTTTAGTTTACTCCAGCAATTCAAACCCACAAAGCCAGAAAAGCCCTGCCCTTGTCTTTAGTGTTGCTTCTGGAAGCCCCACAACATACTCTGTCCTACACAGGAAGTCACATGCAGGATTTAACACATACACTGCAGATGCCATATTTAGCAGAGAAGGCAAAAATTTCACTATTAGACTGTCCTATCACAGAACATTTCAAAAAGTAAACACTGGGCACCTTGAACAACACCCCTTCCTGCACCTTCTACTTTACTTACAGGTCAGTTCTTACCACCAAGTTGCTCCAGATCCACCCTTAGTAATGCCCAAATGGGCTCAAAGATATGAGAAATCCTCTCCATTCAAGAGACCTCTTTTTACTGGTGAAAATACATCCCTTAACCGACTATCTTGTTATATCAGGCAGAAGCTCTGCTTCCACTAATACAGTATGGAAATCCATTAATACTGCGTTTGTCTCATTTACACCTTCGGGAAAGGGTATTACATCATGACTGCTGGCAGCCAGTCACACTGCAGACATCGGCGTAGTCAGGTGTAAGGCTGAGAAGATAACAGTTCATTTTATAGACTGATTTTAGTATACTAATCTTTAGCACTGAAAAGCTCAAAGGTTGAGTATTTTCCCCAAGAGCATTACTTCCTTATTTCAGAAGTTTAACAAAAATCAATCCAGTTGTCTTGAATTAAGTTGCAGTTTTCAAAAACAGCTTCTTGGAAAAAAACCTGAAAAAACCCTGAAAAAGCATTGCTACAATGTCCCTCCACATGCATTGGAAGGGTTAACTGTGAAGCACAACATGCAATTCTCGGAATGGAACATACATATTTAAAAAGCAAAATGCAACAGAAATGAAGAGAGCTACAGATGCTTGAAGTTCTGTGAAGAAAGGGAGAACCTCTGAATAGGTGTCAGCGGGCATCAGTCCAAATCAAGTGCTTAAAGAAGCTTAATAATTGACACTGTTATTTCTTAGAGCAGCTTAAAAGGTGCTTTCAGCTCCCTGTGTCTTTAAAGATAGGAGAGACTCGTGGTTTTATCACGAGTCTTGTGATATTAAGTTACATCTGGCCCTTGGAATCATCTAAGACACAGAAGCCTTACTAAATGAAATTCCGTCCTTCCAATCATAGTAAAAAGTCTAAAAAAAAGAGTGAAAGGCACCACGAAGGTTCAAAACCAAACAGCAAATAAAAGAAACAGAGGATGCCTTTAGTTTTTAAAATAATATTTTCCAGTCAACCTTATAATGATGGGAGTCTGATATGAGTTGAGATTTGAGTTGGGCAACAACAGCAGAATTCAAAGCAAATTTAAAGCGGTTTCATTGCATATATTTCCTCCCTCTTCATGTACATGAGTTTATCTGTATATTGTAAGCAAAACAGTTTTACTGTGGCCAGTGAACTGTCAATAAGATTATAGCATAAACTACTAAAAGTTTAAGAACACATATTTTGTATATACCTTGTGATGAAGTGTTAGAAACTGCACAAAACCTGTGTGTCATGCTCTAGACACCATGAGCTCTGGAAGGCAATGCACTGTCTGAATTAGGGAGTGATGATTTCTGAATGTTCTTGTGAATTATGTGCAAAATTCTGCCATCAGAGGAACCCTTGATGTATTTTTACAGTCCTCACTCCTTTCTGCTTCATGTTGACACTTCACATCAGCACTGCTCCATGGGCAGTTACAGGGGCACACCTACACCAGTTTCAGCACAGCATAAAAGCACACACAGAAGTAAAATGTTTTTCAAATGCCAGACAGTGGAAAATCTGTTTTAATGTCCATAGTCAAAGCAAACAGTTCAACTCTTGTGAACACTAGACATTATTACGCTGGGCTTTTCCAACAGCTCTTCCTCCTCCTTGCCAAGGAGAGTGAGATGGCAGTCATGTCTGGAATTCATCATTTAAATTCTGCTTGGAAGCCCACTATGTGGGAATATCGACATGTCCTCTTCGAGCACCACCACACTGCTGGACTGGCGTTTGGAACACTTCCATCCCTTCATGTGGCAGTCCCTTCCATAACCCTCGCATCTTTGTCAGAACAGGATGGCTTTGGCATCCCACACAGACAGAGGATCCAGCCGCACACCCGCTCCCCACCAGCCCTTTCTAAGGCCATGCTGGCAGGCGATGCTGGCAGGCGCTCCTGGCCATGTTCTCCAGGGGGATTTCGCCTCACTTTGGCTACCTGTGACACTTCCACATTGTTATTCCCTTGGCTTTTACAACTCATGGACAAGCTGGTGAAGGGTCTGGAGCACATGCCCTGTGAGGAAAAGCTGATGGAGCTGGGTTTGTTTAGCCTGGAGGAGGTTCAGGGGAGACCTTATCGCTCTCTACAACTCCCTAAAAAGAGGCTGTAGCTAAGTTGCGGTTGGCCTCTTCTCGCAGGGAACCAGTGATCATAGGAGAGGACACAGCCTTAATCTGTGCCAAGGGAGGTTCAGGCTGGACATCAGAAGGGTGATTAGAGTGGGCTGCTGAGGGAGGTGGTGGAGTCGCTATCCCCGGAGGTGTTTAAGACTGGACACGGCACTTAGTGCCATGGTCTAAACGACACGGTGCTGTTCATTCCATAGGTTGGACACGACGACCGGAGCTCTTTCCGGCCCTCATTGACCCTGCAATTCTGCGGCTCCGCCCCTTGCTCCCGCCCTCACAGCCCGACCGCCACACACCGCCGCCGCCACGGCGCGCGGGCAGGGGCGTGGCTCCTGCGTCACTGCGCAGGCCCCGCCCACCGCTCCGCCTCGGCCACGTGCTGAGGGCGCGCGCGACCCTTGCTCCCACTTGCGCTGTGCGCATGCGTCCGCAACCCCCGCGCCCCGCTCCCGCGCGCCCCCTTCCCACCTGAGTGACGTCTGACGTCACTCCGCCGGGATTGGAGGGGAGAAGGGGCGGAAGGAAGGAAGTCCGGGGGCCCGCCGGTCGCAACCTATCCCACTACCCTCCGGCGGCTTGACGTCACTTGGCGGACAGCCACTGCAGCCAATCAGAACTCCAGAAGCCGGCACTTGATTGGCTGTTAGGCCGGAGAGGCGGGCCAAGGGTGCCGGCAGAGGTTGGTTGCGGCGGTGCCGGGTTACATAGGGCGGAGTACAGCGTGTCCTTGGGCGCAGACGGAGCAGGAGGTGCCGGGAGTGCGGTTACCGTGTCTGAGGGGGCAGCCGGGCAGGCAGGTGCGGCTGGACGGCCGGGCTGCAGCTGGGCCCTGCGGGGCGGTGAGGGCCGGGAGGGGAACGGGGCGAGCGGGCGTTGTTCTCGGCCGTCCTGAGCGCCGTTCCCGCCTGCTGGGGCCGCGGCCTGAGGCGGCGGCCGGGGTGCAGCGGAAGGTCACCGTGGGGCCGGGCGGCCCCGCCGCGGGTGGGAGCCTGGGGAGAAGCTTGAGGCCAGGCTGGGCGCGGGTAGAGCCGGAGCCGGCGGTGCGCGCGTCCTTGGGAGCTTCCGCCTCCTCACGCGTGGCTGCCGGCGGGAGCCCTGGGGTCATCCCGGGTCGTGGTGACAGCCGGGTGCTGTCTGCCCTCCGGCCCTGCCCAGGTGCGTGGCTGGTGCGCTTTTTCAGCTGCAGAAGAAAAGGCTGCCAAGAGTCCTGTGCTTTTACACGAGGTCGTTCATGACTAGGAAGCCCTCCTGTCACAGGTGTACGAGCTATGCATAGCAGTTGTGTTAAATTTGTTGTTCCGAAATTATCGCCGTACCCTTTAAATGCTGTGGGCCAATCACTTTGTCTGAGGGAAGGTTTTTTGTGCCCTTCAAGCATGTTTATCACCTTGATACCTTTTAGGTAGTCTTATGATTCCATACTAATCTTCAAGCCCAGGAGCTGTAGCTTGTGGGTAAAAAGTGTGCTGGAGAACTGCCAGATTCACGGGCTGCATTTGTTGGTTTTGTAAACCAGCGGGACACTTTTTATAAAGTTTCAGCTCAATCAGTGACCTTGAGGTTGCGATACTGACCTCTGTGTATGTTCTTGGTCTAGTACTGACAATGGGAGACGTTGAGAAAGGCAAGAAGATCTTTGTCCAGAAATGCTCCCAGTGCCACACAGTTGAAAAGGGAGGCAAGCATAAGACTGGACCCAACTTGAACGGCCTATTCGGACGTAAGACTGGCCAAGCTGAGGGTTTCTCTTACACGGATGCTAATAAGAACAAAGGTAAACTTAAAGCTGCCCTTAGGGGACAGAAATATTCAGTTCTTGGTGATAGTTTTAAAAATCTGCCAAAAATTGAGTGGAGGACCATAACATGAATGTTTACTATTTTGAACTTATTAGCTTTTTTATTTTTTTACTTTTTTTTTAGGTATCACCTGGAATGAGGATACTCTGATGGAGTATTTGGAAAATCCAAAGAAGTATATTCCCGGAACAAAGATGATTTTTGCGGGTATTAAGAAGAAGGGCGAGAGAGCAGATTTAATAGCATACCTCAAAGTTGCCACTGCAAAGTAAAAGTTATCTGCTGCCTTATTTATTTCACAAAGGAGATGGCAATGGAAATGTCTGTGACGAGATTGGTTTTTAAACTTTCTATTTTTACATGTACTGTGTCTAACCTTAAAATCTGTCTCACCCATCAGATAACTTTGCTCACGGTGAGTCACGGGAGTACACGCTTGTTTGGCAGCCATTAACTTAACAAAGACTATGTAATTGGGTTCAGTCATCCTTGATCATAAATATTAAAAAACAATAAATAAACATTTCCTGCCTCTTCATTGTTTAAAAAAATGTGTAAATAATCAAATGAGTAATTTTCAGCAGAATAATAGCTTTGACAGCTCAGCTCTTTAACATTAAAAAGCAGGGTGGTTTTTGGCATCATCTGCCATACATCTTCTGTGACATTAAAAACAAGACAGCGAAGACTATGAAAAAAAAATCCCAACATAATATTTTTCTAAATTTAATTAGTGCTAGGTGTTGCAGTATATATTAATCTGTCTAAAGCTTGTGATAAAAATGCATTTCATCTGATTTAAGTACTATTTGTGAACTGGCAGTTGTGCCTAGCAACTTGTCTTTTATCGAGGGGAAGCATGTTACCTAATTCATCCAGACTTTGTCAACTGCATGCACCTATAAAGTATAACTCCCCTTTAGAAACATCTCCAGTTCTGATGTGTTATTGATGCCCTTTGCTCAGTAAATCTTCTGAGAACAGCCATTCTTAGTGTAAGAGAAAAACATCCTGTTCTGGGAATACAAGTGCTAAAGGCCAAGCTGAAAGTTATTTAATCTTCTTAATTCAGCAGACATGTTCACCTAAGATCTACTGTTACAGGCAGTTTCAGATGAAGGGGAATGAATGTGCTGGTAGACTGAAAAATAAGACAAAAACAAGCAGTCTTCCTCTGTGCCTGGCTGTAGGCAATGTCCTTACTTCTGAAGGTTCTGTTTCGCACATTGTAAAGCAGTATTTTTAATGTTTTAACTGCATTTTTTTCATACTAAGTTGTTCAGAAGAATGTATTTACTGTGTACCAACAGTAAGGCATAATTTGGAGCAATCAATACTGTAAATTAAAAAAAAATTAAAAGTCTTGCTTGCTGTATGTGTATGAAATTAAGTGAAAAACAGTGGGAATGCAGAGCAAAGTTGGATACCCAGATTTACATCATTGGGAACCGAGACAAGGAAAAGCTCCACGTGGAAAAAGGTAGATGCTAAATTGAGTTGGTGGGGGAAGTACAAATGTGGCAAAGTTAGTATTGTGGACCAGAGCCAGCAAAGCTCTTTCAGCAATGTGCTGTTCCACAGCATTTCTGCTGTGCTTCCAGAGTGAGATGGGAGAAAACTCAGGGTAACTGAAGTTGTGGCTGTGCTGTAGGATGGGCTGCATTTGAGTTGTATGGAGTAGTGTACTTAATGATGGAATTGCAAAGGGCTTTACTCAGAGTAAATGAGTGAAAAGACCTAAGATTACTAACAGTGGTCTCAGTGATTGCTACCATATGTCTTGTGATTCTTTTTTCTTTCCAGACTAACCTGCAAACAGCATTTCTTGCAATTATGGGCACAGTGTTGACCAACAGCAGGTTTTTTACTAAAAGCTTCAGAGAGAACTTCAAATTGTAGTAGTCTATTACTGTTCCAATTTTCAGAAGTGGTGTTTGTCATAGCACTTCTATGGCTATGCAGAACTTAATTTTTTCCATGCCAAAATCCCAATAGAGCAGTTGTAGATAGAGAATGTAGCTGTACCCAGCTCTACAGTCTTCTGAGTTGATGATAGTGAAGAGAGTTGTGCATGGTGAGAGTTGTGACACTTTGTTCTGTTAGCGCCTTTGTGAAGGAAGACTGTGATCTCCAAGCTGCTCTTCTTCACAACTTTTTTCTTCTCCAGATCAATTAGGGAAGAGGATTTTTCAGTAAGGTGTGGTCTTTAATTCTTACAGACTACAATTTATAACAAGTAAGTTATCCATCATCAGAAAAACTTCAGGAGGGAGCAAACTTTGCCCAAAGTAAGCAGGGGGCACAATTTAGCTTGGCTCTTCAATCTGTACAAAGACAAGTGTTGCTTCTGCATAACACTGAAGACTGAGAAAATTTAACTTTAATTGTAGACTGAGCATGCATCCTTTTTTACATTTTAGGGAAAAGACCATTCTGACCTTTACAATTTCATCTTTCTGTGTGTACAGCCCTAGACAGCAATGAATTAAAAGTCTTGTTACAGTAGGTAACTAGCAGCCATTTGCCACTGGAGAAACAATACTATGGTGTTTCTACTCATGGATAAGCAAATATTGAAAGGGAAGGAGGTTAGATTATCACTTGGTGTTAGTGCAAGGGCTTGGGTGGGTTCTTTGCCGGGCAGGAAGGAGGTATCAAGATCAGTTAAATAATCAAGCTTTAGTTCCTTGTTTCTTAGTTTATTTTACAGAGTAGAGGGGTGGGGTTTGCTTTTGTTTTGTGAAGTACCAAGTTTAATGCTTTTCATTTTGAGAGTTATACCAGTCTAGACACCTGGTATTTCAGTAATTCCTTTACAGTTCCCAATGATGAAATCAAAACACCACTGCCAAACATTGCACCATCCCGTAAAAATTGTTCTTGGCTACTAGTTCACAGCTATGATGGGGCATGTCTTTGAAACTGATTTTGTGATATTTTCACATGTAGTTACTCGAATGAAGATGAAGTTAATGACTAGAAAAAAGGTAAAATCCAAAAGTACAGCTTTTCACAATATGACTTCATAATAAGTAGGATATTTAAAAAGCTATGATATTTATTCGTTGTACATCCAATTGAAATTTAATGATACAGAAGCTTTCTTGTTTATTTAGAGTCTTAACAATTCAAGTGTAACCACTCTACGAACAACTTGGGAAAGTTCCATTTGTTGCTGCCTGTACAATTGTATATAAGTGCTTCAGTTAAAGATCTGCTCATTTGGATAGATCTAGTCTTGTATGGGATTATGTAATACTTTCCTTTTTTTGGTATAAAGTACAGCATCAGTTTCTAAAATAAGTGTGGTACATGATCCTCCTCCTGTTCACAGGGGAGAACAAAACCAGCTAATAGGTAATAATTAGATATTCTAGTCTCTCATGTATATCAAAGCCCACTGAAATGCACACGCTTACCTCTGTAGTAAGCCTTGTCATTTGCCTTTATCCAAAACACATCCTAAATCTCTTCCAGGCCCAAAGCCAAGAGAAGTCTGTTTTGCTACATACAGGATGAGTTGAACCATTTCAAACTGATGTCTTGAAAACCAGGTTATTCTGGGAGGTGAGCAGCCCAGAGCTAGCAGTAGGACATGTTAACCCTGCGAAAGGGAATGAAATCCTGTCCCTTCCTGGTGCTGCAATTGCTGAGTCAGGGCTCCAGGTAGTTGTCGCTCTGCTCATGACTCAGAGCTTGCATGTAAGTACTTGACTGCTTTTTTCCAGGATTGTTCTTGTGATCTGAAATACAGAAAATATCATAGTCACCTTTTGAATGATTGCTTTCTGCTTAGAGGTCAGTGTCACAACAGTTAAGAGAAGTGGGTGGTATTTGCTTCTGTAACACCATTCAGATTCACATCCTCAGTTTCCAGAAGGCTGCAATAACCAACAAACTGAACCTGTGTTCTGGGAATGAAGATTCTCTATCCATCTGTTGAAGCTGTCATTATGCAAAAGGAAAGCCAGAAAGAAAATTAGCAAAAGAGGAACTAACTATAGCACAGCATTCAAAATACATACCTGGGAGCAGGGGAGGTGTGTCCTTTCCTGGTTATTTATGCATTTAATTTTAAACCATCTTGGATAAAAATAAATCTGGCAGTAGAGATCAGAAGTCATTACTCTGCTGGTTTTACATCTCGTTAAAGCTGTTCAATGCAGCTTGCTTATGCAATGTGAGCCACTGCCTTGTTCCTTTCAGAATCACCCACTCTCCAGATCCATCTTCTCTTTTCTCCGTGGTAAAGCATATTTTTGTGTGTAAGTCTGGGCTGTCAGTGTCTTACCCCACTACCAGTCTTCTGGTCATGAGCACTCAAATGAAAAGCTGCTAGCAGAAATACTGAGCTTTATTCTCACCCTCACAATAATCCACAAAAATTGACTTCTGATGGCCCCATTCAGTTGTGAGTGTCTGGTGACAATTTCTTTTTAAGATGGCTCATGGTTCTTAAGATATGGGACATTGCCTTTTATTGGTGTTTTTTAATTCTAAATTTTTAATAGAGCTAACTAAACCAGGTAGTTTTATGTGGCTTTTACCTGCACTATGCCTCAGGGATTTTTTTTTACTATGAGATACAGCATAATTATATGAGCATTCCCTGATATACAGAAGAATATAAGAAGGATAAGAAGAAAGATGCACATATGCTGCATTTTAAAAATACGGTTGTCACCTATGTATCACTAGTACCCTCAATAATCTGGTGCTCTTACCTACCCCGATTTCATTGCAGGAATGTAACCAGCCTTTCCCTGGAAGTATGTCTCACATTTCTGCTTCCACTGTTGACTTTTTTTTTTGAGAACAGAAAGGAAATCAGATTTCTCCATACCTTGCCATGTTTCCTATAAGACTCCATCATTTTATTTCCAGTTATTCTGTCAGTTTATTTGATATTGATCACAGAATCACTGAATCATTTCAGTTGAAAAAGGCCTCCAAGATCATCAAGTCCAACCTGTGACCGACCACCACCTTGTCAGATGGACCGTGGCACTAAGTGCAAACAATGTCTTGTTCTTGAACACCTCCAGGAATGGTGACTACCCCTCCTTGGGTAGTCCATTCCCATGCTTAACAACCCTTTCCTTGAAGAAATTCTTTGTGATGTCCAGTCTGAACCTCCTGTGGCACAGCTTAAGGCTGTGTCCTCTCTTCCTGGCACTGGTTGCCTGGGAGAAGAGGCTGACCCCCACTTGGCTACAACCTCCTTTCAGGCAGTTGTAGAGAGCAATAAGGTCTCCCCTGAGGCTCCTTTTCTCCAGGCTGAATAACCCCAACTCCATCAGATTTCCATGTAGGACTTGTTCTCCAGTGCCCTTCTCTGGACATGCTCCAGCACCTCAATGTTTTCTTGTAGCGAGGGTCCCAGAACTGGACACAGGACTTGAGGTGCAGCCTCACCAGTACTAAGTAGAGGGACAATAATTTTTCTGTTTGAATATTAGATATTAGATCTCTATTCCTTCCAGTGGTATTTTACAGGAAAGGTACCATGTTTTCAATTCCACAAATTTTGCCATAGTGAATGATTTTAATTCTAATTCTCACGTATAAATTGTCATGGGTTACCTTGCCCGTCTTGTCTTTCTCTTCTTCATTTCACATGTTACTCTTACAGTTTATACTTTCCATGTCTGAAACTGCATGCAGCTTCTTGTACTTTACTATTCAAATGTAGTCTTTATTTAGACATCTCTTAACTGTACAGTGGACTCTAAAATGTTACCAGGTAAACACTTTACTTGAAGAATCCTTCTGCATTGTTTCAAATTTTTTTTGCTTTAAATTCACTGAAAAAGGTTCAGTTTCAACTGGATACCTACGAAAGTCTTTTCCTGTGAACCTCAGAAACATGCTTCCAAAAAGCAATCAGTTTCTTGCTTACGCTCACTGAACAGGAGAGGGAGCCAATGCACAAAAAAGCTGCAGAAGAGTTGTAACACGCTCTTGAAGATAATTTTGAAAAAACCTCAGACTGAAAGACGAATTTCATTTGTACACAAAGCAGTTTTAATGCAAGTGCTCAGCAAAAAGCGCTGGAGGTGATTAGTACAGCTGAATGCAATAATATGTCTGCAATAAGTCTGTGGTATTCTGAAGTTTTAAACTGATTCATGTTTTGTATTTCATCAGGCGTGCTCAAGTTTGAAATAGCCTATTCAAATGGTAAAAGATTCAGCTAGAAAGCAGAATGTTTCTTTCTGACTGCTCAAAAGAATCTTAAATCAAAGGTGGCAATCTCTGATGCGTATTCTGGCTTTGTTCCTATTCTGGAGCTCACTTCGATGTCATCAGTTAAAGTATTAATCTTGAAATGGATATAGAGGTAATATAGTTTCTTCACTAGCAGTTAGGCAGAAACGTTGTGACTTTTGTTAGCAAAAATGCACTTTAAAATCTGTTTTTAATACTGCTTTATGGATGGTGCTTGGTGATAGTCCCAAATTACCCTGAAACCCATGATGTTTTACAATACATGTGTATCTAAATACTAGCATTGATACTATATAAGGTCCTAGGAAAACTAAGATTTGTAACATTTAGTTAGAATTTTACTTAGCAGGGATATTTTTCATGAGGACATCAACGTTAATTTAACTATCAGTATGGATTTTCTGGCACATGCCAGACCATGAAGCCTTTGAAACTCTTCAAAAGACCATGCTGCCTTTTGTCCTGTCAGTTCATGATCAATGTGTATGTTACAAGTTAAGCTTGTTTTGCAGTGCCTAACTCTACCAGGAGCAGTCTGATCAGACATAAAAAATTTAGCTCATATACGTGTTTGCTCTCACTCTGAATTCTCAGAAAGATGACATCTCTTTCTGTACCAGCATCCAATGACACATCAGAAGAAAACTCCCCACAGAGAGATGCAATCAAAGGGACAGCTTGGCAGTTGAAAGATACTTCCACATCAGAAAATCTATCAAAAACATAGGGTAGTCTTCTACAAATGAACTGGACCATAGGATAGAAATCAAAATGACACAAATGAAGCAAAGAAAGGGGAAGTGAGGTGGAAATTAAACAATGTTAGTACAAGGTGACATATTGTATGTTCAGCAGGGACAATGAATGCACCTGTGCTTTCACCTATTGAGCAACGTATTGCAGTATGAAAGGAGAAGCAGTGGAAACACAGAAGCAACAAAAACCAAACTTGTGTATCTTTAGTTGAAGGTTTAAAGGGAGTGGGTGTGCGTGTTCAGTGAGTATCTCTTTGGTTGGTTGCCTTTAATTTTGCTTCAGCAAATTGAAGTCATCCAATTGAGGCCACCTGGCTCCAGCAGTCTGCACTTCACTTCCACTGGTTTTACTGATATATATCCCACATTAGCAAATCAGCCAGCTGAGAAATGGTGTGATGTTTACTCAGTGCACATATCAAATGATGTTTTGCAGGGCTGTAAGCTCTGATTCTTCAGAAACACCAAAGCCTAATGTCCCCACTTGCACAACATGCTTGAGTTACACTGCAGTTGATGGCATACTTTAAATTTTGCTCCAGTTTTCAGATCTTACCTGAAAAGTACAGGTCAGTAATCTTTAGTAGATGCAGTGCACATACTGTGGATAAAAAGGTAAGAAGAAGGACTCTAGCACAAGAGAGAGTAGCCATATAGTAGAGTCAGCATGAAAAAGAGCCTTTGTTCCTTAGCCAGAATATATAAAAAGTATTGGTGGGGAGCTTGGCCTAAATTACATTTACATTGCTGATATATTTTATTTTAAATTTAAGGATGCTAGTTCTCTGAGCTCCTCTGTGCCAATCCAGAATGCAGCTGAAAGTCAAGTCATCATGAAAGTCTCCAGAGGTGAAGATAAAAAGCCCAGTGAATCCACATCTACTGCAGTGCCATCTGTCTGGCTCCTTGCCCGTCTGGCTCTTTTAACACCAGTTTTCAGTTTCTAGGTAGTGCAGCCTGATGCTCTGACTGATCAGGTTAGCCAAATTTATGTTTCACTCTCAGAAAATGGTTTCCAATAACCTTTTTTTATCATCTCAAGATTTCAAGAAAACTATTTCTTTGCTAAAGCAGTTAGTTTTATTTTTCTCTTACAATCAAATCAGTGCTGTGTATACAACTGGTGCTATTGCCAGGAAAGCAGGAGAGGGAAAGGTCACCACAAAGGCTTCTCCTGCTGCCTGAGTGAGCTGGGATAATCCTCTCCCAGGGCTTCACACCATGACCTAAAGACAGCACCATCCCAAGCTGTGAATCCAGGACAGTTGGTGTCTGGCAGCTGGAGTGTTTTTACCCAGAAAGCCTTTCTGGGTCCCATGCCCACTGCTACTGTGGCTAAAAAAGGGGGGATGGGGGAGAGATAGAAACTGTTGTCAGTTTCTGCACTGTGGTGTAGGACTTCAGTCTGAGAGTTTACAGTTTGGGATGGTGTGCCAAGAGATGTTTTTCCCCTCAGATTTATCTTAAATCTTGACCTTCCCACTGCCCATTACCAATAATGTCTGCTACCTCTCACCTCCCTTCGGTGCAGCTCCTTTTACTGCGTGGCTGCAGCAGGAATTTCCAGTAACCAGGTCACTGGTTTGACTTCTTCAAAAAGGGGGACAGTCTCCATGGCTCTTCCAGGTGAGGGGAATTTTCTTTCTACTGTGTTAAAATTTCCAAACATCCTTTCTTTCTCACCTTAGGGTTACAGATTTTGGTTCTTACTTTAAAGAACAGCACAGGATCTTAGGATCACTAAGAACAGTGAGTCCTTAGCCAGTCTTTAGATTTCTCCAAGCCTTTGGAGCAATCCAATTATTCATCTGCTTAACTGAAAGGGTTGGGGTCCTCATTTTCTGTAAGGTCTTCTAAGTTTTGGGGACTGATTTTGTTTTTTTTTTCCTGGGTGGGTTGTTTTTTGTTTGTTTTTTGTTTGCTTGTTCATTTGTTTTGCAAGAACTACTACTAGGTTTTAATTTAGAGAGTCTTTGAAAGGCCCAGACAGTCCCTTCCTCATGGGAGAAGAATATAATGCCATAAACACGAGGGCTTTCCTTTTATTTTCCTATTTGTCTATCTGCTTGAATTTGACCCTGAGGGACTCCAAATACAGGGTAATTATTGGTTAAGTATTTCTTATTACTTCATCTGCAGAAGTTCACTTTATTGGTGCACATCATATACTCAATTTCTCTTTATTTATGGACCTAATGTAATATGAGAGCTTGTAACTTCACTGAAAATAATGGTAAATATCAAGTGTACATTTTATGACAGCACTCTACATTAAAAGGTTTCAGAGGCAGATTTCTTAACTTTCAGTAGCACAGGTGCTTAAGTCTAAACAAAAGCTTTATAGTAGCATGATGAGAATCTTTAACTTGGAGTTTCATGTAAGAACAAGCAAATATTAATGAAATTCTGAAATATTTGATCCTCTGGTGACCCATCCTGCTTTCCTTTGCTGTCTACAGCTATTACAGCTACATTTGTTCAGAGAATGAAATATATGTCGTAGTGATTGCTATAACATTCAGGCAGCAGATGCTTGGTTTAAGCTATTGGTTAAGCTATTTTTAAGAGAATTTCTGCATAAACACACTAACTTTTTCATTTTTCTTTTCTTTTTGTTTAATTTAGGGCCTTGTCTGTCTCTCACACACATGGGGGGTGGAAGAGGAAAGCGGGGCTCATGAACTGACTGCTTATAGAGCTTTTTCCCATAGCTGTTGATGTAATCCGTGTGGGTGGGGCTTTCTTTTTGTCCTGTGACTTGTTCGTGCCTACAGTTTCCAGTCACAGAGGAAGAGACCTTCTCCCTCTTCATGAAGCCATCTTTTAAAGGAAGGCCTGTTATTTTATTACCTAAGGCCATGTTTTCCAGTAAATGTAGATAGAACCAGTCTGAGTTTGTACAGTCTTGTGACTGTCTCTGGATTTTTGCAAGTTTTAAGTGGTGAACGGGTTTTATTTTATAAATAGAAGAGTTTTCACTACTCTCAGGAATGGTATCCACTTACAGTTGTAAAATTATATGCTTTGAATTTTCTAGCTGTGGGAAAATAGACATTTGTTTAAAATTTGCAAGTAGGTGGAATTTTTCTGTCTTGCCAAGCTTTGTAGGAATTACCTAGTGCCACAAGCATTTTCTAAGTATTTAATAGACTTTGGTGAGTTCAGAAATGCTGAGGCTTTTCTCTTACGCTTTAGTGCATATATGAGACTGTGAACCTGCCAATACATAACTAATCCCAGAAAATGCAAGTGCCAGGAAGTCTACACAGCATGTATAAAGCATGCCAGAGGTGTGAACTTAACTGTTAATTTCTTGTCAGTCTCCAGAAACCCAAGGTCTTAAAACATTGCAGGTGTTGACTATAAATCAGTGTGGACATGTGTCTCACATATCTGCCTAAATTTTGTCTCCTACATCCAAACTTCATTGGAGAGGATTTACTCTCCATATTTTATTTCCCTGCCACCATAAGTAAAATGAAAAGCTCATCTGGGGGAATTTCATGTGTATACCCCACTTATTAAGGCATCTCAATAGGGGCTTGCAAGGCTGGTGTGCATATATACATATATATACACATATATATATATATATTTGGGCTTTTGTCTTTCAGCATTGATTGCTTCTATGATTCTGTGTCCTTTCCTGAATTGTTTCTCTGTAGCTCCAAAGTCTGGCTCAGAAAAGCCAGAGGCCAATATTTGTATTCCTTGCTTGAATTCCATGTTACAGAAGACATAGAGGGGGCATTTCAGTAATTACACAGAAGTGAATGTTTTGCTGCTCTTGCCTTGAATCTCATATAGCCAGAAAAGCTAATTTATTGACTGAAGCAAAAACGTTGGTTAAAAAGACTTCCTATATGTGGAACCTGGCTTTATGTCCTAGAGGGATCAACTCTTCATTCTTCATTTATCCAGCATTAAATAGTCCATTCAGGATGAGCTTGTCTACTATGAATGGATGCTGAGCTTTTCACCACCCCCAGCCCAGCTCCTTCTGAAAAAGTTGTGGTTTCCCTATTCTTTTTGAATGAAATCTTGTCTTGGTTTTGCTCTGCTGTTCGCTCATTGATTACTATCTCAAATATATATATATATATGTGTGTATGTGTGTGTTTGTATGTGTGTTCTGTAGTCTCTTGCTGCTTCACAGTTTATATACAGATAATAAGAAATTAAAAGTGTGCAGCATATAAGTTATTTCAATAATGATTACATCAGTGCATCAGATTCGATGCACTGAGGAATTGTTTTTTTTTTAAGTAATGTTCCCTAGTAATTCAGAACTCATAAATAGGATGTACGATAAAGATATGTAGCCCAGGACAATGTTTTCAGCAATCCTGTTTTTGCAGCTCCTTTCCTCCTATTCAGATGCATTTTCTTGATTTGTGTCTGAAGCTCAGGGGAAAAATAATCAGCTTTTGTGGGATTTAGGCATTACAGTGCTTCTCTGTTTCTAAGCACTCAAGTAATAAAGGCTTTGTGAATTATCTCCAGCATACAGTATTACTATATTTCCAAAATTGTCATTGCAGTTGAGTTTAATGGCTACTCTACAACTTAGAAGCAACTATAAAAATCAGACAGGATGGCACTACAGCTACAGACTGGAATCTAGAAAGCTGCAGTTCTCACTCCAAGAAAAATATCAAATGCATTAGCAGAACTTGACTTCATTAGCAGCATTAAAAGTTATCATTTACGGGAAGGCAAGCTCTACTTTGGCAAATATTTCAGTGAATGACAACAGCTGCTTCAATATTTCAACTAACATATATTGACAGCTGGTTTAGGGCAGCAGGTCTGAAAGCATTTAAGATTACAGCAATGTTCCTTAGTATAATGAATTGTTACTGCACTAATTTTCTTCATTTTAAAAAGCCGTTTTGTAGAGTGTTTAGTGTATACTAATGTTCATTTGTGGCTATTAAAATTTTGTATAGGATTGACTCAGTTTTGGGACTGGGGAGGGTTGGATTTTTTCCTTCTGCTTCTCCTCCATCCTCACCTCTATACATGAAGCCTACATAAAGCTCATCAGTCCTTTCTTCAGCCCTGGCAGGATTTGTTGATGATCTGTTGTTTCTATGTAGCCTGCAGTGAGTCCTCTCCTAGGCTGCTGCCACAGCTACTGCCATGCTGAGATTTAGCTTTTGTGACATTATCCTTCTGGGAACAGTAGGATAGATTTCTTGGATTGCTGCAAGCCACCTATCTGAATAAGAATATACCACTCTGCATTTCAAAGACTGGTATTGTTTCCTGAGCCAGCAAACCAATATTGATAATATTTCTTAGCTGTTCTGACAGGTTTTTTTTTTCTCTTCAATCTCATGATTGTTAAAAGAATAGCTGCTATAATTTTGATTTAGGACAGCATCATTCAATGTTTCAGAAAATCAAGATCAATTTTAATTAGGCTTTTAAAATTATCTTTTACTTACAAGAAAAGAAAATCAAAGTGGGTAGAAATGCTATTGTGTCTCTGAGGATTTCTTGTTTACACTTGTAAGGCTTGATTTTCTTCTGTTTTATAGTGACACGAACGAGGCATAAATGTTAGGCACAATGTAAATGTAGTCTGGTGTAAATGCAGGGCAGGGAGGCGAAAGAATTTGGGCTTAAGATGGCCTAAATAGAGAATATTTAGATGCAGGTAGAGTGCCTGATCTTCAAAGCAGAGAAGTCGAAGACAGAAGGTCCATGAATCTGAAGCAGACAGGAATCTGAACTCAAATCCTGCAGGGAAGTACAAGAGGTTTGATGTCCCTTCCCAGTCTTGTTTCCAGATAGGCCTCCTCAGACAGTGAAATGTACAGGTAAGACATTTGACAGACAGAAGGGGAACATAACCATATCATGCAAGCTTCCCTGCACCTCCAGGGACTGGGAAAGGAGAAGAAAAGCAGACACAGTGTTCCCATGTCCTAACTGGTTCTGGCTGGCTGCACAGACCAAACGCACCTTGCCATACCTAAGAGTGCCCAGGGAGTTTCTGGAAAACAGAAGACCCTGTCAGCAGCTGCAATGTCTGAGGTGCTGCAGATCCACCAGGACCTGCCTTTGCTGTGCCCAGGCCTGGCAGCAACTAGCATAAAGGAAACTTCTGTCCCAGGCAGTTAGAAAAGTCATGCTAGCCTCATTTGCTGTCACCACATCTCAACAGAGCCACAAGCCTTTTCTGTAATGGAGCTGGACACTCTTGCTGTCATATTAAAGGGGATAAAAATGAAGTCTAAAGAAATTTGAGAAGAAAGAAGGAAAGTAAACAAAGTCAAGGTAAAATCAAACCTGGTCTCCAGTGCATTACAGAGAGAAGAGTGGGGACAAGAAATCAGCAAGTTCTGGAGGGAAGGCCAAGGGCACTATCCCAGTTGACAGTGGGAACTGGAAGTGTGTGGAATATTTACTTGGTTGCTCACATCTAAATTTCTACTAATGTTTTCAATAAAAATGGCCATTAAGCAGCAACACACACATACACAAAAGCTGTATTGTGGAAATTGTCACTACAGACCACCCTGTGGCACTAAAGAACTGCCTGAACAATACAAGGAGCCACTTGCTCTGGCCACCTACTGTCACTGGATGTATGGATCTGTCCTTGCTGTCACTTACTAACAGGGGCTTTGGCTTTTTTTTTTTTGACCGAGCTGCAATGTCACCAAAAAAAGCAGTTTCCTCGAGTCACTGAAAAATCAGCTACATAATTCTCATTTGGCAAGTGTGTGGAGAGGACAAAACAAATCATGAAAGTGTTTGATGTGCTCCATATCCAGCACCTAGATGGAGAAATGCATGGGCACTTAAATAAAAGGATGAAAATTCAGTGTCAGGAAAAGAGTAAGGGAAACATGGAAGGGGCTGAGTAGATGGTGAAGAGGCTTTGTGGGAGAAAGAAGGTCCCCAAGACTCCCATTCTTTGGGAAGAAATCTAACAAAAGGACTGGATATAATCAAGGGAAAGGAAAGCTGGTGAAGTGCTTACACAAAAATTAGGGAGGCAGGCGTGATTTATCAGGGAGACAGCACTAAAGGGAGACAGTCATAGGAAAAGCAGAAGGCTTTAGGAAGGAACAAAGAAAATGCAATTTAAAAGAATCAAAGAATTTCCATGAAAAGAGTGATACATGAAAAAGACTACAGAAAGTTTATCCAGACATAAAAGAATGGTGGTGGAGAAAAAGAAAGTAAGAATCAGAGCAGGACTAGGATGTTACTGACTCTGTTTTATTGAGTGTTTGGCCCATCGAGCATTCTGCTCTGTGACTAATAGCTTGCTTCCCTCCCTAGATTCTACTTCTTTCAACACAGCCTACACCATCCTCTTTTTCTTCCTTCTGAAAAGCTGCTTGATCTTGCACTCGTACAGCTGAAAGTCCATAAAAATTCAAAAAAAGTAATCTTACAGCAAAAAGCAATATTACAGTAGCGAATCACTGCCTCCACAGGCAGCAGCTGCAGGAACAGAGTCTAATTTTTGCTCTTCAGCTAAGCATTTGCATATGCCTATGGTCTCATTCTGTGCAATAACTGAGAGGTAACAACTGAAAACTATGGAGAAGCTTCATATTATTAATTATGTAGTTACTTAATTAGTAAGTAGAACATACATAACAGGACCACATATACACTGAAACAATTATAAATTATTCAGTTGAAACCACACTTACCAAAACGCCTAGGCAAACTATGCTCTATTTCATATGGTTTTGAGCTTTGTATCTTCTTTGTCCATAAAGACATGAATCCTCTAATTTCTTTAATTTGTTCTTATACAGAAGAAAAAGAACACCCATGATTCCACTTTCTTTGGAGGAATTTCAGAGCATAGAATAGCACTGGTAGCACTAAATTGCTCATTTAGCTAAGACTTATTTGCAAATTGATAAAATAATAGCAGTTTGTGGAAGCATCTTTCACTGCTGAAATTGATAGTCTTGTAGTGTCATCTTCTGATTAAAGTTGTTTTGGAAATATGGAGTAGGGAAAATTACTACCCAAGTTCTGTTTGTGTTCCTTTTAATAATGTTGAGCTACAGTTCAGTGATAACCAAAATGCTGATTATACGTAAATACATAAAAAGTTTATATCCTCTGATAATAAATAAAAGTCTAGGACCATCTGAAGCACAGGTTTAATTTCAACTGGAAATGAAGTTTTAAAGAGGTTTTCATGCCTCACAGGCCAGGAACATTACTGGGTGTTTTACTATAGTCAAAAAACTATTTTCATTTCTGATCAGCTTTCTCTATTCTTCTTAAATTTGTGCTTAGGAAAAGGCCTGGTTAAAAGGATCTTTAGCAGTCAAGTAAAAGCTCCTTTAGGAAGCAGTGTTTCTGTACTCCAAGGTGGCAGCAGAAATGGGGGATTCTGCTGTTCTCCTCTGCTCTAGGCCTGCTCTGTCTTTTCACGCTTAGGGGTAGGTGCACCTGTGCTGCATAATGCAGCATGATGTACAGATTTTCAGGCTAATTCTTACTGAGCTACCATAGGTAGCAAAGAGAGAAGAGCTGCATTAGCAGAGCGCTGCATCAGAGCCCAGTCCTCCAGCTGAGAAACCACCCTGGATGCCTCTACTCATTTAGCACTTAGCATCACAGGCAGGCACTGTGTCCAGGCATGGAAACACAGGCAGTGCTTCTGAGGGGGAGAGCACTGACTGCTTCCCCCGGTGATTCACCAGTTCAGCCTGCCTCCGAACAATCTGTGCATGGTGTCCCGTGGCCTTCCAGAGGACGTGTTCAGTCATGGGTGACACACTGAGGCCAAGAGACCTTTGCATCTTTGGCCCCTGATCAAACTCCTCCAAGAGAGGAGAGGCAGTGGCTGTCTGGGAACATCGACCTGGGAATTGATTGGTTTCTTTCTCTAGCCTAAGCAGAGCAGGATCCCTCCTTTCTAAGGGAACTGTGCGAGGGCCTGAAGCAGCAGCATGTGTCAAGTGCCCGTAGGAATGCCTGGGGAGGCTCTGAAGTCATTACAGCCAGTGTTTTGTCCAGCACCAGAAACAGTGCTATTGATTTTGCTCTGTTCTCTTGTCATCAAGCTGAGCCAAGACTCTGTTCTTCTAAAAGCTGCATTAGAAAAATGTCAGCAGAGGATCTGCTGCAACTCCACATACTGTTCAGGGAGCTCACGGATTTAGCTAGGCCTAATGTGGTAGGACAGTGTATCATCTTTCTGATTGATTGCTGGAAATCTGTTGTTTTGCCAGGCTCTGACTGTCCTGAGAGAGAAGGATATTGTGCCAAGTTTCATACTGAGTGAGTGCAGTTCTCTAAATCAGCTTTAGTGCTTGGCTTATTAGAACCAGAGGCAAATGAGAGGCTAAACGAGCAATACTGGTATTTAACTATGCATGAGATACGATTCAAGGAGCACAAGGTCTGCGTGTTGGATGTACTGTCAGTGGACTCAGTAATGAAGCTCTTTGCTGGGGAACACTCACTTTTCCTCAGCCAAATTACAATAAATGCTTTTTGGCATCATATGACTGTGATACTGCAAGTTTTGCAGTGCAGAAATAAACTTGAAAATCTAATTGAACACTGAGCAATAACTCGCTGATTACAGGCTGTTAGATTTATCTTTAGGTAAATCACCTTCCTCTAGACAACAGCAATTGATGTTTAGACATAGTGGTATAATGGGCAGTTCAAAAAAAGAGTAATGTCTTCAACTCCTTATCTCATAAACTCATTGTCCAAAATACATGTAGCTCTACTTAACCTTCACCAGTGTCCTCTGCCGGACTTACTGTAAGTGTTCCAGACATTTGCTGCTTATAGACTGATCAAAAATATGAGGCAAAAATGGTGATTTATTCTTGAAGCTGTTTGCTGCAAGATTCAGAACCAGATTCAGTCCTCCTTAGGGCAGTTTTGTGCTGCACCCTGGGAAGAGTGACCTTGAAAAGGGCAGAGCTGGTGTTGTGTTTGTGGACTACAACACTCCAAAGTGTATTAAGCAGCAAAGGTCAAATTCTGCTTGGTCTGTGAACTTTTTTTTAAAGTCAGAAAAAGCTAAAGGCAAAGAAAGAAAAGTACTTAGTCTGTAAAGAATATGCTGTCTAAAACCTATGTTGAGATCATGTTTGGTAAACAGTGCATTAACAAGGAATCAATGTGATTGCTCCAGTAAATCTGAAATCAGACCTCATTGTTGAAAAAAAAATAAAAGAGGCAATAAGCCATTCTAGCTATGTTTGCACTTCAGTACTGATGCCAGAAGTGCCAAGCTGTCATTCGGAGTCCAGCTTTACAAACATGACTCTACCTTTTACCTTTTACTGAAGTGATCTGTTATATAACAGGGTTCTCATTTCTTTTTCTCCTGAGAGATGGGGTTTTGTCAACCTAGTTCTGCAAAGAAAAAGAAAGACTTATAGGGAACACCATTATGTCCACTGGCTTTAGCTCATACCTGAAACTTATTTTTCTTCTGCCAGTCTGCCCTGTCTGCATTCTCCTTCCTCCCATCCCATTTTCATTTGTCTTCTTCACCCTTCTCCGTCTCCTTGAGCAGGTAAGACTGTACACCTCCATGACAGCTGGATTAGAAAGCTGTGCTTATAAGAGGCTGAATGCTAATGCCAGCTCACCAGATTTCATGGGCTGTGGATTTAACCTAGCTGCAAGGGTGCAAGGAGTGCTGCAGCAGCACAAGCCTCATCTGTATCTCCTGCACTGTCATGCTGCTGTGTCCACATTATTTTGTTTATGCAGAAACACAGCTAATTTCTCAACTCACCTTTATACATAGAAAATCAAGTCTTCTTTCCTTTTTTGTGTCTTAAACACAAGGACATTAATACATTTATAGCTTCCTACCTGATGTTTCTCATCCCTTTGGGCCTGATTGTCACACCAGCAGGCTATAGCATGATGGAATGACGTTTCCATTCCCATGGGATTACATTGGCCCTGTGACATCCCACCCTATGAAAGACAGGATCCAGAGCGTCCCTCACAATCTGGAGTTTGTGACTGAGGAGCCCCAGTGTGCATTGGGATTATCAGTAAATGTTGTATTCCCCTGTCTGTAAAGAACCTGTACTTCAGTGTTTTGCCTGAATTGTCTCACTATCTGTCTTAAGGACTGAGGAGACAGTGGTTGTTGAACTCAGTGCTCCAAACTACGTGTAACTACTCACTGTCAGTCAGAGATATGATTATGCTAGACCTGCTCATTGACCAGGCCTGTTTCAGCACCAAAGTTTGCCCAGCACTTGGCAGACAAGTATCTTTCACTTAGAAATCATTATATAGTTATATAAGGGCACTGATAGGACACTTTTGCATGTTTATTAGAGGAGGCCAGCACAGCTGATCTGCAGAGCCTGGGGCCTAATTCTTCAACATGAATGAAGGAAGCTGAGATGAAAATGTCTTCCCACACTTCAGCTCATGCAGAAGTTAGAATGCAAAAAACCTTTGCTGTGACTGATAGCACAAGTAGACCATAGACAATCCCAAGCTGCAGGAAAAGCATGTTACAAGATTAGGTAAGCATGTCGAAAAGAGTCAAAGACTGATGCAATCTGTATGGTTTCTATCAGTGTGAGAGTGATTGCTTTCATCATTGAAAATAAATGCTTTTGTATCTCCTTCAGTGGAAGATTTTAAAACAAGAGTGAAGCAGGTGTGCAAGTGTCAGGAATAACCGCCATATTCTCCTTGCTGCTACTGTCCTTGGAAGCTGAGATTGGATTGAGATTTTCCTCCCTTAATTGTGTCAGTTTTAATATACTGGCTGTTCATAAGAAACCACTAGCCTGGAACAGCTGCTGGGGCTGTGTAAAATTAACCTGAGCCATGTTCAGGGTCTAGCAGACGGGTGCTACTCTGCACAGGCTGACACATTTGCTGCTAACATCCCATCTTGAAGCCAAGTGTGGAAGGAGAAAAGCTGGATATGCCCTCGAGATCAGTATGTCCCGCCTTTCTCTGAGTTTATCTTCTTAGGCCTTGCAGAGATGGATTTGCAGGGGGAAATCAGGAGAATTGTAATTCTCCTCATCTGTAAGTACCACAGTGTGTTTTGTATCAGATGGGGAAGTGCCCATGGCAGGGACTGCTTTCTCCCTCAAAGTGTCATCATGACTCTCTTATAACTAACCCGGAGCTGTGAAATACCTTTGGAAAACCCTAAACTCCCTTCTTTACACCCTAAAGGACATGACAAAGTTTCTTGAACTAAGGCAAATCTGCCCTGGCTGGTTTACTGCAGCTAAAACACAAGGTGATTCCTAGGTAGTGAGTGTGGTTTACCCTGGCATCAGTGTCTTGTGTGCTGTTGGCCTAGGGTGGCTACCTCTGGGCTTTTGCCTAGAAATTTTTATCTTAGGGCAAGTCAGATTAGTGTTTTTGTCCTGGTTTTACCTGTTCTCTGAATTGTATTATTCAGCCCCCAGTGCTCCCAATACAGTCCTTGGCTGCAATTTGCCCAAGACTAGTTCTGTCCTGTCACTTTAAATGTTCATGTTTCAAATTAAGGTTGTGTTTCATGGGGAAAATCAGCAACATTATGGTGAGTCAAGGAGAAGTATGCAGTCAGATGACATACCTTGAAAAGGGAGAAACCTGCACATTGATATTTTATTCTACAAAATACCTTTGAATCAATTCAGAGCACTCTTTCATCAAGGACTAAATCCCCAAGGATTAAGGACCACTTTAGTCACATTAGGACCACTTTAATCCTAAATGAGGACAGCCATTTGGGGCTTTAATGCATGTTGATTTTCCACAGTCAGATAAATTGGCTTAACTTGTTAAAGTGTGTCCCTTTGCTTACAAACTCAAGTCTCCTTTGTTTTGCACTTCTGCCGTGTCCTACAGGAAAGGACTGCTGCGTCAAGCCTGCTACCCCACGTGTTCACAATCCTCTTTCCTTTTCTAAGTCACTGACTCATCCCTTCAGTCAACTCTTGACTCTGTTTGCAAAGTTTTGTATGCTGAAAGCTACATAAAGAAACAAATTTAATTCAATTGTATTAGCAAGCATCCTGGAGGAGTTTTTATTTTGGGGAGGTGAGGGGGGTTCTGTACAGAAACTGATTTTCCCAGATCTTCATACTTTCTGAAACACTTGACTCACATTCCTGAGTTGTCAGGACTACTTCGTGGTTGTGTTTTACTCCTTCATTCACTGTGTTCTTTATTCAGAGCTGATAATTTTTCCAAAATTATTTAAATGATGCTACAATTACCATATTTCACATAGAAATAGCAAGTCCGTCTATTCTCTCACTGTAATTAGAGAGTAACATAATGCATTTGAAAATAAATAGCCCAGGCATGAGGTGGTTTTATGGAACAATACAGAACAAGTGGGTGGACAGGAATGTGGAAATAAAGCCAGGATTTGAGTGGTAAAAATTGGCTCATCTCATTAGCTTTCCAGAGCTACAATAGCTTGAACTCTTGCATTTGGCAATGAGTGGTAAAATTATAAAAACATGTAGTATTAGGAGAAACATGTCCTTTTAAGCTTGCTTTCAGTGAATTTCTGCTGGCAGGAGCACAGCTTTAGAACAAATGATCTAAAGTTAGATTTCTGTAGTTGCACTCTTGGCTATAACTCGTGTGGAGTTACAGCAGAGAAGCTGTGTAGAATGGAGGGTGTTTCTGTGATATTTGGAATGACTGGTAATATGAGATTGCTCCATATTATAGTGAACCGAATGACCAGGAGATACAACAGCACAGACCAACACTTTATGATTTGTAATTTTATGCCACTGAGGACAATGAAAAATTTCTTTGATTTTTCCCCCTTTCTTGCTAGCATAGCTGCTTCTTTTCCTGGAGCACTGTTTTTGAATAAAAAAAGAGAGCTACATACCTTTAATAAAAATCAGGATACAATCAGGATACAGGTTTCAAATTCAAGGTGCTGCTGGAAGTTGTATTCCCATCCTGCCAGTCATCCCTAACTTCATATCACGAGTCTCCTACACCACAGCTTCTGTTTATAGTTTCTTACAGGCAGATTTCTGGTTTGTGTAAATTGGTTGGGCTCCCTTGGCATCTTTCAGGAGATCATAGCCAGTGCTCAAAAAAGGATGAAGCACCTAAAATCTGCTTCAGCCATCATTTTGTTAGCATTAAGAGGAGAAAAGCAGATCTTGGTGGTACAGCTTTCTGATGCAGTATCTATGGAGAGAAATGTGTGTTGAAACAAGACCTTATTTACTTGTTTGTTGCTGTTTAAGGAAGTCAGGTCATTAAATCCAGCTATTCATATCAATCTTTATTTGAGAATTTTGCTTGTCTATTCTATTTTTCTATAAGTCAAAATATGACAGCTTAGAAACATCTGATCATATTTATTAGTTAGGAGTCTTGATAAGATGTGACCTTATGACTCTCCAAATATATTCTTCCACTCTTATTTATTTGCTGCTTCTGCATGGCAGCATCCCTTCAAATGGCTTAACATAGCACATAAATACCATGAATTTGCAAAATATGGAGGATCAAAGAGGAGAATTACATCATCCTCTGTCCTTCCATATTTCTCAGGCTAATATAAAATGTCATATGCGTCTGTTATTGAACGGGAAACAAGTTGTTGCTTTTCTTAAAATTTAGCTCATGGTAAAAGGCTAAACTCCCACACACTTCCATGGGAAATATTATATATATGAATCAACATCACTGCATTTTCCTCCTCCCTGATGCTAGTTGTAGGGCTTGTGATCTCTCCCAGGAATGAGGTTGTGTATGCTGTCCCATGCCTGGTCTGATGGCTGGAGTTGTGACCAATACATGGTTTTCACAGTTGTTGCCCAAGTTTCACACTTACATTACTTCTATCCTGAAATTAGCAAAAGCATTTGTGCAGAGCTCAACTGAGCTGTTAGATTGTTTTGTGTAGCTGTCTCAGGTTGCCTACAATGACTGATCCAACACTCATCTGTATTGCCATCCATCATGCTGAGGTGGACCACAGCAGCATGGAGGGACTAGAATTTGCTCAGAATTGTTAATGATAATAACAGTTGAGATATCTGTGGTCTTTTAGATGACATCTGCAGATCTGGGAAGGCTGGGTAGGGAGAAGTCATAATTAAGAATCTGAGAACTTGCAAGGTGCCTCCCTCCTCAGACGATAGCTGCCAGGGACTGCCATCATCACTTATCTGCAGACAGGACATGAGTAATGCTTTGGATGTCACCCCACACCTCCCCCGCTGCAGAGCGGTGGTGCTGCTGCAGCAGAGCCACAATCGCCCCCTGGAATCCAGGGTGGCAGCAGGAATGCAGTCCTACTCACATTTTGTATCACAGACAAACATCTGGGCATAAGTGACACTTTGGCCTTGGCTAGAAAGAAATACAGAGCTGAATCTGAGTTTTCTTCCCTAGATTTTTGGTAGCTCTTCTCTTACTTGGAGCACCACACACCTCCAATCTTTCACCAGGTTCTCACTTCTGTAGGTTCTCACTGTCCAGTGTATAAGGATGCTAAGTGTTCACATCCTTCTTTGTGGGTTGTTTTTCTTAGAGAGAGAAAGAAAGAGCAAGTTGGTTTGTATTTTTCACTGTCACAACTTAAGGAAATAAAGTGTGTGTCAAAGAGGGATGGCTGAGCAGAGATCTCTGAGATGTGAAGATCTGACAGATGACTGGATAGGAGCAGGAAAGAGGGAGTAGCAGGGGGAACTCAGATGAGATTTCTCTCTGACAGCAGCTGGTTAACCAGTGACTGTGCCTGTAGCTCTTCATACCATGTGCTCATTTGTGCTCAGCAGGACGCCCAAGGGCTGTAAACAAGGGACATAAGCAGATCTTTGGATGCTGTATGAACAGGACAAGGGACTGTAAGAGGAGCTTGAGGTGAGGAGAATTTAGGAGAGACAAAGACTGGGGACATGGTGATAGCAGTACTGCAAGAAACATGGGTGAGAGATGGATTGCTAATATGGGTTAGGGCTCAGGACACATAATACACATTTGTAGCTTGTTAGACTTCATTTGCTTTCCTGCTAGTGGAATAAGTTATTTCCCTCTTTAGTACCAATTGCCATAGCTTTGATTTTGTATCAGCTCCGCCATCAGTAATGACTAGGAAGGCAGACACAAGCTTCCACAGCAGCTTGAAAGTTTTGCATGGCAAAAAAAGAGTGTTTGCTAGCCAGGGAACATCTCCTGAATAACCACAGTAAGCAGATGGAAGAGCCAGCTCTGAAGTGTGTGTGTGCTTGTGTCAGCAGCGGTTCTCTCTTTTGGTGCAGCGATCTCTACAAATTAGAGGCAGAAGTCACTACAGAGCCAGCTCATCTAAGTAGAGCTTACCCAAAGCATAGTGTTCAGCACCTTTTCCCACTCTTGGATTTCTGATGTGTTTAGTGTGGGTGCTCTGCAAACATGGATAGGACTTACCAAGCTGTGACCTTGAAAGAGCTGCTGCTATGCAAGAAACCAGATTCTGCTGTACAATGCTTGTGGAAAAGTCACTAGCAGTCTACAACAGAGTAATCTGCCACTTCCTCCGTGACTGGAGGTTTTTCACTTGGCAGCATGCCTAGTTCAGAGTTAGTACCAAATAGAGACTAAGTCTAGATCTGTTACCTACTTCCAAGAATACCACTTGAATTAGATCTGATCGCTGCTCCCTTTGTCAAGGTCACCCTGTGTCACCCTTTTGCAGTTCAGAGTTATGTTTTTATATGACTTGAGTTTTATTGAAGTCCTAAGGAAAAATACAACAGCAATAATATTTTTGTGACCCTCCAAGGAAGTAGTGGGATACAACAAATTGAAAAGACTTGGCTTAATTACCTCCAGATTTCCAAGATCCTTGTTACTTCTCATGTATGTGATCTGATGTAAAGCATTGTGGAATTCTGCAGGACCTGTAAAAGAAAGTGTTGTGCCTTGTCAGGAAACAAATGGCCCCTGGAAAGCCTGGTGTCAGAGAGTAAACCAGAGGCTTTGCATGGTATTTTTTTCACCAGGCTGAAAGATGCTGCAACAGTATTCTTTGTAGACACACAATGGGCACAGTCTGCAAAAAAAAAAAAAAAAAAAAAAAAAAAAAAACAAACAAACAAACAAAAAAAAACCCCAAACCATAAAAAGACCACAAGTTTACTCTGCAGAAAATAAAACGACCAGCATTTTTTATTGTCCCTATCTAGGACTGTGAAGATCTAGTAGTAAAAAGTGAAATAGAAAGTGAAACGGAAATTGCGTGCCACACTAGTCACACCATCTTTTTCCTTCCAAGAGTTCTATCATAGTCAGAGTTCTCATTACTTTGTCTTGCTGCCCTCACTAGTAGTTTCAGAAACTCTCTGAGAAGATAATTGTTTGCAGCTTTTATGATTGCATCACTGGAATTCTTGTCAGAAGAAAATGCCTGCCCTGAGCAAGGTATTGAGCTGCCAGAGAAGGTGGCTCCTTGTTTTCAAGGAACTAGAGATCTCTGACTTTTCTCAGCTCTGCTTACAAGACTTGGTTTAAAAGAGTGAAAAAATGCTACATCCACATGTACACTTAACATTCCCATGAAGCAAATATCTGACCTTCAGAAAGAGTTGTCAAAAATTTTTTGTGGAGACAGAGAAGCAGATTGCTAACACAAGGCTGGTGCTTATCATCTAGATGAGCTTAAAACACAGTAAGATGTAGGATGTCATTGCAAATCTCCAGTGCTTCACTTCACACCACAAAAAGGACTTAGTCACTCAAGAATTGTCACTGTTAGATGTGGGCAATTTATTTGGAAAATAAATATTACTATGACTCAGCTATACACCAGTCAATTTTATTGCATTGTAAATCAGTTGTATTCCTGATAAATAGATTTTACTTGCACACATTTTAACAGTTTACAGACTTCTTAATATTGATGAGTTTCCATATGAGAGTTTTTTAATTGCATCCAAAAAAGGCCCTTCCCGTGCACACATATTTAAAATACCAGCATTTTTTTGAATCAGACCAGTGTCTACTTTTCATGCTGCATTACTTTGGTTCAGGTGCCTACTTTCAAGGTTAAAAAGTGTCAGTGTTCCTTTCTCACTGAGAGGGGTGTTTTGGAGTGCTTTTGTACCAGCTGAGAAATCTTTGGAGGAAAACAGTAATTATATGACAATGTTCTTTTTTTGTCTTTTGTATTACAATAGCAAAGAAATGCACAGAAGTCACAAGATCTGACATCATCACTAGCGCTGGAAATCCAGCTTTAAATAAGACAATGTCATGGATGAGACAGAGCAAATGACAACCCACCATTGATCTGGGAACTGAGCGTTACTTAAAACCCAAGAAAATTAGAATTTTTACCCTTCTTAATTATTTCACATACTCAGTCCTACTGTCACCCTGGTGTTATGTCTTCTAAGTCTCAACTTCACTTCCCAGCAGGAGCATCACTATTTGTCCAGCAAGGCCATCCCCTGGCATTCACCTCCACACAGCCCCCAGGTCTCTAGGATCTTCCTCCACGTCCAGGACCTTTCCTCTAGCCAAGATCTCCACCTTCCTTTTTGTAGGCCACCTTCTTTTTATTGAGACCACTTCTTTTTGGGAACCTGTCATTTATCACCAGCTCTTCTTTACAGAATGCAAGGACCCCATTTTCCCTGGTCTCAATAGTCTGAAGCACAATTCATATGATCAGCCATGTAATTGGTGGCTCTGTCCATTGTCTCTTCATTAATTGCAGGATTCAGGATGCACTACTTCTGTTTAGTTCAGGTCTTACCAAAATTTGCTACCAGCCTGTACCAGCTGCAGTTAGTAGCTGGCTTCTAAGCTGAGCTTAATGGTCCAGAAGTTCAGCTTTAGGCATTATCTCCCATACACATACACCCAAATATCTGTCCCCTGTAGCTTTCACAATTTAAGTAATTTTTTCACCTAGGTCAGACAGGGTAGAAACTTTTCACCTTCCTCACCCAGTGTTAGCTTGGACTAGGATTAAAATTCTTGGGGTGAATGCTTGAGGACAAATAGATACTGAAGTGTATTCTGGCTGGGGAAACACTGCTGAATCCTACCTGGGTTCTACTGGAAGAAAGAGACATTGGGAATAACTTGTACATTTCTATCTTCCTTGGCAGTCCATGAAGACCACCCTCAGGTTGCAGAGCCAGATTCAGCAGCACAATCCTGCAAAATTAGTCAGCACAATCCTGCAAATTAAGTCATGAGGGAGGCGTTAGGATAAGCTAGACTAGACAATACCAAAGTTAATAAAAACACTGGTAAAACTTGACATCAGCACACACAAAGACTAGGCAACGCTGCTTTACAGGGCTCTTCAAACTAGCATAAGCTCAAGACAGTAAGTCCTAGAGTGCATCCTCATGAGAGCATGGCTATATTGCTTCCAAATTCAACCTGGCTCACATGGAGCCCATGGGGACATCTCCACACTGTGAGCAGAGTTATCATGCCACCTAGTTAATTCTCCACCAGCTGACTAGGAGGAGGCTGTCATTATTTTGGGTTTGGATGGGTTAATATAAATTAAAACCTATTTGCCTCTATTTCATACAAGCTAAAAAAGACAAGACTCAATCTGTTGGCTAGGTTGATATTATTTTACTGGAAATCTGCTCCATATTTGCAGTACTTCGATGCAGATTTTATTAGAGGCTCTTCTGCCTTTTCTTTTTCTGTATTTCTAGAAGCTAATTTCCATTTGCAAAGTTATTTCAGCTGGATCAGATAGCTAAGCTTCACTTAATTTTAAATGGCTGAAAATTATTTAAGTCCATTCATTGTGAAAAGAGGCCCCAGAGTGTTGGGCATTCACAACAAAAAACTATTTTTAGTCTGTTTTCTTAAGGAAGCAATGCCTGCTCAGCCAAGTTGTTTGGTCACCCATCTATCAATTTAGCTCTAATAACTATGAAACTCAGACTGATTTCAGGCAGATTTGCAAAATTCCTGCAAATTCTATCAAAACCCTGAGGTTAGGTAGAAAAAGCCCATTATTTCCTTGATGATGCAGGAAAAGGAGGCACTCAGGCACTGTTCTTTTGGGTGAGAGCAAGCTGACCTGTTCATCTTGTTACTGATTGACTAGGTGCTAAGCTTGAATTCAGCTACAGCACATCTGGCCTCTTCCCTGCCTGGTTATTAAAGGACCTGGAGTGCAGTGAAACTATTGTAGGAGAGCTGAGGGGCATGTCGGTAAGCTTTGCCAGATGAAGGGAAATCCATGGTTATTGAGTCGAGCTTTGTGAGAAACATGTAGAGAAACAAATCTGTAGGAGAGCAAACTTCATTAGTTCTGCTGTCCATGTCGTACTGTCTCCTCTTTCCCTCTGAAGTTTCTTACTCTGAATTTTTTTCTTCCATTTATATTCAGAAATCTCACCTGAATGATTCGGATCTTTTCAGCTGGCAGTTTGAAGATATCTGTCATTGCCACTGAGCCTACATTCACTGAATAAAAAGACAGCCACCTTTCTGGGCACCTCCTCCCTGAGCTGCTCGGGCTTGCAGAAACTCGAGCAGCACATTGGGAGTGGATATTGAATATCCAACTCACATTGACACTGGGGACCTTTTATGATGACACTTATGATTTGTCATGCTGGTTATGTCTGGATAATTTTCTTTTAGGTGGGAGATTTCAAGAGTTGAAAGCATAGAGATTTTTAGCGAAAAGGTGCCTTTCAAATTCAAGTTATTCTCAATCTCAAATACAGGAGTGGTAGGATGGCCACCTGAGGAGGTGAGAGGGGGGGAAAAAAAAGAAAAATAGTAGAGGCATTGTTTGGGTCTGCACTTAAGCTACATGTGAGTCTGGTGAGGGAACAAAAGAGAAAAGAGAGTGATGAAATGAGGGAGTGGAAATGTGAAAAGCCACACAAAAAAGCAACGTGGAATGTCTTTGAAAAACGCCTTTACTTTTCAGGGGCTCTGATGCAGCCTGTTGTTAACTGACAAAGTGAAGACCAAAAGAAGGCTGCACGGTATCATATTGTTTTGTTTATTACCTTTCATTTTCTTCTTAAAAATGTTGATACTTCACTCACTTTTTGACAACTGCTGAACACTCAGCAGATGTATTGGATGAACTGACAGCATGCATTTGCATCCTGAGCACCACAAATTGATTTGACAGCTAAACTGGACAATTTTAACAAAAATTGGTTACAATCAAGACTACAGTCTATCTTCTTGTCAAAATAAACCCTGGAAAACATAGTTGATTTAAAACAAATATTCCATTCAGCCTCAGAGAAATACTTTGCTTACAGGAAAAGTACAAGAAAATATAGTCTGATCCTCCAACCTTACTGTTCCTGCTTCTTCAGTGAGTAAGCATGAAGTGGCAGCCCTAACCTCCTGTCTAAAGCATTTTCTGGGAATCAAACATTTCCTAACAGGAATCAAGTTTTTTGTGGGGGGATGCAACTAAAGAAACACACTGGATTGGTAAAGACAATAAAGCACTGCATCTTCTTGGAAATAGTTTAATCACCACCAAAGTCAGGGATTCATTCTTTTCCCTTTTTTTTCTCCAAGTAAATGAAACAATTCAAGCTTGTGCTGTGGTAGCCCTGTGGCATTCCCCTGTGACATATGGACTTCTCTTACAGGAAGGAGGGGTACTGGTTCTCATGAATCTTTTCCAAGTGCTCCAGTTGCTACTTCAATTTTTGAATCTGCCCTTGACATTTTTTGGGTCTTTTCTTGCTGCAGCTATTTGGCTAGTCAGTTCATATTTGCAAACAGTCTCGAGATGACAGCAACCACGCTGGCAGTTTTACTGGTGCTTTTTTAATGGTCTTCTTGCCAGTTGTGCATAGAGCTGTCCTTGGAGGCTGCAGTTCAACCAGACCCCACTGCATACAAGTGTGCTGCAACCTACATTCCTTCCAACAAGCCTTATCTTGAATTTTCTTTGTTAGTGTCCTGATTTTGGCTAGGACAGGGTTAATTTTCTTCCTAGTAGCTGGTGCAATGCTGTGTTTTGGGTTAAGTATGAGAATAATGTTGACACCACACTGGTGTTTAGTTGTTGCTCAGTAGTGCTTTCTCTAAACCAAACTTTTCAGTTTTCCATGCTCTGCAGTGAGGAAGCACAAACGAGCCATGAGGGAGCAGCACAGCCAGGGCAGCTCATACGAACTGACCAAAGGGATATTCCACACCATAGAGCATCATGCTCAGTATATAAACTGGGGGGAGTTGGCTGGGAGGGGCAGTCGCTGCTCAGGGATGGGCTGGGCATCATTTGGTGGGTGGTGAGTGGCTGTATTGTGGATCACTGGGGATTTTTTCCCTTGAGTTTTATTCCTGTCTCTCTCTTTCTCTCTCTCTCTCTCTCTCTCTGTTACCTCCTTTTTCATTACTATTATTCGTAGTAGTATTAGTATTATACTTGACTTTATTTCAATTATGAAAGTTTTACCCTTTCCCAGTTCTCCTCCCTGTCCCACTGGGGTGGGGGAGTGTGTGAGCGTGGTACTTAGTTGCTGCTAGGGTTAAACCATGACAGTTGGTATTTCATTTACAATTATATTGCTTCCAAACGTTTACAGTAGCTTTATTAGATCCATCTGGTATTCTTCATAATCCTCCCAAACTGTGCCAAACCCAAATAATCTGTATCACAAGCAAATTTTACTACCAGACCATTCATCCTTCCAGACTCTGAATAATATACAGAGCAGTGGCTCCAGCCAGGGTCCTTGGGGCATCCTGCTATTAACCTTTTTCCCTTTTAAGAGGCAGTAATTTACTCTAGCTCTTCATAGTCTCTCTCTCAGATAGTTTTTAACTCATGATATGAGTTTACCTTTCACATCTGATTCTCAAGTTCCTTTACAGCCTTTTTGAAAAAGACTTTATTGACAGTGTTTCAAGGCTCTCAAACTATTTCATCTCTTCATCCTTCACTAGCCAGTATTTTAATACTGAAATAATGTTTACATCTTAGAAAATAAATGCTCTTCCCATCATTATTAAGTGACTTCATTTTGGTTTATCAAAACCAGTGCATGGGAGGCATATTTGCTAGTTTTTCTCCCCCTATTGTTATGACTGTTTGCTTCCCGTCTATAATAGTCCCCCAGCTGCCTCAGAAATACACCTTTAATTCTTTACCTCAACATTGACTAAAACTCTATAACCTGTGAGATTCCTAAAATCAATATAAGTTCCACTTTAAAGAGCGAATATTGTGGTTTTTTCATTTTCTCCTTGCAAAGTAAATGTTTGCCATAACACATTGCCTTAGCTCTTTGAGGTCACTTAAACAGACCACTTAACTCAAAGGCCATTTTTCATTTCGTGGGATGAATTTTTTGAATTCAGCTGCTTCTTATTTTAGTTTTTACTAGACATTCTTATATCACCTGCTCCCAGTTATGTAATGTGATTTAATTCCACCTTTTAAAAGATGTCTTCAGGAGTCTTTTGCCTTTATTACTTGTAAAAACCAAGATAACCCTGAATTCCCCACAGGTAGTTATTTCCTGCCATTCAATTATACTAATTACTGTGATAATCATAGAATCTTTAGGCTGGAGAAGACCCAGCACTACCAGGTTCACCTCTAAACCATGTCCCAAAGTGCCACATCTCCATGTGTTTTAAGTAACTCCAAGAATGGTGATTCCACCACCTCCCTGGGCAGCCTGTTCCAATGCCTCACAATCCTTTTGGTGAAGAAATTTTTTCTAATATCCAATCTAAACCTTCCCTTGCACAGCTTGAGGGTGTTTCTTCTCATTCTGTAGTTTGTTACTTGGGAGAAGAGGCTGACCCCTACCTGGCTACAACCTCCTTTCAGGCAGTTGTAGAGAGTGATAAGGTCCCCCTTGAGCCTCCTTTTCTCCAGATTAAACTCCCCCAGCTCCCTTAGACATTCCTCATAGGACTTTTGCTCCAGACCCTTCCCCAGCCCCGGTGCCCATGTCTGGACACGCTCCAGCCCCTCAATGTCTTTCTTGTAGTGAAGGGCCCAAAACTGGACACAGGATTCGAGGTGTGGCCCCACCAGTGCCCAGTACAGAGGGACAATTGCTGCCCTAATCCTGCTGGCACACCATTACTGATACAGGCCAGGCTGCCATTGGCCTTCTTGGCCACTGGGCACATGCTGGCTCATGTTCAGCTGCTGTCAACCAGCACTTCCAGGTCTTTTTACCCTGGGCGTTCCAGCCACCCTTCCCCCAGCCTGTAGCGCCGCCTGGGGTTGTTGTGACCCAAGTGCAAGACTTGGCACTTCATCCTGTTACATACCATACCCTTGGCCTTGGCCCATCAATCCAGCTTGTCCAGACCCCCCTGCAGAGCCTTCCTACCCTCCTGCAGATCAACACTCCTGCTCAATCTGGTGGTGTTTGCAAACTGACTGAGGGGCAGTCAATCTCCTCACCCAGGTCATTGATAAAGACATTGAACAGGACTGGCCCCAATACTGGGCCCTGAGGGATAATGAGTGTGCATAAACAGATCCATGTCTCTGCCAAATATTTTCCTTCTTCAGTTGTGAATGTAAGACTTGCTTTTTTAAAAGATTATAAAACATACTTGCTCACCCTTGGTTCCTTCAAATGTGTACAGACCAATGACCTCAACCTTTCTGGTATAATATTTGCTGAACTTTTCAACAGGTTTGTTTTGTTTTTATTGGGTTTTGATTTGTTTGTTTGTTTGTTTTTAAATTCTATTTAAAAATAACAGCTTATTAAAATAAAAATCTTTACAGCTGCTAAATCTCTATCTATTTGTATTCAAAAGGAGATTTTAAAAGTGGCTGACTTTAGAACCTTATACTGATACCTCTTTCTGACACCTCTTCTGGAGGCAGAAAAGTGGAAAGGCAGCTGCACATCTCTGTCATGGCTGAGGGCACTGTTAATTGAACTTGTGCTAAGTGACTGATCAGCAACTGAGTGGATTGAGATGACTGAAGAACTGGCTATACCTGGGCTGCAGGTGAGTAAACCTTTCATACCTTTTGCCTGTGACCTCTATATTTGTGTTTGCCCAAGGCGGGCTGTGTGGGAGGTTTGCTTTTCCTCTATTTTACTTTGTCAGCCAGTTGTGTCAAAGTGTGGCACTAATGCCATAAATACTCTTGTTCTTCTCTTTCTCAGCAATCACCTTTGACTTCAATTAAAGGCTCTCATTGCTTTATCATTGTCAAAACTTTCTTTACCATGGAGACCCATTCCTCAGCAGTAAACCCTTAGAAAAACAGCATGAATAAAAGGATGGATTGGCCAATAGCTTGTGTGGCCCATCTTGCCTCAAGTATCATGAGGCAGTAGTGGGGGGGAGTACTTGTCTTCCCACAGCTGCCTGGATTCTCATCAATATCTTGAGATGCAAGGGCAAATCACAGCCACTCAACGTTTTGATCCATTAGGTGAGGCATCTGACACAAAACTTGTTGAACTTAAACGATGATTTTTCCACTGATTTCAACAACTCTAGATGTGGTCTGATGCTGCTGCCTGGAACAGTAATGTTACTTCAAATAAAGCAGAAGATTTCATTTCTTGGGTGCTCCTTCTGCCTGGAACCATTGCTGGCCTCTGGCAAATAAAAAAAAATAAAGTCTGCCTGGACTTATTGACTTGTTTTGTGTGGAGCCAGGGTTATGATGTCTGGGAAGACATATTTTTCTGTCAAATAAGGTCTACTAGCAGCAGTAAAAATGGGAAGTAATCTTAGTAGTATACATCTGAACTGTTTTAAAACTCAGGCCATTACACTAATGGCTGCAGTACAGAAAGAGGAGAGGCTACTACTGTACCCCAGCAGAACTTAACCCACCTAGCTTAGTTTTTCCCCCAGATAACAGTAATTTGGCAGTCAGACTGAACAGTTTTCCTGATGGAAATTTCCTGATGCAAAATGAGTAGTTAATTCACAGCAACAACAGGCATACTTTCTACAGTCATCTGGTGAAATTCTTACCTATGTACATGTACATGTGTCTAACTGCTGTGACAGTGGATAGTTTATCTACATTAAGTGTTACTGAGGTGCAGGTCTCGGGGTTTGTGCTTGTTTTAGCTGGGGTAGCGTTAATTTTCTTCACAGTAGCTAGACTTGGGCTGCCTTTGAATTTGTGCTGAACACGGTGATGATAGTAGAGAGGTGTTTTTGTTATTGCTGAGCAGAGCTTGCACAGAGCCCAGGCCTTTTCTGCTTTTTGTACTGTAACGCTGGTGAGGGGACTGGGGGTGCATGAGAGGCTGGGAGGAGACACAGCCAGGACAGGTGACCCCAACTGACCAAAGGGATATTCCAGACCATGTGGCATCGTGCTCAGTATATAAAGTGGGGTGAAGAAGGAAGAAGAAAGAAGAGGGGGACATTTGGGGTTTGTCTTCCCAAGTAATCATTACGCATGATGGGGCCCTGCTCTCCTGGGGATGGCTGAACACCTGCCTGCCCTTGTGAAGCAGTGAATTTATTCCTTGTTTTGCTTTGCTTGTCTGTGCAGCTTTTGCCTTGCCTATTAAACTGTCTATATCTCAACCCAAGAGTTTTCTGGCTTTTATCATTCTGATTCTCTCCCTGATCTCACTGGTGGGGGAGTGAGAAAGTGACCGCGTGGGGCTTGGCTGCTGGCTGGGGTTAAACCATGACAGGGTGCAAGTATCGATAGGCACAAACTGGATGTAACTATGCCCAGTCTGAGAACTAGGAGACTGTCTGATCACTGGAGCAGGAAGGCTCTGGAACAGCTCTTTGCTTGGAAGCCAGAAGTCTAACTTTCAAGTGAGTATGAGGAGAGTTGGTTCTCTGTTCTTCCATTCTGACGCCAGTCAGGAATAACTGTTTGCGAAGTTTAATGTTAGTAGCTGGACTTGCACACATTGTTGGGGTCATGCTTGTTACTGCCATTATTGACACTTGCTGAGTATCACATGCACTCAAATGAAGTACTAGCAATTTCAAGGTGTTCACACAATGGAAAACTTTGTTCATGCTGGCAGGAAATGTACCTTGTAGGTCCAATTTACAAGGTTTGAACAATATAATTTATTTTCCTTTGAAGTGAAATGCAAAAGTATCTTTCTCATGGTCTTTCAGATTCAGTGTCTTATCTTACCTTCTGTACTCATGGTCCTAAAAGAAAGAAATAATTTGGCATTAGCAGTTTTTGTGCATTAGTGTTTCCACATTTTTTCCTGTTGTGTGTATTCAAAGGAAAAGAACTAATAAGAGAAACTGGGATCCTACTCTCACAGCAGAAAGCATGACAGTCATCAAAGATTAAAGAATCTGTGTGCAGATCCTCTGAGAAAAGAAGAGCAGGGACCTAACCTCTGGATTTGAAGTGCTCCATGCTGTGTGCAATACTTAAGGAGAAAGAATAACACAAGAGGTATGCCTGGGCCTCACCCAGAACCCAGTGAAGTAAACAGAAACTCTGGTTGCAATGGACAGTGTGTTAAGTCTTCCATCTGCAGCTAGGTGAGACTCTAGAAAGCAGAAGGACCTGGGGGCGTGGAGTATCTCTGCTAATCCCTTGTGCCCCACAGGACGTTTCTGTCTCTCCTACTCCAGGTAGAGCCCCTCACTAGCAATCTGAATGACCAGGCCTGCATCAGTAGGGAGGGATAATCTGGCCCACAGAGCACTGAATTACACTGTTACTTAATAGCTGTACTGCCCTCTGAACGCAGCTGAACAGTGTCTGGTTGCCAGATTCTGCAGAGAGCTGTATCACATCTCTGTAAACATGCTTTCTGAGTACAGCAAACTTCCATGTACTCTGATGTTTTCTGACTTAAGTCATATGAAAAAAAATAGGACTAATTTTTTTTTCCATCTGACTGCCTTTTAGATAAATACTAAAATCCCAGAACACTTGGCTGAATGAGTAATAGTCACCAATGAGGGGGAGGAGGATAAATGTTATAAAACAGCATCTGGTATGTATGAAACCAGCACAAGACCGAGAAATCCAGAATCTTCAATTGCCAGTTTGTTTAACTTCTCTTCTTAAGGGAAAATGCTACTATAAAAAAAAATCAGAATAACTTCCTCTTGAAAACCTTGAAGTTGCATCGCATTTCCAAGGCAGTATTAAGCTACTGCTTGAAAAATGTCCTCATCTGTGTAAAGAAGAAACTCAGTGATTAATTCCCTGTTTCTCTAGAGGTCTCAATGTTAGGTTTACTCATCCACCACACAGAGACCACTTGACATTCGAAGTTGGCCCTCAAAGGCAGTAAGCCCGGGAGCCAGACTAAATGCAACTGGGCCCTCACAGTTTCCCTGGAGCTAAGTAAAATAGAGAAATAAAACTCAAATCAACAGCAAGAAAAGTACTTTTAGTACTCATGATGAACGTTGCTATTTGGAATTCAGTGATTGTCAAGTCCACAGACCCTACTGTGGCAGGTAATGCACAAACACACACACACTCACAAAAGACAGGGTTCTTGGGGGTCTGCATTTTTGGCTTCTGGGTCTTTTTAAAGCAACATATGTTTCATGCCTTCTCTATTTCTTTGATGTGCAGTGGTGCCTTCTAGGACAGATCAGCAGTGTAGTGAAAAGAGGCTGTGAAGCCATGTTATGTTATCATGTCACATTATATATGTCATATCACGTTGTGTATATTATGTCATGTTGTGCAGGTATACACTATGCATGGTCATGGCAGCCACAGTAAATCTGTGCATCCTTTTGATGTTTGCTGCCTGGTTCATCCTGTCCAGCTTTGTAAATTTTAGACTGGGTCAAACTTCTTTTGACCATTCAGCATAGGAACTCTCTTCCTGAGTGCCCAGCTGGTGGATATTCATTCCTTTTCAGTTTTTCACCTTCCCATTTTGACTTACTTCTGGCCACACACCTGCCTTGCCAACAGAGAAAGACTATAAGCCTTCCTGCTCTCTCTCTGCCCTCATCTGAATAAGTAAGCAACAGTCAATGAAGCAGTTTGTAAGAAGAAAAAGAGTAAAGGGTGCTGTGACAGCAGGTCTGCTTTCCCCCACAGGTGTAGAGCTCTGATCACCATACAAATGGTAAGGCACAACCAAAATTGCTAAAAGAATTGCAAAAATTCATGAATTTTGCAACACGTACAATATGCATTTACCTCAGAGGTATCCAGAAGGGCTCCCAAGGGAATTTAAAAAGGCTAATTCTAGCTGGGAAGCCAGACAAGTCATGGAAGAAGACCCAGAAACTATGGTCATGTGAAAAGAGGCCTGGGCAGCCTAGGGAGATAGGCAAGCTTTTAGAAGTATGAGCAAGAAAGTACCAATAGCTTCCATAATACCAGCCAGTAAGTGCTACAGGACAACAGCAACGTTTGCCAAAGCACTGTCAGTGGGACAGAGGCTCCTCAGTGGTGACCAAGAATAACATAGAAGGTACTGGCATAAGGACAGAAATTACATCATGGGGAGGGCTGGTGAAAAGAAGAAAGCTCTCAAGGACAGATTTATTTTTGTGCATGAGGAAAGATGTTTCTGAATTTCAAGATAGGTAACTCCTGCCCAGGACTGAAGATATATGTGCATAGTCATCAGAAGAGTTAGACAGATGAATCCAATAACTTTGCAATGTGTCCAACTCTTCTGCTGCTCACACCTCAGCCACACGAATACTGACAAATATATCCATCTGCTGTAAATGTAGAAGCTCTTCACAAAACTCATTTGTCAGTTGTTCAGCTCAAATCACAGGACAAAACCTGTGTCTCATAATGAGCCTTTCTCTTTGCAGAGAAAAATATACATGGAATGGAAGCTGGCTCACTCACCAGACTAAGATTGCTTAAACATGAAACATCATTGCATGTCTTTGAGTTCAATAGGGAGGCAATAATTATTTTTACCTAATAATTAAAGGAAAAAAAATCAAGCTGGAAATCAAAAGACAATCCCTTTCATTGCACCACTAGAAACATTATTATGAACTGTCTTTACACAACCACAGGAAAGAGCAAGCTAAAAGGACACACATTTTAGTAGAGTTTTAATTCAGACCATGTAATTTAATTCTGAATTATAAATGATCAAAGGGAAACTGAATGAAAAAAAAATACCTGTTGGATTATGCAGAATGGAGTTCCTCTTCTTAATAGCTCTGAAAAGATTACTGTGTCATGAGGCTCCATCAATCAGAACAGAAAAGCCAAAGAGCAAGGATAAACTGAAGGTTAAGTGCATGTTGCTGAGGAACACCCCAACCACCTTCCTTTTATGATTATAAACTGGATGAGTTTGTGTTGATGATCTATTAAGAACAAAAACCAGCAATCTATATTCACACAGAGGCTTTCTGCCCATACATTTCCCCCGATGTCTACAACCACCTTGTATTTTGCCATCTCAGTTAATGAACTGTCACTATTTCTCTGTGTGTTGCTTTTCTAACAGAAAGAATGATCTTATTCTCAAAAGGGTGGTTATTAATTTATTTCTAAACTTTTCTTTAGCACAGGAAAAGAGAGTACTCCAATATCTCTTCATTGTTTCTGTTTGACAGAAGGGAAGAACAAAAGGAAAGGAATCAAAGCCCTAAATCTGTAAGAAGATCAAAATCCTTCCTGATGTAACTCAGGTGAAATAATGTAATATAGCCCATGGATGTGCCTAGACCATGTTTTTTACACAGGAACAGTAGAAGTCCTAAATATTTCAGGAATCTCAAATAGGGCAATGTCTATACAGCAGGGCTCAAGATGGAGATTTTGGTCTGGAAGAGAATTTTATTTTTGCAGTGTTTGTGTCTTTTTTATTGCCGGGCCTGGATATTGTACATCTTCAGGGAGACACATAGTCACTTTCTAAATTAAGAGGGGGTCTGTGTTTGGTTTCAGTGGAAGCTGGAACAGGCCACATGTGCATAGGAAACATGCTGTTACCTAACAATTACATCATGTGAACACCAGAAAGGTCTACCATTGACATATTCCAGTTGTGTAATTTTTCCTTAACTGATTTGCTGCTGCAGGCTTTTTGGTGCCTTTAGGTCAAAAATTGTGCTCTTTAAAATGACAGGGGCTGCTAATTTTGTCCTAAAACCTGGATTTATAAAATCAAACTTTTATAGAATCTGAAAGCCAAGGAATTGCTATATGCTATTGTTAAACTCCACTTGTTTGCAAACTGATACATACCCTCTGGCAATGCCTGAATTCCCATACAGCAGTGACTTGGAGCTACATTAAACAATATAATGATAACTAAAACTACTGGATTTATAAAATCAAACTTTTATAGAATCTGAAAGCCAAGGAATTGCTATATGCTATTGTTAAACTCCACTTGTTTGCAAACTGATACATACCCTCTGGCAATGCCTGAATTCCCATACAGCAGTGACTTGGAGCTACATTAAACAATATAATGATAACTAAAACTACTTCTGTTGCTTTTCATTGACTTTGATGCTTGATGCTGACTAAAAAGTCATTGGTTGAGTTTTCATTGCGTAGGCAGCATCTCCTCAAGCTATCATCAGGCTGTATAGCTACAACCAACAGCAGAGGCATCAGAAGTCCTCCCTGCTGTAGCATCACATAGGCCAGCTCTGAACGCAGCTTTCAGGGTGTCTGAGTCACTCTGCTGCTGATGGTTTGCAAAGCCTACAATAGATAGTGTTCTTACTAACAGTGATATTCTGTGGCCTCTCTTGCGCCCTTACAAGGTTTCGTTCAAAGTGCAGTGTACTACTGTGCTCCTGGGTTATGTTAACTCGAGTTCCAAACCGTGAATACCATTCCTAACTTTTGGGATGTCATTTAAGCTTGCTTTTCCAAATGCATCTGCTCTTTTTTAATGCTGTATGAATGGTATAGAGGAAGAAAAGGGTTTCTGTTTCCCTCCCGTCGAGAAAAACACCAAGTTCTAAATGGAATTGAGAAGCAGCTGATCAGTTTTGGGCATATGAGTTTGAGTAAAGAAACCGGGTTGGTTCTTCCCGCCTCCCTCCGATTCTCCTAAGTGTGGATTAAATCGCACTTTGTAAGTAAAAACGGTGTGAATTGTGTGCCAGGTCACATCCCGTCTACCTCCTCGCAAGCAGTAACAATTTCTGAAAGATTTAGTGCACACATTCAGGGTTCACGGAAGCCGTCCAGCGTGCTTCTAACGGCTTGGATCTAACTTGTCATTCAGGTTGTTTATTTTTAAATAAGGTCCAGAGGAACACGATAATTTTAGGATGCCGGTGCGGGGTGGGGGTAGGGGGGGAAGGCGGAGAGGGGTGGTTCTCCCACGGAGGAGCTCTTCCCGAGGCGGATGGCGAGGACGGGAGCGGGAAGCGCTCCTCGTGAGCGGGAAGTGATGCCCTCAGGCTGCTATGGATGCGGCGATCCCCCGACAAACCCTCTCCGCCGGCGCCCTCTCGCACTTCGCCCCTGCGGCGCGGGAAGCCGCGCCCTCGGGACCAGCCATCGCTCCCGAGGCTCCCTCAGGGCCGCTGCAGGATTAGCTCCGTGCCTGCCCTGCCGTGCCGTGCCGTGCCGTGCCGTGCCGTGCCCGCAGTCCGCCCTGCCCCAACCGCTTAAGGCCGGCTCGGGGGCTCAGCTCCGGCTTAGCGCGGGGCTCCTGTCCCCGCGTCCCCTCGGGGACCGCTCCCACCTGTCCGGGGCGCTGCCCGTGACGTCATGGAAACACCCCTTCCCCCGCCCCGGCGGCCGGGGAGGCGGGCGGCAGCGGCGGCTCCGGGCGGCGGCGGGGCGGGGGCAGCGGAGGCTCCTCCCGTTGGCCGGCGCGGCCGTCAGTCGAGCGCGGCGGTCCCGCCGCCGGTCCCGCTCGTGGGTGCTCCCCGGCAGCCGGAGCGAGCACTCCGCCCGGACCGGCCCTTTATGCTGGCGGCTGTTGCTCCTGCCAGACTCCCTCCTCCCTCCCTCGCTCCTCCCTGCGGGGCGCCGCTGCCCGGGAGCCATGGCGGGGGCGCCCGGCGGGCCGTAGGTGTGGAGCTCAGGTGGGTGTCCGCCCTAGGGATGGGACGGGGCGGGCCGGCGGGGCGCAGCCTGGCGGGGCTGGCGGCGGTGGCCGCTGCCCTCGCTGGAGCGCGGCGCCGGGCCGGGGGTCCGCGGGACGGGACGGGCCGGGGGGCGGCAGCCGGCGAACTCGGCACGCGAGAAAAGTGGCGTTTTGGCCCCCAGAAAGCGCCTTTCTCGCCCGACTGGCAGCGAGGGCGCCCACGGGTGCCGGCCGGGGCGCGGGCGGGCGGGCGGGCGGCTGCTGCCGGTGCAGCGCCTTATCCCGCCTGCCCCACGGAGTTCCCTCCAGCCTTCTCCTGCGGCCCTCGGGGCCCCCGGCCGCGCTGTCACAGCCCCTCGGGGCTGTTCCGGAGCGACAGCCAACTTAGACACCTTCCCTGCCCTGGGAGGGTGCTGCCGAGGGGTTTATTTGACTGCCGGTGCGCTCCATGTGGCTCCGAGACGGAGCGAATTCCAGGTAAATGTGACACACCGGGCAGCCGCTGCCCCGGGCGGGGGCTGGAGCAGCTCTCCCCGCTGCTGCGGGCTCTGGGGAATCGCCCGGCAGCTGGCTGGCTGGCTGTGAAATGAAACTTCAGAAATTTTGGGCGTGTTTGCAAAGCCGTTGATCTCTGCTCAATCTGTGGTTCTCTGTGCTCTTGTAAAATAAAGATGAAAAAAAAGTCACTATTATTATTATTTTTACTTCTTGCTTTTATCTTTAAGAAAATAGGTTAATTAAACCCAGCTTGTTTCCAGGTTGATTTAATTTCCATTTGAGGCAATATTGCCTCAATTTGAGGCAATTTCCAATTAGGCAATATGAGCTTAAAAATACCCTATTATTTGAAAACTGTTTGGTGTAAAGTTCAGTGGCAGTGAAGTACTCTTCACTGATACTGTTTTATTTTTACTAGGAGGATATCTGGAGTAGGTAGAGAAAAGGGCATTTAATAAATGTAAGGTAATTTTCTGCCTTATGTTTTTGTCCTAGGCCGCTAATGATGGTAACAATGTTCTTCTCTCTGTTTTCTTGAGAAGGGACAAAGGGAACAGTTGCTTCATCCCTTGACTTTCATTGATTAATCATAGAGTACCGAGTGTTTCACTCATAGAGTTCAGAGTGTTTCACTCTACTTAATTTCAACAGAGCTTGTAAGTCCGGTTTGGGTATTTAAAGCATGTGTTTTCACGGATATTTTCTGTAAAGCCATGGGTAGCAAGAGCCTTAATTTCCATGAGCTTTGTTTTTTGTTGTTTAAAATCTTTTTAAAAAGATATCTTTAAATAATACTCCCCAGTCTGCACTACCAATAGATTAAGCTAACTAGTTTTCCTTTGTGGCTCCTATCCGTTTTCAAAACAACAGCACTCACAAGTCTTGATTCTTTTCTCTTTACTCTCATGTTGCCTTTCCCACACATTGCATTAGGCCCACTTATGTCCTCTCTCTTATAATTTTATATCGTATCTGGGTTTGTGTGCAGGAAAGATGGGAGGGGACTTTTAGGTGTTGGAGATGTTCTCTGTGTGTGCACTGAACAGTTGTGGTTGTGCTGAAATTATTAGTGTGTTCACCAAGGACAGGAAATGATGGTAAGACTCAGCTGGAGTCTGCCTGTTGCAACACTCTATGTGTGGCTAGCTCATCCACTGTTGCACATGTGAGTACACTGTATTTTATGCAAAAGCCTTATTTGGTTATTTAAGTAGATGTGTATACATTGTTGTAAAGAATTGGGTCTTGTTCAAACCACATCTATTATAAACAGATGCTTAATTCAGTCATCTTAATTCCCGCATTTGTTGCATTCTCTACATCTTGTTACATACTGAGGAGAAAACAGTCAAACGTGGCATTTCCTGGACCTTATGGTTTCTGATTGTAAAACTTAGTTTTCAGTTCCTACAAATGGTGCTCTTAGCTACCAAATGAGAAAAGCCTCTCTAAAGAAAAGTTAATTCAGATCTAAAGTGCTAATATATTTTAGGTTTAAATTGGAGTTGCTGCAAAGTGCACTTCAAAACCATGCAGTGATGAACAAGCCAGCAGAATGAGTATGTTAGTGTGCATGGAGTACTTTAACATGTCAGAAGCAGTGTAGTATCTGTATCAGCATATTTTGATCTTACTAAATTTAATGTACTTCGGTTCAGTTAAGATTTGACTTACCAAAGTAGCAAAGTTTTGCTGGTAAAAGGCTAGGGTATAGATACTATGATACACCACTACTAAGGTACCAAAGAAACTTCTAGGAGAATCTAACTGCTTTTTTTCTGTATCAAGTTTCAGATAACAGGATGCAGATACACTGAGATCTGACAAACAACTCTCTAGACCGGGACTAATATGCTACCAAATTTACCCTGCTCTGCTCTTTGAGATGCTGGATTTGCATGTCTGTCTTCTGCATTAGTGATTATGTTCAAACATTTTACTTTGGGGGGCAGACACTGTTTTTAGGCTCCTGCAGCTGTCACTTGTGCTATGTCCTTGAATACTGTGCCTTGAAATACATATTTCTTTGCTCTAGTTTCTCATTTATCTGAAGGACCCAGAGGTTTTGTGTATTTTATAGTTCTGTCCTATTGTGGATACTTGACTTTATTCTGCTAACATTAAATACATCTCCCCCACGTTAATGTCCAATTACCTTAGAGAGAAGTTTTCTGTCTGCCTTCAAGGCTGAGTGATGTGGGTGTTGATGCTAATGACTATGATAGCCTAGGTGAAGTTGTAGGCATAATAGCTAAGAAAAGCACAGCTCTGGGTCTATACCCTGGGAGGCAGGATGTCTGTAACTTCTCCTTTCTATCTGTTTTAGCTTGTTACTCATGCAGAGTTCTTGAAGACGCTTGTGGCTTTCACATATGGTATATGTTCGGAAATAGATTCTATTATATATGAAGTTATGACATGAATGAACAGCGTTGGGGTTTTGGAGCTCTGTCAACATGAAGCTCAGGCACATTGTTGCAAGTCATTTTAAACATTTGAAAATAAAGTTGAGGACAGCCTCAGCTGCAGAAGAAAACAGATCTTGAACAAATTCTTTCTGATTTTCTGTATTCAGCTGTTGCAACTGAGAATTATTAACTGATCAGAGCTGTTGTGGCTGCTGGATTTGTTTGTTTGGGGCTTTTTGTTTTGTTTTGCTTTTTCTAAAATACAAATTCAATGGCAATTCTGGTACCTGCCTCGCTACTAAAAGCAGTGAGGACTCTAGAAATGCTATCTGAAACCGAGAAATGTACTTGGCCATTGCAGCTCAGCCTCTACTGTCGTGCCTGTCTGGTGTGCCTGACTCAGTGCAAGCTCCTTAGGGTAGAAGTCACGTGTTGGTGTGTGCCACTGAGCACAGCAGAGCCTAATCCTATTTCAGTGTCTGGGCACTCCATGATGTTAACCATGAAAGTAAAGAAATAGAGTTGAGCTGCTTTCAATCTGGCAGGTGCTGAGCAGTTTTTGTAATGTCTGTTTGGTAGTGATTCTCAGTCTTTGGATGCAGGCTATTCTAGACACACCTCTTGAATAGTTTTCTGTAGAAAATATGTACTGATAAGCAAGACTTGACAGGAATCCCTGTTATGTGCAACAGGAGGAGCAAATAGGAGAGAGAACTGACTTTCACTGACCTCTAAGCCCCAAGCTGAAGTAGTGCATTGAGAATTGCTATGTGCATCTAGCTCTTAGAGATATCTCTAAACTAAATAATTGTATGTCTGGCTGTGAGACAGACATCCTGACATAAAGATAGTGGCTGCCTAATAGCATCTGGTAAGTCACAGGAGGAAGGCTGCAGATAGGATGCTTTATGTGTCTCTGTTGTTTTCCAGATTTGTAACAGTTTAGACCGAATGTGAAAACTCTTCCTTTGAAGTCATTGAAAAGCATGCTAGGCTAGCTCTGCATTCCTTGTCCAGCCATAAGGTGTGTATATGTCTGTCATTTTAGACTTCTTGCTTTCAAGTTCAGTTGTTAAACTATGAGTACTTGAACTTAACATTTCCTCTCTAGTCTTTAAGTTGTGGGGGTTTGATGCCTGATTCATTTTAGGTTGGCAAACACAGCTGCTGCCATGTCAACACTTAATTATTTCCTTCTGCATATTTTCTTTGGCACTTATGTTACCATGGGTGTGCAAACAAGTCTCCCTTTCCTCTGCTTTCCAATGTAATGCATAGATTGAGAATTAAGAAGATTTTTCTTTTGATTCATCTTTACGTGTTAGCAACTTTTTAAGTCGTCTTCAGATTTTTTTCTGTTTGCTGGTTGTACTTAAACCTTAAAAAAATCTCAGCAAGACCATGGTAATATGTGGTGCTACAGTTGTCATGCAGCACTTGTATGTAATTGCTGTGCAGTAACAATACAAAGTAGTAAAGGTGAGAAACTCATCCTTGTTTGTAAGTGTTTCTAACTATTCTGTGTTTACTGTAGTGGTATATTTTTAATTTCAGTGATGACTTTTTTTATTATCATTAGAAAAAAAAAGTAGTTTGCGGCTTTCTGGCCATTCTGTGTATCCTCTGATGAATGTGTATCCTCTGATGAATGTTTTCAGGGTAGAAATTGCAAGGATTTCCCTTACTGAATGCAGTCATACTTTTCTCCCATCTTAATTCCAGCCAATTCTGTTATTATGGCTCATGATGATACTGCAAAGAGTGTTATCACAACTGTAATCTCCTATCTCTTGTGCCAGTCACTTAGGTCACTTTTAGGTCACTTCTCTCTTATCTGATGCTACTTATTCTCATAGTTCTGGAGGCTTTTCCTAGTCACAGTGTACACATTTTTTACTGTTCCAGTTTGTCTGTTCCACTTTCACGTAGTTGTTGGTGAAAAGGAATGAAGCTCCTGGTGTTAATGGTTCTGATAAGGAGCAGCTGTGTGGATATACTCCATTTGCTTCACATGTATACTCTGCCCAGAGAGTAGCTGAAACCCCTGAAGAGACAATTTCTGAACAGCCTGGCAATCAGCAAAAGAACCATGTGTGCGGGACACTTTATCCTTCTCGGTGCACAAGCCCATCTGTGTCACTGTTAATTCTGCTTGTTACAGAAGGTTAAGTCCTGCCCTTCAAGTTTTCATGTGAGTAGAGTAGGATGTAGGTCTCTGGTACTACTTTCTTCCATCTTGCCAGTCACACATGTTAAAAACATTTTGTTGCAATGTCTCCCTCTTCTCCAAGATAATTGCTTTGTCAGTGTGCCTAGAAAAATAGCCTTGAGGAGGGATAGAGTTACTTCATGCTCATAGTTGCTGAAGTGAAATGTACAGTTCTTATTTTTACAGAACTTCTTCTGTCCTGTCTGCAGTGACAACATATGATTTTGAGACCAGTCTTGCTGTTATTGTCAAAAAGGTTCTGGTGCTACCTCAGGCTGTGAGCCATAACTGTGGCATCTGCCCTGAATATGATGTGGAATGCATCTTGCTCATACTGGCAGCTGAGACTACATTTGCTGTAACTCTGCTGCCAGAAAAGAAGTTTGTTTAATAGTCTGATAAAGGACTGTATTCTGAAGGAGAGTGAATGATTCTATTATTTTTCAGTACCTCATGCTTGTGACAAATACAGGTGCTGAGATTCCCGACACAAAACTCTGACAGCATAAAATCTGAATTTAAGAGCAATTTATGATGGCAGGAAGGAAGTTTCACTATGAATGTGATTCACTCCCTGACAGTCTCGTATACCTTAAAAAAAGAAACAGCAAGTGTCTGTTAATCTTCTGTGGTAGTGCTTGACTGATTTAGAATAACAATGTGTAAATCATCAGTAGCAACAGTGATCCTGAAGACAGGTGACTGATTATTGTCTGTGTATTTGGGAGCAGATGAAGCGAGCTCCAAAGGATATTGGCTACTGACTCTCTGCTAGTTTAGGATGACTGCGGTTGGGAGTTTGTGGTGGCTTTCTCAGGTTCACTCCCTGATACCTTGCTGCTTGCCAAAGGAAGGCAGGCTGGTACTTGCTGAGAGATGCCTTTCTGCAGTTTGGTAGCTGTGTGGGATTTTCCCCCTCAGCTGGATGTATCTGTGCTTGTGCAGCATAGAGACACGTGAGCTCTCATTTCATGGGAACTGTGCAGCCATTTAGGTAGCAGGTCCACCTTTTTAGCAATGACTTCACCACCTCAAAAAGAAGGTAGGCCACCTTGAATGCATTTGGGGCTCCTATTTGGAGCTGACATTTTTTGCTAAAATATTGAAGGTATTTGCTTTTTAAATAAGCAGTATTGGAATAAAGAAACAAAAGAGAACAAAAAAATGAATAGGTGTTAAGACTATGCCTGAAGAGAAGACTTCTCCCTAACTTTTTATTTTGCTAATAATAATTAATAGGACTCTGTGGTCTTCCTTGGAAACTTGTCAGAACTCCATTTTACTTGCTGTTACTGCTAAATCACTAAATCACAGGGTTAGCTGAATCACTCAGAACAGCCATGTTTAGTTTCCTTAAAAGATAACATTCTGATAATGGTTTTGTCACTTGTTAAGATATGTGAGAGGACCAGAGAGAATGGGCATTGGAACAGGGGAGGTTCCATCTGAATAGCAGAAAGCTTTTGTTTCACTGAGAGGGTGAATGAGCACTGGCACAGGTTACCCAGAGAAGATGGGGTCTCCCTCCTTGGAGATACTCAAAAGCTGTCTGGATGTGGTCCTGGGTGACCCATTCCAGGTGATTCTGCTTGTGTGGGGGGATTGAACCCGATACCCTCCAACTGGGGGGTCCCTTCTAACTTGAACCATTCTGTGATAATTTTACTAGGGTATTTTTAAATGTGGTGTAGTGCAGTTCTGCTCTTCAAAATCTTAGATGAACAAATTAATTTTGAAAAGCCAGACAGAGTCTTGGTGTTTCTGGTCTTGCCTGGGCCTCAATGAAGTTAATAAGTAACCTTGTGGTTGGGATACAGGTCATCTCTCATACAACAGGGTGCAACCATTGTTGGAGTAGGCTTCCTGTGGAGGATTGGTGGTGTCTGAGAGAATTTGAGTTTTGGAAAGGACTAGAACTACCGGGGTGTTCTAATTTGCATGACACTGAAGTTGAATAATGGCAATATGTATATGAAGAGAGGAGAATTTGGGCTAGATCTAGTCCTGTTATTGAAGTCTAGTAACAACCATGTTAGGAAAGACAAGTTAATATTTCTTGTTTGCTTTCTGATTAAAGTCAAACAATGGAAGGAAAAGAGTTTAGGTGTTGGTCTACAGGACTTTTTCATGTCTTGGCAAGAAAGATCCTGGTTTTTAAGATGTGTATTCAGTGGGTGTGGTCTTACTAGTGCCAACAAATACTGTTAAGTGAATAGAATTATGGACAACAAAGATGTATCATGGAGCCGTTTGCCTACAACTGTGGTATCTGCACCACTTCTAGGCAGAGAAGGCAGCCAGCTTGGTTTAGATTTCAGGAAAATTTCTGTGCCGAAAATATCCAGCTGAAGTATTATGACGGATTCTTGTCTTCCTTAACTGAATGGTACGGATATTGTTTTACTGAGTGATCTAGGAAGTTAACAATTCATATTTCTTACACTACTGCCACAGCTGCTGAAATTCAGGAAGTATAAAACACATTCATTCTTTCCTGTTGTTTAAATAAAAAGTTATATCAGTGAGTTCAGTCGCAGATTTCTTATTGTCTTTCAAATCCACCAATTTCAACTGTAAGACCACAAGCACTCAAAATTATAACTTTATAAACCTTAGTTTTGTAAGGCTCACTTATTAAATATCTTCCAGTGCTTAGATAATATAAAATTGGTAAGGGAGGAGGACTTGCCGAGGTAGGGAAGTGTTTCTGTGCATAGTCAGTTCTTGTCTTTTAGCTGATACCCAGTTTGTTTTGTTGAAACAAGCTTTTTTAACATCCTATTTCTTAGAATAAGAATACAAATGCATAGCTGAAATAATGCTTTTTCACTCACTGAATAAATAGGGAACTTCATTTCAGATTCAGAGATAAGAGGTTAGAATTTTCCACAGGATGGCTGAATCATAAGTCTTCTTTCCACACACATGGATGCAATTTTACGGCTTATTTTCCTATGTATAATACTACATTGTACTTTACTACTAGAAGTTCAGCAGGATTGACACTTGCACTTGAAAATCAACAGCACAGCCATTGCCAGGCTAGCACTTTTGCTGTGACACCTGCTGTTTGTTTGCTTGTTTTTGAAAGAAGAAAAAAAAAATTAATGTGAGGCTTTGACAAAAATGGCATATTTGATAAGTGTGGTTTATGAATTCTTTTTTTCCTTTATTGCTGGAACACTTAAGTGTTCAATATCACTCTCTTCTGCCATGTCATGTGCGTGCAGTTGTTGGTGTACTGAAGATCCCTTGCAGGTAATATTACATTTTAAAAGATCAAATTTCAGGTAAGGGGACACCATTGAGTATTTTTAAATGCATACAAGTAATTGTTTTCACCAGAAAAGTTTAATAATCTGCTTTTAGTCCTAGTTGATTACTTTAATAAGCTGAGCAAGGAAAATGCAACTTCCCATTTATTTCTGGCTGTATTGTCAGCCATCTCTATTTTTAAAGAAGTGGTTTTCTTAATTTCGTAGTAATTAGGTGGTAGAACAGTGGCTGTATTTCAGTGACATCAAGTCACTGTTCTCATTTTAGGAAAGGTTTGTGGTCATAACAGCTTCCTAGTTGAAGAGGCTTGGGAAATCTTGGTTTCTGGGGCACAGCTTGCATTTGAAAACATTGGTGTTTTCCTAACTGTGGATGTTGACATTCCAGGCATGATAGTTCTCATTGAACCACCAAGCATTCCTTGTCAAGTGAGTTCACATTATTTACTTTAATATGACTAGAATGCATGGTTAGCATAAACAGGCCCTTCTATTGAGTGCAGGATGAGAGTTGTTTGCTTCTGGCTTGCTCAAATTTAAATAGTAGTCCAGTCTCCAGAGCCCTTCTACAAAAGGATCATCTTTGCTTGCTGTTAAGTGAATTTTATGTTCTAAGTTAAAAAAAAAGTTTGTCTCTTGACTGGTAGAAAGGTGCAATGCCTATCTCACTGTGGCCTGTCTCCCAGCACTCAACATCTTGCAGAACTAGAATTCTTGAGGGATTTTCTTTCTAAGTATCATTGCTCAACATTCTGCAAGTGCATTGCAACTTGATCTACCTTGTGATGGCTTACTTAAGAAGAGAGATGGTATAGGCTGTGCATTTGTTGTACATTAATTTATTGATAAAATCGTATCTTTTTTAGTAGCCCAGCATAATGCACTTAGAGCTGAGAGGAAGGGTGATATTTGGTAATGGAACTAGGGATGAAGGGCTGGAAAACAGGATTTTGTATTTTTTTCCTATATATTAATGGACAAAACTTAAATTCTCTTTTTATTCTGGTTTACCAAACTGTTTTTTTACTTACTGGTGGGTTTTCTTGGCCCTTGAAAATCATGAGGGTGTTTTGAGTAAATACAGCCAAGTCAGCTTATGAAGCTGTTTTACCCAGTCTGTGAATGCCACTGACACATTTGCATGCAAAAATGCTTTGTGAAATGTAGGAGGAGTGCAAACAAAAATTGCAAGGCATAGATGGGTTAGATTTGTGCTCGGATTGACTTTGAAGAAGGGAATTGTTCTGATCTCCTACTTCCTCCTTGCACTGAGTTTCTGAAGTGCTTGTTTCTCTGTGTCTGAGTCCCAGAACTCTGGGGACCGTAGTTGTCTTTGGAAAGGCAAGGACATGCAAAGCATTGACATCAAATAAAGAAGAAAATATGTGTAACTTTCATTGTCAAAATTGATGTAATTGAAGCTACCTATGACTGGTAGCCTAAACATAAATTCTGAAAAGTACCATTTCTTTGATCTGCCCCTTTTAAAAATTATAGTCCTTTAAAAAAGACCCATAAAGACACACAAACTTTGCACAGAAGAAATACATGTAAGCAAGTAAAGCTTAAGTAATTTCTTTTTATTAATGGAAACCTAAGAGTATTAAGGCAAGGTCAGTTTGCAGCCCAGATTAGATCAGCGATAATAACATTGGCAAGTGGTATATAGACTTCCTTGCTGAAGGTGGCTGTACTGACACATAACATGACTGGAAGAAAGTTCCTGGATTCTCATGCTCAGTATTTGCTGCAGTCAATGCATTTGAATTTGCCCTTTTGTAAAGTTACCAAGCATCATCTTAAAATAGTCAAAGCTTGTCTCATTAACAAATTATTTTAAAGCTTAAGTGTTTGGGCTACAACTTTATTCCAGGATTCTGGCTAAATGTACCTACAACCAGTTTGTATGCCCACCCGGAAAAAAATTGGTATTTTCTCTCGGTATTTATAAGAGCATTTGCAACCTTTGTAAAGGGGGTTTCTCTCTGTTCATGTAAGGGAGACTCTCTTTCCTCCAGTCAGTTTAGGAGACTTGAATTTAGACTTGCAGAGATGCAGGGAATCTTGTGATATGACTGATTAGGTAAGCTCATGGTTTTCATTTCAGGACAATATTATGCTGTCAATCTTCCTTGCATAAACTTATATATATATATCTCACCTGTGTCTTAGGTGCTATTTTTTTATTTCCTGACCAGATTAGATACTGGCAGTGCTTTTTTTTTTTATGCTTCCCTATCTGGCTCTGTAGGAAATGCCTTAATTTATGTCACGGGTAGGTCTTTTCTCTTTTCATACCTTCAGCAGTTTGGTGATGAGTTCATCAGCCATGTACTCCATGCATGTGAGTACCTTCCTCTCCTTGGTCACTTCCCCCTGTCACAGCAGAACTTCTGCTTGTCTTACTCCTTGGATCCTGACCTTGCCTCTAGGGCTGATGAACTGCATTTCCTGTCACTGCTTCTGTTCATGTGGTTCCTCTCCCCTTGTGTCCTAGTTGTTCAGTGCATCAGACGTGCCTCTATACATTTGTCAGCAGCAACTTTTAGTAGACACCTCAATTCCCCTGCCAGTAGTAGGACTGTTAAATAAAACTTAACCCCAAGATAATTCTTGGCAACTTCTTCTGGTGATCCGTGTCCAGCCTCATAATTTTTTACTGTCTGTGCCCAGTCACTTAGTCACTTTGCTTTCTACTACCAAATAAGATCATTACCAACTTTTTTTAATGCAGCTGTTGTTGGGTCCAGATGAGATCTAAGATTTCTCCTATTTTTAATTTTTTGTAAAAAGCTGCTCTGTTACTATTGAGTGCATGGTACTGATTGTAGTAGGGCTGATTTCTTTTTGCTTTTTTCCCCTCAGCTTCAACTCTAAAGACAGGTGTTCTGTTTGCTCTTCTGCCATCATGGAGTATCTCCAGCAGGGCTTTTTTTGTCTACTTTAGAAATATAGATTATAGGTTTTAAATAATTTTATTGGCTAGAGGTGAAGTTGACACAATAGCTTGAGAATACATGAAAGCTTTATTTGCAACTCTATGTACAATTTAATCTGCCTTTTTTTTTGCAGAGCTCTGTAGTGGTTTCCTCTGTTTTTCTTCACGCATGCTCAAGAAGATGTTACTTTTAATTCCATGCTGGGTTTGGTAGTTTCCAGTTCTGTTTCATAATAGACATCCTATCTTTGTTTCTTTACTAAGAAATTTTCACTTCCATGTTACTACTCCACATAGTTTCTATGAGTTATTGAAGAACTTTGTTTTTAATATCTTTTAAATCAAATTTTTTTTAAAGCTATAACATTTTTCCTGTACTTTAACATCTGAGATGCAACTTCTTTAATCATTTTCTCTGCCTTTTGGGAGGTGTGGTGAAGCGCTTATCTAGTTGGGCCTATTTCATCTTTCAAGTTATCTACTGCATGCTGCATCCCATGAGGCATTTCCAGATTGGTTTATGCACACTTAATGAAGCAGCAACTCAGCATTTTCAATTTAGAGAGTCTGAACTCCTCGCTCTACCTGACTACTTAAACTTCGTATCAGTCAGAAGTTAATCTCATGAAATGCCCAACTCACTGGGATATTTTTTTATTCTAATAAAATAAAATCTGTAACAAGGCTGGTTTCTTTGAATCTACTGCAGACTCTGAACAAGGCTGTCCTTTTTAAGTGGTTGGTTTTGGTTTGGTGTTTTTTTTTTTTATTTTTTTGACTCAATCAGATTCTGTTAGTTCTTTTGCAGTGCTGTGTTTGGGGTGGTTTTTTTTTTAAATGTATCACAATTCTAAGTGGTGTATATTTGAACCATCCCTACCTTTATGGGCTTTCTTTGAATAGCATGTGCATTTTACTATGTGTTGTAGCCACTAAGATGCTGTTGTCCCCATGATATTTAATCTTGTATTTAATCAAATTCATTAGTTTTGTAGTGGAGGCTTCTGTTTGTAAGTACACAAATACTTTAGAATGTTTTATCTTGTCATGCCTGTTCAGACTACTTGTCTGCCAGAACACTATTCTAATCTGTGTTAGGACTTTCAGCCCTTTATCAAGCAATCAGAGATAAGAGTCCTTCTTGGTCACATTCTCATTTTCCTTTACTTGTGCATCGAGGTTGGAGGTTTTGTGGGTGCCCAACAACTCTCACTTCTCACTTTCATCTGTAAATCCCTCCCTGGGTGTGTCACCTTGTCCTTCATGGTCAGTGTCCTTGTCTCATAACTGAGAGTCCTTGAGCAGGAGAGTGATGCTGAATGACTCTGAAATGCTGTAATATTTCACCCATCTTTCTCTCTCCTCATCATTTTAATGCATCTTTATCAAGTCACTTGAGATATACTGGATCAATTGTTTGAAGTCCTGCCATATAAATAATCTCTAGAGTCTGTCCCCCTTCCTTAAGTAACCTTGAACACCCAGATAGAATAGAGCTTTGAATCAGCAGGGAAATACATAAAGTGCAAGGGAGAAGGGGAAGGCCAATATATGTGAAACTGTTCACTTAAATGTGACCTTATATATTTTATAAACATAAAAAAGCTTTCAAGTTGCATTTATGTGAATAGACATAATTAACTGAAAATATTTGTGTCATTTTCTTTCAGTCACAAATACAGTAGTTGCTGTTGCCAAGGTTTATCAACAGCTATTGCTATAGCTAAGGCATATTTGCAGGTCATCATACGTAGAGAAAAACATCTGGTAAAGAAATAGATTCTGGAATTTATAGGCATCTTGACTGATCACATCTATTTGGGTTTTTTTTTGTCCAAGAAAATGTCTTTGAATAAACTTACTGTGATAAGGTTGAAGCTTCTGCAGGATGGTATTTATTTATTCTGGTGGGTGTTATGTATTTACTCTGATGGATCTTGTTGTTTTAACATAATTGCTTTAGAATTAATGCTTCCGTGACAGTTTTGTGACTATTTAGGCCACAATTGTCCTGACCTGAGGCTGATAATGCTTTTTTTTTTTTTTTTGTGGGTTTCTTCACATGTGACTCTTAAAAGGGGAAGGAGTTACACTGTAGATGTTCTAATTTTGGAGAGGAGAGCAAAATCTCTTCAGTATTACAGATGACAAGAAAACAAATTACCTTTTTCTGGTATCCTTTCTCTCCTGCTAATCCCCAGATCCAGATTTAGTAGCACTATGTGTCCACAGTAGCTGCGTGCTTCCTTTCTGGTCTGATGCTGCGGTTGCGTTGGTGGATCCCCACTGTTCTTCCCTCCTTCCGCTTGTGTGGGTTTTACTGCTGATTTCTTAAAAGGCAGCATGTGGTGAGTCTCTACTCACTGCACCTTACATGGTGATTTCAGATGTGGGGAGAGGGTGAGAGGCTGTTTGGTGCTCGGGACTTGTGCAGCCCTGGCTGACAGGCTGCCTGCCCTGCCTCTGCCTGGTTGCTGCTGCCTGAGAGCAGAACAGCTCAACTCGGAAGGAAGAGCCCTGTGGAGTTCTGGGGCTCCGAGCTCTGATTCATGACAGCTAACACACAGCTGTAAGACTATATTTCTCCATATACATGGATGATGTTTTGTACATTTTGCAGGTTTTTTTAAACCTCATTTGTTCTAAGGAGTCTGTTGTGGTTGGCAGTGTTTTAAAATAAAAACGCATTCTGTAAGAGTAACCAGATCTAGTATACAAAGTGCCTCCAGTACTCACCCCTATTTTTGATGCTATTTATCCACACTTTGATTTGTTACTTCAGAAACAAATGGGAATGAATGTCATGATTTTGTGCTTTATCAGAAGCTGGTAAATGAAGTCTGCACCTGCACTGACAGTAGGGAGCCTTTCTGTTCTGGGGCAGCTCAGCTAGTAGTAGAGCACAGATGTCTCAATGCAGAACAGTGCATGTCAGGACGCTCACTTTAAAACCTCACGTAAGCAGTGAACAGACATAGTTCCTTTAACCTGTTTTATTCAGCCTGGTCTGCACCTCAGAAGTGGTAGTTCAGAGGGCAGAAAATCCGTGGCATACTATACTACCTTTGGTCTTGTTCAGTGCAGTAGGTACTTCTTGGCAGTCCTCCAGGCAGTGTTCCTACAGTGCTTGCACAGCCCTAACACAGGCAATTCTGGAATTTTACAGCTGAAGTGAAGGGACAGGTAATGTGGCATTTGGTGATTCATATGGTCTGGTAAATGTTTTATTTTCCATAAGTAGCATTATTCTTCTTTTCCCCACTCAGTAAAGAAGAGGAGGATGGATGAATCCAGAGAAAAAATAGTTAGATGGTGGTTTGGAGGGGAGAGAACAAAGTTTGGAGTTATGGCCTGAGGGAAAGTGGAAAGACTTGTCATTGCAGCAATGGTTACTTTTAATTTAACTCCATGGAGTGTAAAAAAACTGTGAGCGCTTTAATTACATAATGACCTCTAAAATGAAGGTGAACAGAAATGCTGAATTTGTAGAACATATTTCTAGCTGTCAGCCAGATTTTCTGAGTGAAACCCGTTATCAGCTCAGAGAGGGGAAAATGAAGCTTGCTATATGCAACTTCTTGTTACGTTTTTTGAAATCTTTATTGGGTATTAGAAGGCAGAAGAGAGAAATTTTTTCATGCCTTTATCAGAGTGCTGCAGTCTCAGCTGCTGTAGCAGGTTTGGGACCCCCTCGTGTAAGTTGTGCCAATACAGTGGCCGCAGGGAAGGGGCAGGCTGTGTATGTGTGTGCAGCGTTGCTCCTCTTCCTGCCTCAAGGTGCCCAGCGAGGTGGCACAGGAAGAAGTGTGTGGGCACCACAGCAGCTTGCTGGCAAAGACAACATCTTTGACTGGAAACACCGGGCAAACAAGATTTACAGTCTGCTAATAAAGCAGCAAAATGGCTTAGTTTGAAAAGGTGCTTCCATCACCTGCTGTAACTGGAACCAGAGTGGTGGAATGGGGAAATATCTGGTCTCTTGAAAAACAGGAGTTCTGAATGAGTGTTGGAGACTAATGTAATCATCTTAATGGTTTGCTTCCTGCTTCACTGTGGTAACGTGCCACTGTGTATGCCGGTGTGCTTTTTCTAACGAGAAGATTTTTCCCTCCTTGAAAGACAGAAAAGCTGAGGGGGAGCTGTTAAATTCTGAAAGCTATATTTAGCTGGGAGCAATTAAAGCTAGCACTGTATAATGACACTTGAGACTATCTTATCCATCAGGCAGACTGTAAGATTTTAATGTTTGGTTTCAGTCAGACTTGGCATTACTGTTACTTTTGCTTACATTCATTAAACTTTGCATTTTAGAAGATCTTTGGTGTGGGTTGTTTTAGAGAAGTTATCTGCTTTCTTACTGTTCCCACTTTGTTCCTACGTCCATTTTCAATGTCAACCCCCACAGTCCCATGTAGCTTTTGAAAGAGGTAGTTCTGCTCTACCCCCCAGTCAGCAGATGCCTGGTTTGCTCTTTTCATCATCTTTATGCTTGCAGCATGTTGGTGCAGTGAAATGACTCTGCAAACACTATGGCTAAAAATTTGGCTTTTTTCCTTTTTAGTTATTAATTGGATTAATTTTCCACTCTAATTTCACTCTGTAGTCTTGTTGCTACTGGCTTTAGTAGAACTTGCTGTGGGAATAAATAGCTAACTTTGAGAAGGGAGAAAATTGGCTGGTTCCTCCCGAAGGGCCCAGTTCTGCTTGAAGCAGACTTACACAGAATTGCTCTCTATTGCCAGACTGAGTCTTTGTTACATTCCTGGTAGGCTCTTCTGGAAATAGTTAGAAATGTGTAGCTTCCTTATGACTAGTACAGTACAAAACAGCTTAATTAATTGCTGTAGAGTTGTTAAAAGGTCAGTTATTGCATATTCATTCTTTTTTTTTCCTTGGGTACCAAATAATTAATTTTCTGTTCTGCGTTAAATGAACATCCCTCTATGATGCTCACATGAGCTATAGTCATCCACTGTGAGATATGTTTGTTGCTCATTTTATCCTTCTATTCCAGTGCATCAGGCTCTAGAATTTTTCTGATATTTGTGAGTATGTCTGTACAACTGTGGGTTACTTTATTTATTACACAGACACAAAAAAAAGAGCTATAAATCAATCAACAGTGCAGTTAAGCTGATCTGGATTTCCCAGATGATTTTAGAAGTTGTGTACCTGTATTGCAAAATAGTCAGAAACAAAATCATATGAGTGCTTCTTTATGCTCACTGGTCAGAAGAGATCCCTTGAGTTCAGTGGTTTGGGGACCAAGGGGGAACATGGAACCTTTTTCAGACCAGCAAATTGTGGAGGAAATTTCATTTTGGAAGGAGGAAAACTTGATGTCTATGCAAAAATGTGGAGAGATTGTGGAACAACAAAGGTGTCACTTGGCTTTGTACAAGTGGTTGATACAAGCCTTGGCTTCCTGAGCTGCTGTTGGCCTAAGGTGCCCAGTGAAGGATGCTTAGGTTGTGTCTCCTTATATCTGTCACTTTCCTTTAGGGTCCTTCTAGGGTCCCTGTTACTTCAATATGATATGTAATATACTCCTAGTAACTAACATAATTCTTGGTAACCTGTATCAGATATTTTTTTCCTCTGTTTTTCTTATGTTGTTCATGCAGATAATCTGCACATAGAATTAAAGGTATGAGTTTTTCAGATCTAACTTGTTGGGGGTTTTTTTTCCAAAGACTTTTTGTAAGGTTATCCTGTTGCCTTAACCATGAGAAGTTTTTAAATATATGATTAGTTGGAAGTTTCAAATGTAGAACAGCTTAATTTTTGAGTTACTGGGAAAAATGCCAGCCATAGATTTGGGAAAGTCTGAGTAATAAAATCATAAAGCTGGTTCATTGCTCAAATATGTTATTTCAGCTGCCTCTGCCCACTGTATGTTCCTACAGGCTAAAAATGTCAATAGGCTCTTATATTAATAGCTATTTTAGGACTCTAATCTTAAAAGGCAGTACAATGAAAGAACCTTAGATTAATCAAAAATATCAAAGTTAACACATCAAGTGTTCTTTCTTACTCTAGTTTAAAAAACTTCCACCCTTAATACTTAGATGATTAAAAATGTACAAGTTCATGTGTTGAATTATCCTAAACTTAAATCATGGATGTTTAAACTACAAACCAGATGGGGACAGAGGCATTTTTAGAAATTGATATAGAAGAAGCAAGAAATTGAGTGTAAATGTGAAATTCGGAGATACTAAATGTAGACAGCTAATAGGAGAAGGCAAAAGTATAGCTCAAAACTCTTGAGTTGACAACAGAGAAGAATTTCCTTTTTCCTTGGAAAATATGCTAACACTGTAAGAATAATACTAAATAAGGGCAGTAATGTCAATTCAAGAAATGCAGAAGAATTTAATTTCATTACTGAATTAAAGCTGTAGTCTGTGACAGTATGTAGAAATAATAGCTAAGAAAAAGTTAAATGGTAACAGTAATGGAGATTCAAAACTTACCACAAGTAATTAGAGGAATTCTCTGTTTCTCATACTGATTTTGAAGAAAGATCAGGAAAGCCTCAGAGCAATGGAGAAAGCTGAACAATGTGCTAGTTTTTACAAACAGTATGTGGTGCTCAGACACTGGTTTGTCTGGGGCTAATTGACTGCAGACTTTTGGGAAATTTATTGTCAAGCTGATGTGGGAACTGACTTGGTGCAATAGAAATTCAAATCTAATAATTTGAATGAAGGACCATGCAGTCCATGAATATAAAGGCATACTAAACCATTGTTCCTTTTTAGCTCAAATGGAGCACGTTAAACTTTGTCATAAGCAATTTGTTTTGTATTGTTCGCGTTGTACAGGTAAGTCCTACAGGCTGCTAAAACTGTAAAATTGGATTGTCTTCAGAAAAAGGGCATTTGACTAAATGTCAAAACTCCATTGCTTCAAAGCAATGGCTGAATAATGATACAAGTTTCTCAAAGAGTAGTACTCCAGTATCTGTTTCTGTGCAGGATTCTTCTTTCTTGTTTTGTGCTGACAAGATCCCCACAGCCTCAGTAGAGTTACACACTTGTGCAGAGTTCTGAATCTTTGGAGCAAGAAGGGTTTCTGTTACACAATGCATTGCTCTCTTAGTGTATTAGTAAACTAAAACTCAAGTTGCTTAGTTATATGGGAGAGTGTGGCTAGCCCGAATTTCTAATGCATATCTTTCAGAAAATGTCAGCTACTGATGCTGTATTTTAGAGAAATATTTTGGGAGGGGAGAATGCACAAAAAACAAGGTGGGAAATTTTTCAGAAATTCATACATTCTACTCATTACCTCCCTTATGTTTCCCAGATATGAAAGGACAATGCAGCAGGAAGTTTTATTTCTCATCTGATTTTTTTGGTTTGTTTTTCAGCTCCAACACAAGACTCATGTGAGTTTGCCACATCTTGCCTAATGGAATTGCTCATACTTTCACTTCTGTAAAAGAAGAGATTTGGATTCTTCCTAGTGACAGTGATCCTACTCACTCACTGTAAGTAAGTCTTCCTTCTATCATGGATGTGTTGCCCTCCTTCTAGGAAAGCAGAGGTTAAATTGGTGTGGAGCCTGTTTCAGCCTAGAGAGAGCATGATCTAAGAAGCTGTGTAAGAAGCTTCTTGGTATAAAGTACTACTCAGTGGAGAATGGGAGAGGACTTACAGTATAGCCACAAAGAGGCAGCAGTTCAGTCCCTTTTTGGGATAAGACATTGTGCTTAATTAGATATCTAGAAGAATTGAAGGAAGTAGTAAGGAAACAGAATAGGTGAACCTGAAGTTGTGCTAATGTAGCCTTTTTTTCTGCTGACACAAGGGTAATTGTTCAAAAATACCTCAAAGTTGTGTTACTTTTGAGGGAAATGGGTTAAAAAACACCATTTGTTGGGTTGTACTGTGTTTGGGTTCCCTTCAGTCTAAGGCTTTGGGGTTTCCACTGATCACCCACTGAGTTAGGAAGGGGGACTCTCACCCATTGCACCATTGGACTCTGAGGTCCGTGTCTCATTCTGAAATGTTCTATCTAGACTGCAGCCAAATACAGGACTTTGGCAAGGTTGAGATTATGTTATCGGTGACATTGAAAAAATTCTTGTCCTGCTGGTGGGTTTTTTTGCCCGAGTGTTCACTAATTGTGAGATTTAGCATTAGGAGAAAACTGTCCTGAGTCATATTTCCAGTCATGGCATTTGTGGCATTTTATCTTCTCTAATAGTATGTAAATATAGTCACAATACATTCTGAATACTTAACAATTTCTCTTGGTGTAGAGACATTGATAATGTATTTGAACTTCCTGTCTAGCTGCTTGTGCTGCATTTCAACTGTTTTGTTTGTATCTGTGTGTGTGTGTGTATAAATAGATATATTCTTGTCCTTTTTAACCTGTGGGGACTAGATTAGTATTTTAGAGCACATAGGATGGTTAGGATGTTGTAGGCTTTACATGCATGTGATTTACATATTTGATTGCAGTTTTGGAAGGCTGGATGTTCTGAACTGTGCAGTTCTTACAGTCCTGTATATAAACTGATGTTTTAAAAATCTGTCTTGATAGACTGATGTGAATCTTATACTTGTAAACCAGAATATAGCACTGCTGTTTGGACTAATTTCTTATTGTACTTGCACCTGTGTTTGTGTAGGCTTAATCACTGCTTTAAGCTTGGAGAATTTTTAGCCTGAATTTCTGTTCCTCTTGAGAGCATGTAAAAGGTATCACTAGCTCCAGGATGCCCAGTAGGAACTTGCTTTCTTGTGGAAAGCTGGAGATGAGTCATGAGAACTGAAGTATGTAGCAGGCACAAGGATTGAATCTAGATGTGACTGATGTAAAGCACATTAAAAACCATGTATGTTTTCAGCTTCGTTAAACTAGAAGCTGAAAAGGTGTCAGTGGAGGGGAGAGCAAGGAGTGGAGAATACTTTCACTTGGTTATTTCAGTTGGTAGGTACTGCCATACTGCTCCAATGGGCGGTGCCCAGTTGCTATGGGATCCTTTTACCTGTGAAGATAGTGGAGTTTATCAACACCATTACAAAACAGTTCGCTGATAAAGTTGGGAATTTTTATGTTTAAGTAGTAAATCAAAGTTTTGTGATTGCCTGATGACTTTCAAAACATTTCTGTACGTGACAAAAATGAACTTAGAGCTGCCCACCCCAGCATGCAACACGTGGCAATTTTATTTACAAAGGGGGTTCCTGTGGAACAGATACGTTTGTGACTTCCCATGAAGTCGTGCAGGAAACCTGTGAAAAACTCTGGTGAAGACCTTATCTGCTTATCCTAATCTTTCTAGTGTTCCCCATTGAAAGACAACTTTGATAGGTGCTGAAAGGAAGGGTGGTAGATTTACAGGGATACAAAACTGACAGCATTTGAACAGTTACAAAAAGGGAATTTTTCATTGCTCCTCTAATAGCGGTAGCAGAACACTGAAATGAGAATTAGGATTTATCTTAAAAATAATACTTCCATTTTCATACTGACACAGTACAATCCTGTTCGTATATGTTCTTGGAATGCATTAATACTTTGTAACACCCTGTTTTTTGAGATACATTAAATCTCCCATTAACACGTGGTATAATTTCACTGAATAGCTCGGTATCTTTTGAAAAAGGAAAGAAGTAGTACCGGGTGCTCAAAGTGAATTCACCTTTAAGTGGCTGTCTTAAATTCATTTTTGCAAGCTTGAAATTCAATTGAAAATTGAATCTATGGCTGTTACAGAATCAACTTCCATATGTTACTGAGCCTTTAGAAGAATTCTTTACTGCTCTCCTGAATGTAGGAAAATACAGTGATCCTCATTCCTCAGTCGGGATACATTTTTTTTAAAAGAAACCTCATGGAACCCCTGTGTATTCTGGTCTTTGTTGGTATTTTCTCTTAGTTTTGCTAACCTAAAATTCCAGGCTGAGTTCTTTGGTACAAATATTATGTACATTGGCTATTTGGTTTTATCTCACTTGTGAAAGGTATTTAATTTTACTTTTTAAGCTGAATATTGGTAGCTCAGTGTTGTCTGCTGGCTCTTTACTTATAGTCTTATAGGAAAAACTCTACTTTGTTCTTCACAGAACAAAGTTCTGTGTTAAAATGTGCCATTTAGTTCTCCTCTGAAGGAAAAAGAGGCCAAATCTTAGCACACAAATGCTTGTAAATGCAAAAATAACTAATGTACAACCCTAACTGTTCTTTGTGTACAAGCTCATGACTATAAATTTAAGCTACTTCTCTCAGATGTGCTTCTTTTGGAATTAGCTATGAGTATTTGTACTAACTTGTACAGTGAATAGTAGCATATGTGAATCTCCTGCAAAAAAAAAAGTGAAGAAGGTAAGAAAAAGGCTGCTTGTTAACTTCTTGTCTTACTAGTTGCTGTTGAAACAAATTAGTTTTGTTATTGTTTAAGACCAAAACAAACTCTTACATCTGAGTATTGTGGATGGCATCTGTGGATGGGGGTGGTGAATAAGCAAGTTACTTACCTCATGGAAGCATAATTTGTATTTTTTTGTTTTAGTCATAGATACTTTGATCTAAAACAGAAAACACATGGGAGCTGTTTGAAACAAGTGGACTGCTGATGTACTATGATTTCAGAATAAAGTAATTTTTAGGACTTGTTTCAGTAGAAAATAAATGTTTGTGAAATTATGAAAAAGTGGACCAAATATACAGGCACAGTTTTATTAATACAGCATGATATTATTTAAGTGCATCTTTTAGGGCAAGCTGTTGCTTGTAAATGCCAAATGTGTCAGGCTGATGTTTGGCTTGAGGTGGTGTGATGAGGTTGTGAACTCCTTGGCCCTGTGGTGCCAAGGTGACAGACCATTCTCCCTGGATTAGGGACAGAGTATGTCACACACATGAAAATTCAGGTCTTCTTAATATTTACTGCTTCCTACTTTGGCAGAGACTATGAACTTTAAGTGCTTGAAATACCTAATTAGCATAGCCAAAAGTAACTTAGAAGATCATGAGTCTTGTCTCCTGTTATGGAAACTTCAGATTCCTTATGCTTAAATGCAGAGAAAAATAGCGACTGCTGTGTCTGGTTGTTCCAGGAGACAATCAGCTGGGTCACCCTTCCCACTTTAGCAGTGGGAACAAGTTGCTTTCTTAGTAATATTACAGTGAAGATTTGACAAAGTGAAAGCCTGCATATTGCCTACAGAGAGTGATACAGATAGTCCATATTCTTACTAGTGAAAATGTTTTCATCATACCCTCACTGAGCAGAAGCATACACTTTTCACGAACTCAGTCCTTTGATGTGCATAATTTTTTTTGCTTGAAGCTAAAAGAACTTGCCTCCCTTCTTTTAAGGGTAGGTCGAAGAGAACATCTCTGTCTTTCAGTATATGTTTGAACACGTGCTTCTGCCAGCCTTATCATTTTGAAAAAAGATGAAGTAAATTTTTCCTGCCTTTGCTTATGTAAACTCTGGTAATTTCTTTATTTGTCCACCAGCTGAAGAATAAAAATAAAGCCACAGATACATCAGAAGGCAGAAGATTTGTTACATTTCAAAGGTGGCCTTAGAAATTAATTAAGACCAACAGCTGTATAGCTGTGTGGTTGTATAGCTTCAAGGCCCCTCTTTCCAGTTGTGCCACAGCAAAGGTTCTGTGTGCAGGCAGATTGCAGGAGAGTGGAAGAGAAGGTTGCAGTTGTCAGTGGGCTCCTTCAGTGTGGTAACGAGGATATGAGACTGAATCCCCTATCCTGCCATGTGTAATAGTGAATGAGGTATGGCTTTGGCCTTTAGTGACTGTTGCTTATTCACTGATTCCTAGTTTATATGCTGTAGACTCACATTTGCTTCAGAGAAAAGGTCATATTCTTGTTTTAATTCATAAGGCAGGTTCTCATAGCAGCAGGTGTTTGAAGACAAAATGAAAACAACATTGTTTCTTTAGGTTGGAAGAAGCTTCCTACTAAGCAGAAAAATATTATGATTATTGAAACAGTTACTTCTCAAAAAGAAATAAAGATTAAAGACTGAGTAAAATGTTAACGGTATAATTTTTCTGAGCTATGTGTATAAAGTCCACTGGCTTCTTCAGTTTCAGTCAGTGGGCTTCTGTTACATTAATGTGTTTTAATCTTGTTTTCTCCTTGTGTGCTTGCCCAAGAATGTAATCTGTCATAGATTCTTGTTGCACTTCTTATCAAAGCATATATGAGGGATGAAAAATGGTCAAACCTGACGAAGCATAATTATCAAGAGTGATGAATAAACAGATGTAGTTATGAAAATGTAACATTTGCAATATTTGTTTAATGAGTTTTGTAAACTTTCCCAACTTTACATGTCTCACACACACGGTGTCTGTTGTGGAGACACATGCTTTTTAGTGACCAAACCATAACGAGAACTTTTCAGAATCGAAGTACATTCACACATCAACTTATGTTTCAAGAACATTAACATTCTTGCAGAAAACCAGGAAAGATGGTTTACTCCCCATGTTACCTGATGAGGAGTAAAACATGCTGTCTGGTAACTTGCAGACACAATAGTGAGCATCAGAGTAATGATGAAAAGAAATTGATGATAAAATGATAATGATAAAATAAAATGATGAAAAAGCTTTAAGAAGCCTTCAGTGCAGCAGCATGTTTTACTGTAACTTTCACTGTTCTTCCCTTATGTCCAGGTGACTTCTGTGCCTCCAGATCTCCTGAAGGAGCCCTGGGCTCTGCTGCTGTATTTTTGGAGGATGGCAAGTTATTAAAGAAAAGGAAAAGTTTCTGATCTAAGACCAGATTTCGTATGATGCTTTACCTTGAAAAGTAGCAAAAATTATCCTTATTTTTCCCCCTTAAGTTTTGCCCACATATGTTTGTCCCCTGGATTTTTTTACTTCCAGTCCTTAAATATCTGAACAATTTGATGACTGTCCACAGATGTTTGAATGTACTTCAAGCAGTACTTTATTTTTAACAGCAGAAATTATGCTTTCAGGAAAATCAAAGAAACTCAAGTTATTATTCTACTTTAGAAGTGTAATAATAAAGGATTAATCAAAACTAGAAAATTGTCTTTCTGCAGCACAGCATTTGTTTGGAACTTCTAACAAGCTGTCAAGTGGTACAAAAAGAAATAATTTTAATTCTTGGGGGCTCTTGCATTAGCTAAAAGGTAGAAACTGTCAGCTTCATTAATGGTCCAGAGGCAGCAGTACTCACTGTGGTGATGCCTTTTCCTGGTCTTAAAATCAAGAGTCAGACATGGTTAGAAGGGGAAAAGGGATTTTACCTTGGTATTTATTTTAAGGATCCTTAGGTGCACACGTCCAGGTTGAATGCACCAAAATGCACACCATAATGCCCCCCCCCAAAAGATCTGGTATAACATTATAGGTCTTACTAATTAGCACATTTATCAAAAATTCCCTAATAAGAGGCTTGAATGAGCCCCCATTCCCCGAGGAACCTTCCCCTGGATGGTTCTATCTTAGTTTACAGAATGTGTTCTGGAGAGGACCTTGGGATCTGGGGCACACTGATCCTCTACCTAAGAAGCTTCTGAAACATTTAGTCTTGTAGCTGAACAAACAAGTCCGAGAATGTAGGCAAAAAGGACTCTAAGAATACAGAAGCTGTAAAAAGATACAACAGGTATAAAAGAAAATGCAAAAAATCATCATGGTGACAGTGAAAAAAAACCAGTGTGTTTCTGGTTGAGGGACACCAATATAATTTGGTGTTGGTGATGAGAAAGACAAGGAGGACCAGAGAATGGCCCTGTCCCTTTGTGTGTGTTTTTTTTTAATGACAACTTTTATTGGGCAACAACTCTTTGCTTCTAAAGATTTAAACTATTAATGTCATTTTTAACACATTGTGATGAGTCATGTGTCACTCCATGCCCGCTTTTATTTTTGCCATGACTGGACAAAGTGATAGTAACAAGTGGTTAGCAAAGTAAAATGTACCCTAAGAAAAGATAGTTTATAGTTTCACCCTTAATACCGTTCAGCATCTGGCCAGCAGCTTTTGAGGGAAAACCTTTGCTTCAGGAGAAATAGAAAAATCATTCATTGCTCAAGCTTTGGGACTCCAAAGGAAATTGGATTTTCCACTCTGTAGAGTGAGACAGGCTGCAAAATCTAGAGCTTTTCAATGGATTTTGATTTGTCATGAGGATAGTATAAAATAAACATTTTCTATGCCCGTAGTTGGCTGTTTGTTCTATCTTGTCAAATTTTAGTTTGTACTTCACCTTTAACCTTTTTACATATGGTTTATGTTTTGAACTTGAATTGTCTGGGGTTTTTGTTTGTTGAGTTGGCTTTTTTTCCTCTTTTTTGTTGTTTTGTGGGGTTTTTTTGGTGCCATATAGCTATTGAGGGAATCTAATTCTTCAATTCTAGCTATTGAAGAATTAAGAAGAGGTGATAGCTAAGTAACAGCTGTTAAGGGAGTGATTCAGCATCTCCTGCTGCAACTAGCTTCCCCTGCAAGTTGTGAAATCTCAATCTGTCCTGGATTTGCCAAGTCCTTGGTGAAGAAGTGCAGGTAACCAGCGTGCAGAGACTGCCACAATGGATACTGTGGTGGGTTGACCCTGGTTGGACACCGGGTGCCCACCTAAGCCACTCAGTCACTCCCCTCAGGTGGATGGGGCAGAGAAAATATAATGAAAGACTCATGGGTCAAGATAAGGACACAGAGAGATCACTCAGCAATTGCTGTCATGGGCAAAACAGTCTTGACTGAGGGAAATTAATTTAATTTATTGCCAGTCAAATATAGGGTAATGAGAAATAAACCCAAGTCTTAGAACACCTTCCCTTCACCCCTCCCTTCTTTCTGGGCTCAACCTCCAAATCTGCTTCCTTCCTCCCAGTGGAACAGGGGTTGGGGAATGAGGGCTGTAGTCACATCATCACACATTGCCTCTGCTGCTCTTTTCTCCTCAGGGGAAGACTCTTCACTCTCTTGCCCTGCTCCAGTGTGTGGTACCTCTCATGTGAGACACTCCTCCATGAATTCCTCCAACATGAGTCCTTTGCATGGGCTGTAGTTTATCATGAACTGCTCCAGCGTGCATCCCCTGTGGGGTCACAGAGTTTGAGGAATACTTCTGAAGTGGGATTTTGGCTTTAAGCTGGAGGCCCTTTTAATAGTATCTTGTGAGAAATAAGGAACCACTAATACCATCTTTTACCTGGATATGTGGCTCTGTGTGGGATGCTCCAGCTGTGCTGTACAGGCTATTCACTGAAGAATTGGACTCAATGATCCTTGTGGGTCCCTTCCAACTCAGAATATTCTGTGATTCAGTTGTCACCTGTAGGAAGATAAATCCATGTTTTTTTCAGTTACATAACCGCGCATCACATTTCATTTAACTTACAGCCCAGAAATCTGTAATGCGCTTGATATGTGTGCATTTAAAACATAAAGTCATTGTTATAGACAAAATAAATATGCATCTTAAGACTTGATTAAAAAGGGATCATTAACACTTGAACAAGGTGCTAGTATCACTTCAGATGAATATATAGAAAACATGAATATCAATATGCCTATACTTTGGAAATGAAGGGTATTGGAAATGAAAGTTTTATGACCGGCAAGAATTATGGGGTTTGCCATGGAAAGTGCAGCAGAAGTTCCTAGCCTGATGAGAGCTGCTGAAGGTGTATTCAGTAGAGATGAAAGCTGCAGGCCACCTGAGACAGGTTGCAGGCTGTTTGATCTGAGTACAGGGGCCAGCTCAGAAGGCCCAGCCATGCTGGTGCTGAGTGAAGTGTCCAGATCTCTGAGTCTCTGCAGTGAGTCAGAGCTAAGGGGCTTCTGCCTTGGCTTCCAGATGTGCTGCCATGAGTCTGGTGTAATCTAATAGGCAGTGACCTTTAACTGCCTTTTGGCCTTGTGGCATCAAGCTGCTACTGCCACAAATGACAATTAGTAAAATTCCTCTCATTGGACTGCAGTGAACAAGGGGTAACGTGATAGAAAGTGCAGCATAAGGAAGATGTGTTTATAAAGAATATTTTATTTCTATCGCAAAAATATTCCTATGACTGCAAATGTTTGAATTTCAGAGTGCTCTGAAAGGATTGTGAAAACTAGCATTGTTGCTTCTTATTTATGCAACTTAGCGGTAGCAAAGAAGTTCTGGTTCCGTATGTTACAGGGAAGATCAAACAGAAGACTGTTTAATGGTTTTGGATAAATTGTGGCAACTCAGTTTGGACTGATTGCTTTCACCTGATTTGATTTGCTACCTGTGAAATACCCAGTTTCTGTCCATGGGGAAATGAAGGCTCATTAATATTGTTGAAATAATGTCTCTCTGCTTGCTCAGCTGGAGAAAAGTCAGGCCTGCAGCATCTCTGAAGTGGTTCTGAATCTAAAAAACCAGTGGTTGTTTATGTACAAAATGTTAATTGTCACTCTGCTCTGTTCAGACATAACTAATGTGTGACTTAATTTAGATACATTAGCTGAGAATCATTGTGTTCACATGGGAAGTAATGCATTTGTCACATGTATTTCTCATGCTTAATGCATAACATCCAACTTGACAATTCCTGCACTTGTTGGTGAGTTTAAGCTTCTTAGATCTACTGTGTAAAGTGGTTAAGCTGCTGGTTTTAACTTCTAAATGCCTCATGCTTTTTCCATGTCCTCACCTAGCTCTAGGAAAGTATCTGAGGCATGGGTAATGGGGCAGGGAGGAAGACAGAGAGAAACTGAGCTGTTCAGACTGGTAAGAGGAGATGTGAATTCTGTTTGAGCAATTTGTGAAGTCCCCAGGCAAAATCAATACGAAGATTCCTCTGCACAAGGCAGCAGCATTTATTGGAAGCTTTAATTATTTTAAAGCACTGTATGCTGGATTTGTATGGACAATCTGTAAGAACAAATGACAGACTTTTCAAAATTAGTTGCTGCATGCCATAGGGAGTAGAAGCAAATTTACATTCCAATTTTGGGAATAATAATGAAATTCTGAATAGATTGTCAATTGGTAATAAGTAAAAATTTGTATGTCTGGAAATGGTATCATTTATGTTAAAGAAAAATGTGAGGTATGAAAACTTTTGCTGCAGTTTTGGGTCTAAATGAACTTCACTTTAAGGGTGGGTGTTTTGGGAAGCACAAAGATGCAATCAGTTTTCACTGGATGCTGTTCAGAGCCTGGCATGTGACTACCATTTGTCCCATTTTCAAAATGCTTATTCAAAAACCTAATGTGCTAAAAGGAGAAAAACATAAGGAGAGGGATCAGAGTCTTTTTCTCCAAGTAATTCAGTAACTTTTTTGTATTTGACACAAATATAAATTCTTTGCATTTTTATGTGTACACTTCATAAATTAACTGGCATGTGGCTCTAGTAGCATTTTAATTCAATTGGCCAAAATGACCAGGTGGAATACAGCACCAGGTCCTCAAGAAATGTTTTATGTTGTGTACTGTGTTTTCTTTCACCTTTCAAAAGTGTGATACCCATTCAGCATGATAATCCATCCCCAAAATCATGTCTTGTGATGCAAATGATGCTGGTGGGTGGCAGGAGATCCTGCTTGTTTTGTCACTGCGTTTTAGAGTTCAGTACTGACTTGAAGCAGTGATCACCCTATCACTCTAGAGAACAATTTTTTGCTGTTTACTCTGGGAACCATATGGGAATAGTTTCAACACCACCACTTTTATTATTCTCACTGTTAGTGTGAGTCTCCTACTCTGGAAGATCATTATAATGAGGGATATCATGGGGCTGGTGAGCAGTCAGGTGAGTCAGCATGTTTGAGAAGAGTCTGAAATAGGAGCTGGGGCACTGCCAGCTCCCACAGCCACCTTGTTTGTTTGCTGCTAGAACAGACAGTGGACTGATTTTCTTATTTTTTGAGTACAGAAAAGACTGTCAAACTGCAAATACTGATAATGTAACTTCTCCAAATGCCATCCTTCCAGCTGCCATTGGTCATTCCAAGATTTATTTTTAATGTGATGTTCCATGTAAATCCTTGTTATTTTGGTGTAACAACACTAAAGATCTTTGGGGTTTTGGACATACTGTATGATGTGATCTCAAAAACAGTATAACATGTTAGGAGAAATAATTGGGTGCATTTTTATATGAAAATCTTAGCGGTTTTTTACTTAAATTACCATTCACTGTAAATTTTTTTCCACATTTCTCCTCCAGCTCCTCATTTTCTACATACATTTAATTTTTCTACCTTTTCACAATTAAACACATAGAACAAAAGAATGAAATCCAATCGTTCTGTTTTAACTGACTGTATTGCACAGGTGTATTTTTTTCTAGAAGACAGTATGAGTTATGGCAATGCTTTAATGTCTGCAAATGTCATGTTTTCCAGTCAAGACTGGATGAAAACTTTGCGCATAGTTTCAATATTGAACAGCCTGTGAGAAGACAACTTTCTGTTAAAAGTGCAATTTTATGTCCTGAACTTTGTAAAGGTGTTTTCCTCCTTTATGCATTCTATATTTCATAATGTTAAAAATATATTCTTGAATAAGTTTCTCAAACCTTTAATGCTAAAAGTATCACTTGGTAGCAAAATTGTAAAAAACACATTCAATGAAAGATTAATATTAGTAAAAGTTAAGGAAAAAATATGTAGGTCAGCATGGGTGAAGTAGGCGTGAGTGCCATCTGTTAAGAAAATATCTTTCAGTATTATGTTTCCTGCAACTTCATATGTTACTTTAGTCATTTTAGACGTTTTTAAATAAAAACCCCCAAACCTTTTTGTGTCTTCCTCCAAGAAATTGCTTTGTTCTATTTTTCTTTTCAGAAATTCATCAAGAGAGTTATATGAAATAAGACAAGTATTTTCAGAATTCATTTTATGCACTATATATAATTAACCACAGCTTTGATTTTTTTTTTGTGTTGAAAGTCCTGATGGTCTAGCAAAGCCAGTGCCATATGCCAGCAGTTTAAAAACTAACACAAAACTGATGAGGGATTGGAAGGAGAGTAAAGAGAGAAGGCAAAGACTGGTGAGAGAGAGAATGCAAAGACTGGTGGAACTCTTTTAATATTAAGCTGTTTAAGGGGAACCTACATCACTTTTTAAAACTGCTGTTTATTGCCGGTTTTATAGCCTATAATTAAAATCCAGCTCGTTAGTTGCTGTTCAAGTATAACCAACCTCAAGAATGCTATGAAGCAACTGAGATGTTGGATTGTACACACTATAAAACTCTTCACATTGTTGTCTGCCATCTCTGTGGCCTGCTTGCAGCGACTGGAGCTGAACTAAAAAATTATATACTCATTAGAAATAAAAAATATGGATAGTTTAGTTGTACCACCCTTTCACTGAACTCAGATCAAGTTCTTTGTAAATTATTCATTCTCTCATACTGCTGAGGCATCCTAATTAAAACCTTCCATCTTTTAAACCTCTAAAAATACTTGAGAATGAGAGCGTAGCTAAAGCTTTTTTTAATCATGAGGCATTTCATTTGTTTTTGATTAAATTCAGATAGATAGCTGCTAGCTTGCACTAACCTGAATCTACCTGAATCTAAATGTAAGATTAGGGACAGAGTATCTTTTCCAGAACTGTCTGGATCAATTTAAAATAACACTGCTTCCACTTTTTTGACCACCAGCTGGTGATGACCATCCCAAAGCAAAGTATGTGAACTACTCACCGTGACAAATGCTGCTCTACTGAAGTGGATCAGGGAGGGCTCATGTGTTTGGTGGGTTGTGGTTTTTTTCGTTTTTTTTTTTTTTTTTTTAATGTATTTATTTTTTGGCTGGTGAACTGATCTGTAGGAAAGGACAGTAACAAATTGCTTCAATTACTTTGGCAGCTTTGAAAATGAATATGAATTTGAGTTCTAGCCTGTCAGTGGAGGAACTGAGCTGCTACTGAGACCCATAAAGGTTCTCAGCAGCTTTATATTAACTCTGAGCACTATTGCTGGATGCAGGCCATATTTCTACATTGGGATGTCATATTGTAGTAGACTTGTATAAACAAACTTACTGCATTAAAACTCTTCAGGTCTTCCTTGTTCTGGGCTGTCTGTAGTAGAGTTACATTGTTCATGGCTTTCTTTTTGTGGCCAATCTCTGAACTTGCTTTTAGATTTTGTACCCTTGTAGCTAGGCCGAGGCAGGGCAAGATCTGACATGAAGTCACTCACTCTGAGATGGACCTTCTGATCTTCCCAAACATAGGTGCTACTTCTGCAGCTTTGTGTTTAGTTTCTTCCCTTTTCAAGGGAAAAAGTTCCTTTTCCAGTTCTGCCCAAGTTGAGCTCCTATGGTAACCCTAGCTGGATTTGTCTTCCCCTCCAGCATTTCAGAACCTGAGGACATGATGGTGGGATTGTATTATTTGAGGTGGGGAGAGGGTCCCTTTTATGGTTCTTTCCTGTTCAAGAGCTACCCTTTTAACCAGAGACCCTCACTTCTGGCCTGCATCTTTTTTTGTCTGACCCAGCTATTGTGATTGATACTTTCCCATTTCTTATTAATTAGGCAAAACATTGCATGTAGTCATTCAGATTTATAATCTGGATTCCCACATCTCCCATCTCTCTGCTTCTAGGTCTCTTTCAGTTAGTTCATCTTTATCCTATGCCATGAAGATAACATTGCAGAGAACTCGATCCATGGAACCGCTTTCCTGGTTCCCATTGTCAAGGTGTTCATTACGATCATAAATATGAATGGATTTAAGACCAGCAGAATCTTCCAAGAGTGGTTCACAGCATCTGTGACTCATGGTTCCTGTCACCTGCATACATGAACGTGGGTGATGTGTGTTTCCAGGCAAAAGGACAGCTGCAGGCATCATCGTGTCTGTCCTGGAGGAGCTCCTGCTAAAGCTTTAACATTTCTAATTTGTATTTAAAATGAACACATTTCTGTGAGAGTTTTAGATTAGATATTAAGAAGAAATTCTTTACTGTGAAGGTGGTGAGGCACTGGCACAGTTGCCCGGAGAAGCTGTGTGTGTTCCAAGCCTGGAAGTGTTCAAGGCCAGGCTGGATGAAGCTCTGAGCAACCTGGTCTAGTGGAAGATGTCCCTGTTCGTGGCAGGGGGGTTGGAATTAGATGATCTTTAAGGTCCCTTCAAGCCGAAGCCATTTGATGTTTCTGTGGCTCTGTGTATACTTTTTTCCTTCTGTTGGCCTTTGGGTTTTTTTTTATTTTTATTGAAAACTTGGAATTAGCAAACTCCTACCTTTTGGCATTACTAATAAAAATACTTACCACTTGTAGTACTAAGTGTCCTAAGGATACTTCATATGTAACTATCTTCTACAATGCATTTCTAAAGTGTTGATGTTTGTTTGCACATTGCTTTTTTAGTGTTAAGAAATTAGTGGCCCCTCACCTAAGGTGGTGTTAGAAAGAGTTAACACTGATCTGCTAACAACTAGCTGCCCTTGTTCAGAACACCACACACCTCTTTTGTTGTTTCAAGATCTCATAATATGAAAGTACTTCTGTAAAGAAATAATCAGCATAATATTTAAAAGGAAGCTGTAGTTCTACATATATAAATATTAATGCTGTAAAGTTCACTGAAAAGGTGTCCTGGAGAGGACTTGGAGACAGAAGCCTCTAAAGATATATTAAGTTGATCAAGAAGAAATATGACATTTTTATAGTTCATTGTCATTGCACTTTATAAAAGTGTGTAAATGAATTTCTATGCATCCTAGGAAGAACTGAATCTTGTTACCACAGTTATTAAATAAGATTTAAATTTTGAGGTAATAGGCCTGCTTACAAAGGAAGAATACTAAACATTCTCAAAGGGAAGCACTGTTTCCTTTGTGTTTTTTTTTTTCTTTTAGAAATTAGTGACATACAAAAGACAAATGACAATTCCAGTGTATCATGGAAAAACAAATATCTGTGAGGGGGATCAAAATTTTTGTTTGGTTGGTTTGGTGGTGGGCTTTTTGTTTGTTGGTTTTTTTTGTTGTTTTTTTTCTTTTTTTTAAAAAAAGAAGTAGATGATTCCAAAGTGTGAAAGGTAAAACAGTACATTAAAGAGGACAAAGCAGGTTTGTTGGATCCTGCCACTCTTTAATGAACATGTCTAGCTCTCTTGCATGAGATAAAGAACCCGTGTTGTGTTTGCTATTCGTACCACCCTCATGGTATTTTTCTTCAGACTTCGGTGAGGGCCTTCCAGGGCCACCAAAACTATTCCAGTATTTTTATTTGCTGTTCTACAAGAAACCGGAGATGACTGGGTTTGGGTTTCTTTCTCCATAGTTACACCAACTATGTCAGCTGGTTTAATAACATACACTGTTTTATGTCAGCCTTGATAGATTTATGCATCTCACAGCATTATGCAGTTCATCAGGTCACAGAGAGCCGGTCTGATTCAAAGTTACACCGATGCCTTCAATGATTTGACAGAAAAGTGATGTCTTTTTGATGTGCAGGCAGTTCTGTCTTAAGATCTTGAATTACTACATGCTGGCAGACTGACAGATATTTCCAGAACTAACATTGTGCCTATCAAAACTGAATCCACGAAAACAAACAGTGTGTATTTCAGTAACACTTTAGCAATAATGACTGCAGTTTTGAAAAGGAGTAAGCCTCGGGGCACAGTGAAGTATCTTTGTTTTAGTGAACAAAGCAAAGCTTTAAGTAGTAAGAGCAGATAAATGAAAGACAACCAAGCTCCTGCCAAATGTTTCCCACTCAAGGATGTTATCCCTAAGAGATGGGCCTCTCCAAGGTTTTTAGTACAGACTGTAAAATGATACCATGTGCCTGTAATTTTCCTTACTGAAAATGATAATAAGCTTGTCTCTCTCTCTTCTTTTGCCTGATCACCTTTGTAAGGTTTTCTCTAGCTGAACAGCACTTCAGTGCACACAGGCCTGCTGCTGCTTTGTTGTTGGAGCAGAGGGAGGACTGTCTACCTCGCTGGCACTGCTGTATGCGGTGCACCCGCTCCGGGCCTAGGGTTTGATCACAGCTCAGGAGCTGTTGTTTTCTGCTCCACCCTCCCGGCACGGAGACTGTGGACCCCTCTGTTACTGGGTCACACATTGTTTCTTGTGGTCCCCCAGCTTTTGGCTTATCAGTCGAGTGTTCAGTCCTTCCAAGAGCTGGAAGGGGCATGTGGGGCCCCCTGTCAGTCATGCTAGTGAGCCCTGAGCTGCCAGGCAAGCCCTAGGCAAGACTCTTTCTGAAAGGGCTAGGGAGAGAAGAAGAATATTAATTATTTAGGACCTGACTGTGAGCTACATTAGACCTGTTAGTTATGATTCTCAGTGGTGATTGAAAGTTGGGTGGAAAAGATACTGTGAGAGCTGACTAATTACTGTAAAAATACTGTCATTACTGTGTATATTTTCTGTGTCACTAGTCACCAAGACTTTTAACATATCTGTCTAGTTTATATAGCCAGTAATTTTGGGTTCTTTATACAAGTGCAATCTATCACAGATCTCCTGGGGGGATGGAAACAGTGTCAAGAGTATGCATTTAAAATGAATCATGTCGTGTGCAGTATAATAGTCAGTTTCTGTGGTGGATGTGAGGAAGAGGTGGTATTTTTATATGTACTCATATTTCAGGATGCTGAATGACCTATTTCTAAATTTATATAATATTTTTCTAATGTAAGGATTGAATTATCTGCTACAAGGGTTAGTGAAACAGCAAATATTTGCTTTGCTTCAGGAGAGTCTAGTTAGACTTGACATCGAAGCATGTTTGTTCTTTGATGTCTTTCTTGGGTTGTATTCCATTTGTTTTCTGGGGTTTGTTTCTGGGGTTTAGTTTTGTGGTTTGTTTTCTGGTTTTGTGAGTTTGGGTTTCTTTTGCTTTCTGTGCACTGGAACATACGGGATTTTCTTTCATTGAGTGATGAACTTTATACATGATAAGCAATCTGTTATTAAATGCAGTATGGTTGTTGTTTGTCTAGCTTTTTCCCCTTTCCCTCTTTGTCTGCCTCTCTTGATTAGACAATTAGGAGAGTTTTCTTTGAACTAAATTTTCCTCTTTTGGGTCACTGACATAGCATGATGTAATTGCTACAATGGCCTCCTTAAGCAGGCAGGCTAGATGGAATTGTTTCTTTGCATGACAGACTACTTCAGAGCAGTAGTTTTTCATGGCTGATGAAAACATCTGCTCGAGAGAGGTGGTGATTTGGGTGAGCACCTATCTGATGGAAGTCAGTTCTGAAATGCTTCCTGTTATTGTTAGTCTCCCTAAGCTGTTTGAACTTTTGCTTTCAAAGATAGGTTTAATAACCTACCAGTAAGAGTTGTTTTAAACTGCTTTGTTTGTCTCTGCAAGTTTTGTTTAGTAAAGGGACTAGCTTGTAACAACAGGATTTATGTGCTTTGACCTTCGATAGACCTTTGAATCTTATGGTAATTGAGGAACAGCAAATACCTGCCTTGAAAAGACATCTCCAATAGTTGTACATGGTGTATCTGTAGCCTATAAATAATTCTTTCCTATTTTGAGCCAGATGAGACACTGGGATAGATTAAAGCTGGCAAATTAAACTATAACAGAGAGAGACATGAAAGCAATACTAGGAAAAGACTATTGCTTTGTTTATCCAGGCAGATGTGAGTGAATGTAATTTAATAATACCTGCAGAGCAAAGGTTTCAGCACAAAGTCTTTTTTAATTCTGTGAAAGTCACTCAATGTTGCTTGCAACTCTGATTTGGATTGCTCAGTTCCATGCTTGCTGTATCCACCTGACTCTTATCAGGCTTTATGTTGTTTCTATTCTTCTATCCAAAAAACTGTAATTGACTACAGAATGAGATGTACACTTCCAGTTTTGCTTCTCAGAGTATCTAGTGTTCCTTCACTGATGAATCAGCTTTGAAGCAGCTATTAAGGCTTTATTTTCTTCCAGAACTGTAGCAAAAATTGCATAATGTTGATTTTTTTTTTTTTTTTAACTGCAGTTATACATAATTTTTTTCTGAATTTCACTTCCCTTCTTTTGGTGAGATGTGAAAAATCTTTGAGTTTGCTATAAGCTTATTGTTTTTAGAGTTGTGAGAGATGAAATGATACTGCAAGGCTGCTTTGAACCTGTGTAATTTAAAGGTTTGCGGACAACCTGGGATGGTACTTTTTGAAAAAGAAAAGTATTCCCGTTTTACATATTATCATGTGTTTACATTAGCTTTAATTGATGTAGAATGATAAGGCTCTTAGTAACAGATGACAGGTAGAGATAAGTGCTGTTTATTGTCTTACGGTTTAATAGCTCTAGGTAATAATATTTGATACTCATGTATTCTTAATTCTTCAAAATGCACCTGGTGAGGTCATTTGCAGAAATACTCTTGGCCTACTTTTGCAGCTGTTGACTTTATAGAAAAGAATTAGGCCAATACTTAGCACTTGTGAAAATTACTGTCCTAAATTTATTTGGATTTGCCTCAGCCTCACACCTTTGAGTTGTCTTTTTGGAGTAGACCAAAGTAGCACTGTGTACTCCAGAGACATGTGGGAGTAAATGCATTCTGAGGCCATCCTTGTGGCATGGAAAAGAGCAAGTTGTAATGAATCTGAAGCAGTTGGATCATGAAGACTTTAAAAATCGACTGTAGTTGCAATATTCCCTTTGTTAGTATAACACTACTTTTTATGCTTTCTTTAAAGTTGAAATTACTCTTATACCTGGTGGCCTTAATTTCCCCAGGTAATGTAAAATATCGTTTGCCTTAGAGAGAGGCCCAGTCACTGCTGCTGAAAGCCAGTCAAGTTGGGATGCAGGATCAGTGTTTTCTCACTTTCCTGGAAGAAAAGTGAGTTATTGTTGAAGGGCAGCCACAGTTCTCTTTTTTCTTTTCTAAACTTGAAAAGAATTTTTAAAAAGGAGCACAGAGTTGTTGCTGGAATATGCAGCAGTTTTTACAGAGGAGATGAGGGATCATTATTCACATACACTTTTTCATGTTCAAATCTGGAAGTCTCAAGGTAAGAAGTTAAGTTACTGGGAAACACCAATAGAATAAAGCACTTTGGAGAGAGGATACATTTTTCACTCGTGTATTCTTCAGGACTGGTAAGAAAAGCCTTTCCTTCAGCCTATGCAGTAATTAATTTGAAGGAATAAAGGAAAATTTAAAAACCCAACTTCAGAAGCAGACTGACAAAATACTTCAGGTGCGCTCTGCCAGATTTACCTCACCTGTCTCCTGCTCCATGTTCAAGCACCTCTTGTTAGGTCGTGAGTCATCTTCAGCTCATTTGAATTCTGGAAACGTGCCCATCTCCCTCTTTTTGATTCCAGAAGGACAAATGACATCGCCCTAGGAGATCTTAAGTACTTTTTTAGGTGGCGTAAGTCTGTGTCTCTCTGACGTCGATGTTAGCAAGTAGAGCAGTGCAGTAAAAGTGGATTCTTGTCGTCAGTCAGGTAAAGGTGAAGACCTAACAGCAGCCCCTGGATAAGACTAGTCAGGACTAGCTCTATTCTGGTGTTATGGACTCAATGCTTTGAGCACTGGATGCAGTCCTGGAGTATATTTAATCCAAAAGGGATTCAGTTCCCATGTTCCAAGACTGCCCTGCAGTGCAAACCTAGTTATTACAGGAGATCTGCAGAGGAGGTAGCCCTCTGCTCTGTCCTAAAACATTAATGTAGCCAAACCTTTAGTTCATTTAGACTCCCCACCAGAAACGTGATGATAGAAATATTCCTATAATGATACGGCTTCTCTCTGTGTTGAAGTCCAAGAGACCTCTAGGATTTTTTTGGCTTACTTGGCACTTCCAGGGCATCGCAACTCTTGTGTTGTGTGTTCAAACAGGCAAAGGGCATTGTATATCTTAAACCTAGTGTGTCCAGGAGATATACCCACAAGGTACTGACGACAGTAATTTTCAGTGCATTTTGCTGCAAATTAGAGCCTGTTTCTTGCCATGAACTCTGCCAATCACTGCCAAAATGTCAGATAGTCACCAATGAAAGCTGAAGGTGCTCATTCTGAACATGGAGCAGTGAAGATAACAGGGATTTTTCTGAGCAAAGTGTGTCCCAAAACTTGCTGTCTGGTTTCAAGGTGGTATTTGAACAATGAGTTTGCATGAAGGGTGTTTCTGTTCCTGTTGAGAGTGTTTGACCTCTGCTTGTTAATACAGATGTTACCATTAAACTACTTTGCTAAATGGAGTTTGCAAGTAAGGAAGAAAGTTAATCCTTTATATTTACTCTATAGTTAAAAACCTGAGATGCTTCTAACCTGCTTTAAAAAAAAAAAAAAATCTAAGTCTGCTTAAAGTATTAGTTCTTAATGAAATGCCACACAAATTTGTCTTCCAGACAGAAAGTGACCATACCTTCTCCAAAATGCACTGCTCCTTATCTCAGTCATAATTTCAGTTTAAAGTCCATCTGTTGGGCCCAAATCACACAGACCTTGCTATCACATTGCTGTTCTGGGGTTTTTTGGCCTTCGTTGTGCTCACTGTCTTTGTAGCTCTCTGCTGGTTCTTGGAATATTGACCAAGCTGACTCACCTTCACTCCTGAAAGAACCCCAGGAGAGTTCCTTTCTCACCTCACTTGTGGAGGCTGTATCACAGATTTGCTCTGGAGGTAACAGAGTATTTTTGACTAGGTAAAGTAAATGCCATAAAGAGAGATTGTGTTTCAGGTGAAAAGAGGGCATGTTGATTGAAATGTTACAGCAAACTATATTGCCAGAAAGCACTGTAGACTGGAAAAGGTCTCTTGTTCAAAAGCTGGATGCTTCAAACTACAGCAGCAGGGAGAGGGGTTTTCTGCTGCAGTGTTGTCTTCATCTTAAATATAGCACCTGGTTTTAAGTTTGTGTTCTGTCTGTGTCTGTGGATTTTGATGTGGTTTTTTTGGGTTTGTTTTGGGGGTTTTTTTGTTTGTTTTTGGGTTGTTTTTTTGTTGCTGTTGTTTGGGGGTTTTTTTAAGGAAAATGAATTCTTAAAACGCACAAAATGTTTTACTAGGGATCTAAAATTACTGGTTCTCTCAGAATAGTATTTAAGTGTCATCAAGAAAGAATGAGTGCCAACGTCAATAATCAGTGATTCCAGCTCAGGACTGTTCACAGTGCAAGCAAGGGCATTGTGAAGTAGTGCCTCCCTGTTCTGGCAATGAAATCTCTCTGTGGAAACTTCCTTACCTTCCTCAGTGGTTGTTCTTGGACTCTTCATAATTGTGAATTCTTTGCCTGAGACAATAAAATTTGAAGTGATATACAATGCAGCCACCTCAAGTTTTGGAAAGCATCACCTTTTTCTAATGTCCTCTATGTGTTGTTTTGTTGGGGTTTTTTTTAAGTATGCGGTTACCATGACAACTTTTACCCATGCTGGAAATCCCTTACTGGGAGTTCCTGGCATGGCTTTTATTTGCATGTGCTGCAAGGAGCACTGTTGTTAAACAGACTGTTAATTATTCTTCCAGTCACTCACTGAGACAACTGATGTGACTGTAGTTAGAGCTTTCTGATTCCGGGTGAAAGTGGTCATGCACAGCTCTATGCAGCTAACTTTTCATGCTCACTACTTTTAGGTATTACTCTTTCATGTACAGTTTCCTTTTTCCTTATAACCTGAAGCCATACTTACTTGTTTAAATTATCAAGGAACAGATAAGATACATATTTTTGATTACATCATCATTTTTGGAGACATTTTATTAGATATTTTCTTGTCACTTTGAGTCTATTTTGGGCCGTTTCATATAGATAGTTATTGTTTTCTTTGTGTGTCTTTATTAATTTTTAAAATTAATTTAAATCTGTAAAAAGATGCTTGATACTGTACTTTGTCCTCTGAATAAATAGCAACAATTATAATGTTTTTAGGCTCCAAAATTAATGTCATTCCTGTTTGAGACTTGCAAATTTATCTTAAAGTGATTGTTGAATTTATTTCTTACAAAATACAGTAATGTGCTCAGCTTGTGTTACCAAAGGCTTTGTTATGATTCATGCTAGAGTATGTCAACAAGAGACAGCATCTGGTAACTTGGCTTTTTGTTTTTCTTTTCCCTTTTAGGAGTGTCCCTGGGATACAGATCATGCCACTGGACTGCATTTGGGTAAAGAATGAGTTCAGTGTTTCTCTGAGGAGTCTTCCAACACATTTTCCAAATTACCTTTTAATGGTGTTTTAAGTGAGCTTATGTGAAACAAATAGTATTGGATCATGAGTGACGAAAAAAACTTTGGTGCATCCCAGAAAATGTTGTCTCCTTCAAGAAGTACTAGCAGCTGCTCCTCCAAGCAGGGAAGTCGACAGGTACTTCTTTCACCAAACTGAAAGGATTGCTGAGATTGGCTGTTACTTTTTTCTTGAATACCTGCAAATCTCTTAAATCCTGTTTTCTTGTTGCTTACTTGTTTTATTTCATCACTTCTTTGCTTTCCTCACTTTTTTTTTGTTGGTAGTAGCATCTTGTTTTGAGTCAAATGCATTACACACATTACTAAATAGCAGGCATGTGTAAAACTGGAATGCTAACAGTGCATTTTGATTTCCATCTTATTGTGTGTATGGTGTCTTCATAGTGAGATGGAGCTGCTGTAGCATCTTGTTCTCAGTGGTTTGATCCTGAAATCCCAAATCTTTTCTGTTAGGCACTACTTTTGTGGTAGAATATTGTGTAACTGCGCTGTTTATTTCAAGTTTCCAAGGAAAGGTGTGCATGCATGTGTGAAAGATAATTCATTTTTCATAAACCTGACACAGGGCTTCTTTGAATGCCCATGTGTGCTGGTTGTTGCTAGAGAACTGTAGATAGGAAAATGAGTATTCATGTAACATGCTGCATCTGGGTGCCAAATGTAAAGGTTGCTTTGTTTTCTGCAGAGATTATGCTAATCTTTAAACCTCTCAGTTTCAAAAGATGTGTCTACAAGTGTTTGCACCTGACAGGTGAGGCTGCTGAAGACAGCTTTGTTTGTGGGCAAGAAATGCTGACCTGCAGCTACACTGAGAATTAAACTTAAATGTGCTCAATCCATATTTGCAAAGTCATGAGCAAAGTGCTCAACAACTTTTATCTGTACAAGTGCTGGCTTAGTGGAGCTCTTGAAGCTGCCTCGGGCTGAGAATTTAATTGGAATTGAGCATCCCAGTCCCCCAAAAGCTTTGGAGTCCTCAGCTGTGTTTTGAAACAGCACCTGCTCTTCTAGGACTTCTGGCCCTGTTCATACAGTTGGCAAGGCAGGCAAATGTCTGAACAATTTATGCCTTTTAAAGTGCTGTGCTTGTGAGAAATGCTGTGCATTTCCAGTATAGTGAACAGTGAAATCCTTGCTCTCAGGATGTCTTTTTTGTTTTCCTGCCACATTATCTTTTATATCCTCCGTATGAGGATAAAAGTGTAATTTAAAAGACTTTTTAAAAGGCATTGTCTGTTCAACAGTTCATGTCTATCACGTGTTATCATGTAGTATTTAAATAATAAGATTTACATGAGTATGACTAAATCCACTGGTGTGTAACACAGCCAACATAAGGAACCATACTTATGCCATTTATTTGCCCTTTCCATCTGTATATGAGTTTAAATGACAGTACTTTAGGTGATCTATTAACAAAACAGCAACAATCTAAAGTTGTATGAAACTGTTAAAAATCCCCTAATCAAAAAAGGACCACATGTGCAATAACCTTCAGGAGCTTTTTGTTTGGATTTGTTTTGGTGTTTGTTTCAAAATCCTGGTAGAATAGTGGAATGTAATGCTTTTACTGATACTTTTTTATTAATAGTATCCTGAAAGTTTAAATGATGTTGCCGGGTACTGTGCAGGTTTGGGAGTGATGCGCTATGATTTTGGTATTCTTCTCTTCATATTCCAGCTCCATGGAGGGCTTCTTATTCCCCCTTCAAACACTTGCAGCTCTTGTGCTTGTGGCTTGTGGGTTAGTGACAGAGCTGCCTGACAGATGCTTTTCTCTGTGCTGCTGCTCTGACACAGCACTTCTTTGAATCTGATTAAGTAGAAAGAAATTCTGAAAATTGTAGGGGAAAGGTGAGTTGGAGCAGGGGGAAGCTTGCCAAAAAATAGCAGGATCTTCATTTTGAGTCTCTCTTGGTTTCCTAGACACAGACTCTTATTGCTGGTGTATGCCACACCAAAGAAGTGACCTGAGGGTGGGATGTGGAAGCACAGTAGTGCCAGGCTGCTGTGTCTGCTAAAGTTACTTACATGTTGGTGTGCTGTTTGTGTGGGGCATGACTCCTGTGATGCATAAGATGAGCCACTGTGCTAGAAAGGAGTTGACTTAAGCAGGGCTGCAGGACTTTGAGGGATCTACTCCTTGCTTTGCTACATTTGGTGCCCGTTTTCTGCCTGATGTAATACATTTTCTGCGTGAACTGAGCAGGCTAACAGTTAATCTTCTTCCACTAAGTTCACCTGCACTTTGAAACTGTATGAAAAGTTGGAGGCTACTGCCACTTCTCACCTCTTTGCTTTTCTCTGCCCCTCTCCTTCAGTTATGGAAAGGAATCTCTTCCACAGAGAGACAACTCAAATTCAGTTTTGTGAGGAAAGAAAACCAGTGTTATCTTCCTTAAATTTAAATTGATTTGTGATCAAAAGAAGGTATGTTGTGCTAGTTATTTTTAAATCTGCTAACTAACTTTTAAAGTAGATCCACTAGGGAAAAGCTTTGTGACAGGAGAACCATCTTAAAAAACCTCATGTTCCATAAAAGAAAATTAAATCATTTCTGACAATTTTATGAACCGTAGCAAATGCCTTAGTTGCAGCTGATGCCAACCCTTATCCTCCACAAAGCAGGTTTCTATTTTTGGCACTTTAAAATATTTGGTACAACTGCCTGCATTTTGCACTGGGAGAAAGTCTGGCAATGTCATCTGTTTCGTTCAGGGAGCTGCAACTGCAAGCATCAGTCTGAGAGCCATTCAGAATCATTACTTCATACTTTCCCCTGAAATAATTTGCCTTAAGGAGGTGTATGGTGCAGAGTATTGCAGAAAATGAGGAGGCTTTTATTTTATCAAACAAAGAAAATTAATGCATTTACCTAATGATCTACTTATCTCTGAAGACTGAAGTCTGTGGGTTTTTTTCCTCAACCATAGACCAGGTATGGGCCAAGGAGTGTGTACAGCGGGATTTTTCAGTGCTGATCTGAAATGAGCACCTCTGGACCTGAGAAAAGTAAAGGTTTTGCTCCTCCCTTAGCCTCTAGTAAAATTTCTTCCTGGGTAGCAAATACAGTGTTGATCGTTTTGTGCAGATTTTGGCCCATAATGATGCAAAATCTTTTGTAGTGCTGTAATCCTAAAACACAACCAATCTAGACATCAGACTTATGCTAGAATTGTTAATGCCATTCATCTGGGAGTTTGGGGGGTAGGGGGATGTCATTGTTTTTTTTCTTCAAGTTAGTGCCATGTTTTGGGCTATCTCTTTCAGTTCCCTATTGTGGGATAAGAATCAGCAAAAGTGAGTGTAATCTGAATGCTTTCAGGAAGTCCTGTATCTCCAATTTGCTCCTCTGCTATTTCAGAGGGATGGGTAGAGAAGATAATCGACCAGCCTGACTCATTTGCCTTCATTTTAGAGAGTAAGCAGTTTTCTTTCACTTCTGCAGCTGCTCCCAGGAATAGCCAGCTGACGCTTTTTCCTCATTCAGTGAGGTGTCAAATCTCTTGCAAAACGAAAAACCTGAACAAGATCTGTAGGGTCTGGGTCAAGCAATGGATCTAAAAACAGTCAGTGTTTTTGAAAAATGTGTTTGATCAAGTGGGAAAGGTTGGATTCTTCTGGAAGGGTGTATATGGAAGAGGACCAGTTTCTGTTATTGCATCATGGCACCTTGCGTGTATCCAGCAGGCCCCCAAACTGTTAATTCTGTGAGCTTTTAAGATCCATTTCTAATTCAACTAAGCTACCTTTAGGTACAGCTGACAATTGAAGTGTGTGGTTCCTGGGGTAGAGAGATGTGTAGCAGACTTGCCTTCTACCTGAGATTTGGCAGGCCATCAAGACTGCTTGAGGGGAAGCAGTGCTCCCACTTCACCTTTTCTTCCCATTTTCACACTTTTTTATTTGAGAAGGCACATTGTAGGCCACCTTGCTGACCTGAAGAACTGTGATAAATGTGACTTTCCTGCAGGAATGTGAGAGACACCTTGTGTCTGGACTGCAGGAGAGGTCCAGGCAAAATTGGAATTGTAATGCAGGGAAGGTTGTATTCTGTGTTTAAAAGTTTGATCAAAACTATTAACAGTCTTTATATTCCAGATGGGTGTAATGGCTGAGCTATTTCACAGCTGATTCCTTTCTCTTCACCTCATATACCCAATATAATGGCTCTGTCTCATTTCAGGAGTCCCTTTCTTTCTAAGCTGATCCTTACAGAAAGATGAGGCTCTGTGGTGACTCACTGCAGCCTTTTTGAGTACTTAAAGGAGCATATAGAAAAAGAGAATGAATATTTACACAGTGATAGGACAGGAGGGAACGGTCATAAACTGAAAGAAGGGAGATTTAGATTAGCTGTTAGGAGAATTTTTACTGTGAAAGTTGTGAGACAACTGGAGCAGGTTGCTCAGAGAACTTTTGGATGCCCCACCCCTGGAAGTGTTCACTGCCAAGTTCGATGGGGCTCTAAGCAGCCTAATCTAGTGGAAGGTGTCCCTGCCTGTGGCAGAGGGGTTGAAAATAGATGATCTTGTAGGGTCCCTTCCAACCTGAGATAATCTATGATACTGTGAATCTTCCTTGATTGAGATCAAATTTCTGCTTGTCTCTCTGCAAGGTTCTTCTGGCTAATTTCAAGAAGAAAGAAACAAAACCATAAACACAACATTTTTCTTAATCTCGCAGCTGTTCCTGTTAGTTCTTAATTAGAATTCTATAACAAAATATGTTCCCTTGTAAAAATTTTGATTAGGACAACTGCACTTTTGACTTATGTTGAGGTAGTACAACATCATTGGATGGTCTGTAAGGTGTTGATTGCCAGGAGCTGCTCAGCCCCACATTTCTACTGCTTGTAGCCTGTTGTGTGGTGAGTGTTGGGAGACTAAACTCAAAACAGGAAAGCAGAGCAGCTTTCCAGTTTCTTATATTAAATGAAGCACAAGGAAAATAACAGAGATATAATGGAGTGCCACCAATAGTGTGGTGGAATTAATAGATGCCTTTTCAAGAAGGTTTGCTTGTAATGCCTTATTACACAAGTAATGAGCATATTACCTGATGTAACTTTTTTCTGGGTTTATAGAGGTGAAGTTTAAGCATTCTGAAGATGGATAAATGAGGACAGCTAGCACACTTGCTGATTTTTTTTGTTTAATTTTGTTTCACTTTTCAAGGGTTTTTTTAGCCAGTCAAGTTCTTTTTGGGAATACTTCCCTATGTATCTTACAGGGAGCACCATGAGTACTTACCTACCTGGAATAGTTCTCTTTTCCCTAATGTGTTTCACACTTGTCCTTTTTGTTATTATACTCTGTGTATTAAAGTATTCTTTATCTTTTTGAAATATAAAGGGATGGTACTAGCACGTACCATTTCCTGTCAGTTATTTATAATTCTACATCTGCCAAATCCTGGCAATAAATAATTCATGAGATCTCTGAAATCTTGAAACACATGTGACATTGTCATTTGTAGTTGTTCCATAAATAAAAACTGCAAAAATACCGTGAGATTTAGTCTCTTCTCTGTTATATTGCTGCAGGGTCTTTCATTTAAGAGTTCCTGCTGGCAAAAGATTCTCTTTTAATTGGAGTTGTATCTGATGAAGGGTGACTTCTATTTTTCTTATAATTTCCATTCGTCATGTTCCTCATAGTACTTGAGTTACTTCCCTCACTTTTTGATTTGTTTTTAGTTTAGTTTGATTTAATTTATTTTATTATTTTTACTTTAGGGAGGCTGCAATTTGTACCAAACAAAACCTTGAGTTACCGAGTATGGGCAAAAGAGTTTTATAGAAAAAAGGTCTTCGTTTTCAGTGTCTCATTTTTTGCTTCATAACCTACAAAACCTATCCTTTTAACATGGGCTGTTTCTGTCTGTGATGACAGAAGGTTTTCTGCTAAATTGTGACTGTTTGCTGTGGTTATGCACTGTGTGTATATACATGCAGGAGAAAATACATATAAAATTCTGGCAAGCACATAAATTCAATGAAGGATGGTGTCATAAAAATTGTATTTTGTTCAGTGATGTTGTTTCTATCAAAATTAAAAAGAACCTTATCTCTCTGATGATATGTAACAAAGTGTACACATGGATCCTTGGTTATATTTCAACATCAATTGGGTTTTGTCTTTTTTTCTTATAGCCTTCTTCTTCTTGAATCTCTCTTTACAATTCAGTTCTTTGGAAGAAATAAGATCTACATTTGGATTTTCTGTTTAAGCAGGACAGCTGGGAAATTGTAGAAGGACTCCGGGGAGCAATGAATTGTACCCAGGAGCCACAGAAGCAGGAGGGCTGCTTGCTGAAAAAGAGGAAATGGCCTCTGAAAGGCTGGCACAAGGTAGGAAAGGAATGTGTATCTGAAAGCTTGATGCCACGTGAGTGGAACTTACTTGGTGTGGTTTTGTGACAAAAGGGTTACAAAAAAGCAGAGAAAGTGTTCTCTGAAAGAAAGAAATGGAAGTGGGGAGGATGTCTTTTTGCTATTTTTCTGTTTGTGGCCTTTTTTGTGTTTTGTTTGTTTTTAATTCTCTGCATTTCTGGTTACAGAGATACTTCTTTTTGGACAGAGGGATTTTGAAGTATTCTAAATGCCGAGCTGATGTAAGTGATCAGAAACCCTCTAAGGCCATTATAAAGTAACACCACTCTTTTATCCAAAATAACAATAATTCCCTACTGTTGGCAATGAGAAATAGAGTTTCAGCAGTTCTAAACAGTAGGTTGAGAGGGGAAGAAATGCTGATTTCAGAAGGTAATATTTATCCTTTTGCTTTCATCTGGGGTGATTGTGTTTTTACTTTTTACATTTTTGCAGATAGAGAGAGGAAAACTTCATGGCTGTATTGATGTTGGACTTTCTGTCATGTCTGTAAAGAAATCAACAAAATGTATAGATTTGGATACAGAAGAGCAGATATACCACCTAAAGGTAGGTCTTCAAGGTTGTTATAATCCCAGACTAATAACATTAGCTGTGTAGGGTGGAGCCTTTTTTTTTTTTTGATAGCAAGAGGTTTGTTAGTTACACTAATAACTTTTTAGTTTCAGCAGATTAGTTTACACTTAATAACTTGAGAGGTCTTATTGTACTGTTTTAGGGCCCAGGATCAGTAACCCTATTCTGAACAGAAACCTCAAAGATGCCTCATGTTTAGCTGTGCTTTTTTCACTTCTTACACAAGTGCTTTTATTTTCAGTAGTTGTATCTTCATCCTTGTCTTATCTATAGGAAGTATTTTCCATGGTCAAGTATGGGGATTTATACTTGTGGAATAAATTGTTTCAAAGTATATCACCAAAATCAAATTTCTATTTGTAATTAGTTAAACACTGACCTAGCTTTTACCAATGGCAATTAAGAAATGAAAAATTATATGTGTGAGGCTTTATTCAAATTGTAGGGGGTTTTTTTATCTATAAGTTGTTCTAGTATTGTGTTCTGCACTGGAAAGCATAACTACTAACTGTAGTTTCTCTTTTTCCTGACTTTATCTTGTGATTAATTTTTTATCATGCCTAAGCTCATACAGTGTGCATTTTGGTAGGAGCATTCTTAGAAAAACGTTCCTGATACTTTGCCAGTAAAGGTCAGCCAGGCTAGCTGTCTAATGAGCACGAAATACCACAATTTCTTTGTTAGTTATTTTGAATGTGAATGTTACCAACCCTGAAATTTTGTGTAGGTGAAGTCTCAGGAGCTGTTTGATGAATGGGTAGCAAAACTTCGCCATCACAGGATGTACCGTCAGAATGAAATCTCCATGTTTCCTCACGACGCCAATAATATTTTCTTCCCTGTATCTACTACTATGGACTCTGTCCCTGGTTTCTGTGATTCTACTCCAGGTAGAAAGGTAATAGTTTTTATTTATAAATAATGAGCTTTCATAAAGAATTAAATTAGTCTAATTTGTGTTCATTAAATAAAGAGCATAATGGAAGTTTGTGGTGGCACTTAAGTTATGTTCTAAAATGTCAAGAGGAAAATTATTTATTGATTTACACCCAAGCAGTTTCCTTTATGATGCTATTAAATTTGGTGTAGTAGTTTTTCATTATTTAATCTAGTAAATTGTATTTTCACAGTGAATTTCAAAACTGTATATTGAGTTAGAATCCTCATAAATGTTTGGGACATATATCAGTATTTGTCTGATATGTGCTGGTGAATATTAGTCACAGAAGAGTACTCAGCTAGGTATTTTTTTTCCCTTTAGCATTTTGTCATATATCCTTTAGCTAATAAACCCTTTTCCCTTTTACATGAATGAAGCTGACTACTTAACTAAGGAGTATTTAGGAGTTATACAAGAAGCCATCAACTGGGACCACTATTTATATTTTTAACTGAGGCAAACACATTATTCATATCAGTCCAAGGGCTGTGCTGTAGGTGGATATGGGGTCTAGATGGGTCCAGTCAGCAGTGTACTTCTCTTTTGGTAAAGTCTGTGAATTGGTTTCACAAATGACCTGACAAATGCTCAGTCCACCCTCATAAATGGCCTCTTAAATGGCAGTTTCATGGACGAGGGTGTTGGTTCTGTGCCTGAACACAGCCTCTGTGCCTTCAGCTGTCTGTACATTGACTGGCTGACCTTCACCCAAAGAAGGTCTTCTGCTCCAATGTAGAATCACTGGTCGCTTTTGAGAATCAAAAAAAAAATGTTCTGTGTTACTATAGTTGAAATGTAGTAACTGTTTCTGTCAGCTCCAGAATGACTCCTAAGCAGCCATGCTCTCCTTGTTCTCCTTCTAACTAAGGCTTTCTTTTCCCTCGTGTAATTACTTTATGATCTGAGTAGGCTTGTTCCCCAATACCTGCAGTTCATCACTTTATCCTGTAACTGAGTGAGTTTTAGCACACACACAGACGTGTCTGAACAGCTTTTTGCTCGTGGTTAAGAGGGAGGGGATGTGTGCGAGCGGGCAGCTGAAAGAACAATAACTCACCCTGCGGTAACAAGGCCGTTCTGCAGAGAGTTGTCTGCACGCATTCCTTGTGCCAGCAGCTCCGTGGCTCTGACAGCCTGCTCTCCTCAGGCACTGTCTGCAAGGGAATGGCAAATCTCCTGTGGCCATTTCATTATTTTCTCCTGAAAGACAGCAGGGATAGAAGTGGGGAAGGATATCAAGGGCAGAAGAGCAACATTGCAAAGTCCATGATATATTTATGCTGGTGCCCTCAAAAAACCCCGAAAGATCCAAACCAAACAAATCTATGTGACCAGCATATCTTAAAATCTATGCTTACTGTGGGGAAACTAACCATTTCTTCTTTGGCATGAAAGACTTTAATTCAGACTATTAGTGCAGATTTGCACTGCAAAGAAGCCCTACTTATTTTCATGTGAAAAATAGAAGGGGATAGTTCTTAAGCTGCAGTTAATCACCTTAGCTGTGCTCAAGCTAAATGGAAGTCTGCCAATTTACACCAGCCTTAGCTTGGTGTTAGTTGATATTACTCCAGCACTTAGGTTATTTTGAGAAATATGTATTGAGTGAACTTCAAGTTTCATTTTATTTGCTTTTAGCAACACCTGATCGGTTTTCACTTCTTTTTTTATTGTGGTTGAGAGACAGGTGTCTGTATATGCACATGTTTATGTGGAATCCTTGGATTCTAAAGCTTAGCCATACTGATCCAAAGCAAAACTCTGAAAAGTGGAGCTACACAAGCTCTCTCTTGTCAATTCTTGGCAATCCCTAATTCCTTCTTTCCTCGTGCTCATGTCACTTGTATATGAGTTCTGGAAAAGTTGGTTACATGAGGCCGATTTCTGAAGAGATAAATGTGGAATTGGTTCAAAAAATGCCAATACAATTGCCCATCGTTAAATTCAGTTTACTTGTGCTTTTAAAGATGCTGAGATTATTATTTGGATATATGTGTGTGTTTATATATATGTCTAAATAGATGACTAAAGCTTGTACAGCTTTATGTAGGAATAAGCCAGCTAAGCTGAGTTGATTAATTTAAAAACAAGTGTGCTCATTGATGCTTACTGCTGTTACATACTGACACAATACTGAATGACATCACATGGATAGTGCATTTCATTTTATTCTGAAGCTCAGGTTGGTGGTCATGTTGTAAATTTAAAAAGGCCTACTAAGAAAGCTGCAACTGACTGAGATGTAGATGAAATTTCTTATTAATAGATTTAAAATTAGTACTACTGGAGTTCTGATATAAGGTGAGCAGGAGGTTTGTAAATTGTATGTTTCAGAGAAGAGCCAAACAATTTAGTCACCTTTTCTCATAATCAGTAAAATGGCTGTGTAATGGCACTAAGATGAAACAGTTTAAAACTGATTTTTAACAAGATGTTGACAACGCATGTGATTTGTGCATCTTCCTGACCTGGGTATTATTGAAAATGAAAGGTTTAATAAGGTGTAAAAATAACTAGGTATTTGAATGGCTACTATTTGTAGTTACATGAGAGAAGAAAACAGCATTATAGGCCACAATCAACTGGTAACAGTACAGGGTAGAAATTTCTTCCCATTGGAAGCTATTTAATTGTACTGCTCAATTAGCTCTTATGCAGAATTTCCAGCATCTCTTGAAGCATCTGATGATGGGCACTGCTGAAATTGAACTAAGTTTGAAAATATTTACTGAGGTGTTGTCAAAGGGTAGTCTTTAACCAGATGAGGTGTATGGTCATCCCTGTATTAAGACCTGTCGAGCCAAATCCATGCTGAAGTCACTCAACCTTGTGTAAAATTTTAAATGACATCTAGTATATCTTGCTTTTACACTGAAAAATAGCTTTAGCAAATGTATGTGTTACATCTAAGTTACTTTTGGGGCTTCTTGGGGGAGCATGAAGGAGGAACAGAATGTCTGAATTTGGTCCCTTCAGATATGGTACTTTAATTGTTTTAAGTTGACTTAATTTATGCAGAACTTTGCCCTTCCTCAAAATTTAGTTTTCAGCAAATTTTCATGGTTCCTTGAGTGTTTCTATTGCTTGTGGAGAGCAGTTATGTTAGATATCCTGGCATTATGCTCAATGACTATATACCTAGCCTAAATCATACACCTTGTTTCCCCTGCATGTAATTGATGCCTTCAGTCCTTGTCCATGATCATGGTCCTCAACTGTTGGTTGCTGGAATTTGTGCATACAACATTAAAATACTGTGTGTTAATAATGCATTTGTTCTTCTTTGGAACAGGCAGGCAGCTTGACCAAACAGAATTCAGTGTCAACTGGAGGTAATTTGTCATTTTCTTTTTCGAGTAACGAGTCCAGGATTTCATCTTGGCTGCAGTCTTCTGAAGACATGGAAAAATGCTCAAGAGGTAATGATATTTGAAGAAAGCTGAAAGTAGCCTAATATTTCCCCTAGTTTCTCATAACAATGAGAGTATTATACACTAAGTAGTCATTACGGTTAGAATTTTCTCTGAAACTGGAGGAAGGAGAGAGGTGGTGGTTGATTAAGTGGTTACTGACTTGTTTGCAAAAGAACTGGTGATTTTGGATGTGGGGGTATCAATTGTGGGCAGCTCTTCAAGGAACCAGTACATTTCAGTACATTTTCTTTTATATAGGAACATCACATGCAGTAGTAAGATCTGAACATCCTTAGGCTGGAAAAAGGGAAGCATCCAAAACCTAGTAATTCGAAAAGCACTAAGTCTTTGTACTTCAAAGTCACCTTCTGCTTTCATGCTTTCCTAAGAGCATGAAGATCTTTCTCATGTTGGCAGTGTCTGTGTGATATTTATTTGTTAAGTTTCTACGTACCAGTGAGCTTCTTCTCTAATACAGAGGAGCCTCACCTCTAGGTCTGAATGCGCAATTCAGTGTTGATGCCTGTGGCATTGTTACCCTCACCAGGAGGAGCTCTGACAAATCTCAAACTGCAGAAATTACCACATTATTCTCATTTTTTCTGCAGCCAACTAGGAAAAGATATCATGATCACATGGTGTGTAACCATATAGATGCATTTCAATATTTTGAATTTGAACCTGAATATAGGATACAATCTCTTTATCCAGCAGTCTAATGTTTTTAGTCAATGAATAACTTAAGCTAGCTGCAATCAAAATAGGACTAACCTACAAAGACAGAAAACTGTCAGTGTGTCTGTTACTGTAGGGCAACTGAAAATTTTCTCTTGTTCCAAACAGACCTCTCCAACTGTCACACATATTTACTGGAAATGAACCAGCTGTTACAGAGCATGGATGTTCTTCACAGGACATATTCAGCGCCTGCTATAAATGCTATGCAGGTTTGTTGTTTAAAAACAAAACCAAAAAGCATTTTCCCTTACAATTCCAAAAAATAACCCCAAATCTTAAAGAATCGAGGTATTTCTTAGCTCTGTTAGGTTTATGGCAGTCTGTTGTTTTTGTCCTGTGTGTTGTTAAAAGGTTGGACCTTTTGAAAGCCCAAAGAAGGAAAAGAGAGCACACAGGAGGTGGCGATCCAGGGTTGTTGGGAAAGAGGCTAAAGGAATGTTACAGGTAACTTCAGTCCTTTCAGAGCCCATCTTCCTCCAAACCTTAGTTATTGATCACTTCTTGGCATGACCAGTTAAGGAAATACAAATCCTTTCTAAGTAGTGTCCTGTGTTACTCATTTTAAGTGGTAATATATCAGACAAAACACAAATGCCTTGTCATTGATATCTGCAATAGAACCTGTCCTGTTAACTTCAGGACACTGGCCATGTTTTTTACCCCTGTTTTCAGTCTGTCTCTAATTTTTTTTTTAAATCAGAACAGATTATTGCTAATTCCCTAGCTAGTTTAGTGCACATTTGCATCCAGAGGCCATGTGATTAGATACTTAAAAGTGGGGGAGAATAATATAGCATGTTACCTTTGTCAATGGGCTTGCTTCTGTGAGTTTTGGCAATCTCCCATTATGGGATGTTGGGCCAAGTTATATCTCCGGTTTCATTTGCCAGGTGTCATCCATTCGAATCTTATTGGTAATTGATAGTAATTTTTTTCATTTTTGGTATCTGCAACATGTAATCCAGGTGGGTACAATAAAATAAAATCTTCTTTACAGTTAATAAAAACATCACAAATTACTGTCTACTTACAGGTGCCTTCAGTATTTTCTGCCCCTATGAGACTGCATGCTTCCAATCCAAACTTATCTACAATAGATTTTGTAGAGGAGAAAAATTACTCTGATGGCTCTGAAACATCATCAGAATTTACTAAAATGCAAGAAGACTTGTTTCACATTGCACATAAAGGTAAATGAAATTGTCTTTCATAAATGGCTTCATATCATCCCAGTTTAGATAATGATATGACTTCTGCGAATGCTTCCTCTTTAATGTTTAGAAAAAGCAGAAAGCACCCTTTCTTTAATTTCCTTGAGGAATTGCGAGTGTTGAGATCTTGAGTCATTTGAAAAAGGGGGCTTAATCACCACTTTTTAGGGTTTTTATTTAATAGAGAACTACTTGTTTTATGTGCTAAAAGCCTAGATTCAATTATTTTTTGCCAAAAGGTAAAATACCTAAAATTGGTTTCTAGAAATACAGCAGACTGTACTCTCGTTTGCATGCATATCCGTGCATATGAGCACATTTATGTTTCTATATTCTGTGTGCTTCACTGTAGTTCAGAGTCAACATTTGTTGGTGATGCAAGGGTTGCTATGGTAATAACCTATTTTTAGTGAATACAGAAGAGTAAATCATGCAAAGCAGCCAGAGGGGGAGCTTGACTAGAAATATTTCTTCCCTCAAAATCATTTTTCATTAGCAATGCTTTGTTCCATCACCCTTGCACCAGAAACATTTTTATTGTTTTAAGTGATCTTGGTGAGGGAGGCACTTAAGCATTTATAGCTGAAAGGCTTTTGGGAGTATTGGCTTTATCCCCTTTGGCACACAATAATGGTTGATGTTATCAATAAGCATTCTTTGCTTGTTGTTCCCCTTTAGTGCTGATGTATCTTGATTCTGTTATGTAAGAAATGTATCTAAGTAGTAAACTTCATAAAGTCAATGATAGTCAAAACTGACGTATGTTTTCCAAAGAAAGAAAAGAAGTGAGGGTGGGATGCAGTTGGAGAAGTTGCTGTTAAGCTGAGCAATGAAACCACCTACTCAAGATCATCTTACTGGAATTGTCTATGACAGAAATTTTGTTTAGATTGATCCACAGTGATTTGAAGGGACAATTAACTTGGTTTTATTGACTTGGTTTTATTAAGAGGATAAAGAATATTTTTCTAAAGTTACTTAATAGCACACCCCTTCCAAGAAAGAGTAGTGGAGAAAAGTTTTGTGTCACCTTTTTGATACAAATTGAATAAAATGTAACATTATTAGTTTAGTAGGTAATAATTCTTGAAAAGTAGAGTTAGTGTACAACATATTAAATGTAATTGAAGATTCTGGTCATGTTATCTACATATAACAGAAAACCTAACAGAATAGATCACAGGAATATATCTCCCTCCCCACCCTGTGATACTGTTAAAGATTTCTTTGGATAGTATGAGAATTAGCTTTGGTAATGGTTTGCAGTGTTGGAATATACTTTTAAGAATAGTTTTTCAGAAGACTAAATTAAGTTACATAACTACTCAGGGAAATGATGATTCAGGTTAACTCAGAGTGGATGATTAGGAGAGAGAAGTATTGGGAATTCCTTATTGTTTCCCTTTTTCATGCATCCATGCTCAGATTTTCTATCTTCATTTCCCTGTAAATGGATTCATTTGTGCATTGGCAAATCTCATGACTGTATTACAGGGCTTGATTAGGCCCTCAGAAATCCTTTAATACTCCAGTCAGATGAATGTTGAAAACCTACATAAGCAAATACTGCTCAAATAAATTTTTATTCCTTGTGGTCAAAGAGAAGATGAAATGTCTTAATGGTAAAAAAAAAAATCTAAAAGCATATTTCCCCTATAAAACCCCCTTTAGTGATTTTAAAATTACATGATCTGTTGTCTGATTTAAATGTATTGGGCTGGTGATAGTGCCTCAGGAAGGAGTAGAAGTAGCAGCATAACATGCACATCACTCAGGATCTGACCCTCCGAGTCACTAAATCATCTAACAAGCTGAAATTTCTCTATTACAGAAAGAGATAACAAAACACAACACCACAGTTGACTTACTTGTGGGGAAACTACTAACCCTATAGCTGTGGCACAGTATGTGTTATAGCTGCCTTTTTTTTTTATGACTTTTTTTTTTCTATTTGATTTTTTTCTTTCATCTCTTCTTCTCCCCCACTGGAATTTAGAGAGGAGTATGGAATAGAGTCATGACCACCTGAAGATTCAAGCTAATTGGGAAACAAAAGCAAGTGAAGAGCAGATGTGGTTAGTTAGCCTTGCTGCCATCTGTCACAAATAATCAGAGTAATTTTGACTGTGGCTAATATAGTCAACACAGTAGCCTTCACCATAAACATGTCTCCTACTAAAAATCTACCCTATAACCTTGATTAATATTACTTGTTTTTAGTAACCCACCCTGGAACTCTCAACCTAAATTCTTGTTTCTGTCACCATAAACGATGCTTTGAGTTTTATGTAGTTGGTGTGTATACAATTGGTAGCAGCTGTTTTTAACTGTCACTTTTTACAAAATGGTTCTAGTTTACTTCACCTTGAGGTCAGCTTTCAGCACCATATCTACAGAGAGAGAAAAGCTGAAGCAGATGCTGGACTATGATGCATCCTCATCTCCATCTGCACAAATAGTGGGCTTGAAGAATGCCTTAACATCTGTAAGTGACATGCTGAAGCTCACCAAGCTTCATTGTTGTCAGATATTTCTTTTAAATTTTAGAGTAGTTAATTTTTGTTTCCTTAGTGTCAGTTCTGTGCTAAAATTTGCAGAATTTAATTGTAGTAAGTTATTATAGATTGTGTTTTTCAAAGACTCTTCTAAATGTTAAAGGTATTTTCCAATCATTGGAGTTTAATAGATGGATTGATTTAGGTATGTAGTGTAATCTGTATCACTCAATGTTAAGAATCAAAGGGCTGCTCTGTTACTGTGAGTCTGCTTTCTTTCTAAACATGCTACTACTCAGTTCTGATGGGTTGCAGGTTTCCTTTCCCTTTTCTTTACCTAAGCAGCACTTGAATATTCATTGTATGACTTAGCATAAAATAAAGGTGAGAGTGGCTGAATGCTCTCAGCTGTCCTTTCTAGTGCACTACAGAGCTTCTCTATGCTGCACCAAGACACTGCAAAGCAAATTCAAGTACAACTGGTTTATGTTGACTTCCAACCTCAATTATCTCTCAGTCCTCTAAAAGCAGCAATGGAGTTCTTAGGGCAGAGTTCTAAATGACAAAAGATGGTGCTCATTAAAAAGGTGGGGGGTTGGTTGGTGTGCTGTATGTAATTGGCTGAGACCAGAACTTTTCATCTGGGTCATGTTTGAACATGTCAACCAAATTGATCTGATTTCAGAGCAATGTGGGCCGTCATTACCATGGCCTTAAAATTTCAGTGTTTATTGCAAACACCACATCAGAGGCAGAGGAGACTCTCTGGCACTGATCAATGTGATGTAGATAATCCTAGAATTATTTCAGTATGAAAGCTTCCCTTTGCTTTACAAAATCTGCATGTGACTATAGTTTTTAAGTGTATGACATGCCTCTTTGCTTAGACCTTTAGAGGCTGTGACGTCTTCACAGTATTTAGTGAAAGTTGAAGCCTGTTGCATAATATCTGTACTCATTCACTTGCATTTCTTTGGTTTTGGCTTTCAGATGTTCCACTTCTGATATTTGAATAGGTGACTTTTATTTTTCCAATGTTATTTGTCTACCATTTGATATCAGAAAATCAGTTTTAAGACTGCTGAACTCAGTGAACACTCAGCTTAGCATGAATCATTTTGTTTTCTGGGCAGTGAAATTTGGTTGTCCATCTTCATCCTGTACATGTCTTTAAAAATAATTCTTTTAGGTCTTACCTGATACTTAATTAGTTTGGTAGCCCATCCAGAAGTCATCTGTGAACCTTGGCTGATTCAGCAAGGTAATCACCTATGAGGGCTCTTCTTAATCTGCAGTTCTGTAATGTCATGATGCCAGCAGAAATTTTCTTATCCTGTACAGCAGAGATCCTGTAGGAGAATGGAATGAGCTTCCTTTGAAGACATTTGGAAGCATGGAGATGATAAACTTGACATATTTTTAAGACTTCCTTGCAAGAGAGTCCTGTGTTAATGACTTTGGCTTAGTGTTTGTTGTTGTTCATTTTAGTTTGTTTTCTCTACAGGAGGAACAAAAAAATCACTCACAGGTTGAAAGCTATCAAACATAAGTCTGTTTTGCTCCCATCAGCCTGGCAGCAGAAGAAAAATGAACAGATTTAAAGTGGATAAACCACCACAAAATTAGCATATTTGCCTCTGCTTCTCCTTCATTAAGATAGTATTCTTGACCTACACACATTCTAAGAAAAGGAAATACGGAACGGGAAAAGATACAATATTTCTGATTTGGGGGGAGGAAGAAGACAGAAGGAAGAAAATATTTTGTAACAAATAATGAAAATGGGAAGATGCTATTACAGGAGAGCTGTTTTGCACTTACCTGATGTTGAGGATTTAACACAGTGCTGAGCACTTGACACACAAGGGATATATACCTTTATGGCAAATTCAGACCACATATAGGTAAAGCCAGAAATAAGTTTTCTCTCCTCCATCATCACACTGAGCTTACTGTCTTTCCTGCCACCAAGAGAATTTTCAACAAAAATTACTGCCAAAAGCAGAAGCATTTGTGGGATAAAGTGGATGTGTAAACAGCAGGGTTCTCCACATCCTGGTATTGATTCAGATCACTAAAATGGGATGTAAGTCTTCAGTATTGTTCCAAAATTAGTAACGTGATATTTTGTTTCAGAGGTAGTTTCATTGCAGGATTACGCTCTCTTCCTACATGTCTAATCTAATTGACATCTATCAGATGCACCCAGAATAAATAAATAACATGTAACAAACATGAGTTTGCAGTAGAGGCTTCTTATTCTGACCATTGCCATTATAATCTGATAGGAGACAAATCATACCTGTTACCTGTGTGAATTTATGTCTTACTTCTCCATCATTGGAAGGCAAAGGAAACTGCCAGTATGGGAAAATCAAAGGGTTTTGGGTGTGGCAAGAACAGATGTTGAGGGAGGCTATGTTGGAGATGGGGGTGAAGGAAGGGAGCTTGGAAAGAAAAACATCCCTGCCATCTTTGACTTTTTTTCTGCACTTATGTCTCTGTTTCCTCACACTGGAAAAAAAGTTTTAATTTGAGAGATAAGGAGTAATGTTTGAAGCATTTATAATAAATGATTTGCTGAACCAGTAAAAAAATGATGTGGTGGTAGTGTTTTATACAGCACTTTAAATAGTCTTTTTCCCCTTTTATACAATAAAGCCACGTTCAAGTTAGCTGAGAGAACTTTATATCCCCAATATTTTTGTTAAATATTCCAGGCAATAGCACAAAACACAGATCTTAAAGACCGGTTACGCAGAATACATGCCGAATCTAAGATCATTGATTCAGCATCTAATGCAAAATCAAGTCCAGATTTGGTGAAGGTGGGTATGGATTTCCTCTTTCAGTGATGTCCGTTCCTCCAGCCCCTACATCTAGACAGTGCTGCATAGCTGCGCCTTGTCCTGTTCTCCGTGTCTTCCCTGTGGTGTGGTGTGTTAGCAAAGCCAGTCTGCTTTCATGGTTGTGAGTCATTTCTGATGATGCATTGTCTGGTATTTGATTTCAAAGATTCTCCTTGTGAGCAGGTTTCTTGAGCACATCTTCTATTGCTTTTTGCTACTGGTTCCTGGTGTTCTCCCTCGCCTCCTGCCTGCTTCTCATTCAGCATGTACAAAGCTCCTGTCACCCTTGTGCCACTGTTTCTCTTGCCCTTTTAGTCCCTTGTTAAGTTCTGTAGATCTTTTGTTTTTAAGTGCTGTTAGCCCAGAATGTTGGCTACTAGTGTGGATCATGTAAGGTTTAGAACAATTATCAGACATTTCCATGAAAGGATCAAAGTTAATGGTACATACAAGAACCCTTTCAGCCATTTAGTGTTCTTTGTGTTAAGACAGGGAGTCTTCTATATCCAGTTAGCCAGTTTGAGATTCCACTGATGTTCAGACAGTTTTTTGGCTCACTGCAGAATGCATGTGAATATGGGATAATTATAGGTCATAAGATGTAGGTGTTAATGGTGTTAGTGAGGGAAGCCAGAACTGTGTTATTTATCATGGATTTTCCTAAATGTTAACTCATACAGAAACCTCTGCTGTGTTTGTAGTATAAATCTTTCATTAGAACTTGAGTGCTGGGGCTTTTATGTAACTAATTATTTCCTTTTATTTTTAAAGGCAGTTTAGTCATTCCAGAACAGATTCCATCTGTTCGCTTCTGGTTCAGTTCTGTTTTAGTGGAGCTGTGTTTTGGTCATATTTAGCTGTTCAGTTTTGGGTTTTTTTTCCTTTAGGTAGTTGATCATTCTAATGCCTTTTGCTTTAAAACCCATGAGAATTTGAACAGCACTTAAACTGCTATCCAGAAAAGCATTAATGCACTGTTACTTAGTTTCAGGAGTTCTTTATTTTCTTACTTAGTGGAGGTCTTTGCAATGACGACGGATTATTTCTGAAACTTGTGCTATGTGCTATACACACACACAGAGGCACATGTGACAGAAATAGCTTTTAGAAGGTCCTTTAAGGTTGCATTCACAAATTCCCTCTGGCATGGCTTGGGATGGAACTTAAGGATGAAATCACTTATACTGGAGAGGCTTCATTTTAAGATTGTCTGAGGACTGTGATACAGTAGTGCTGCTTTGAGGAAGACAGGACCATTGCACAAAACTTGTTACTAAATGGTACATCGGGTGCTGTGATACACCCAGTTTGAAAATTGAAGCAGTATAAAATAGTATCTCAAGCCTTTGCATAAGGGAAAAGTTTTGTTTGTCTATTGGGTAATTTAATTGTATTTCATCATGCCAAAGTGGGAATTTGGAACAAGAAAACCTGAAGCTTATGTGTTAGATATAAAAACCTGATGCTCTTTTATGAGTCTTTCCTGCTCACTTCCCTTCTCAGATTCAAAATAGTATTGGAAACAATCCCAGTAGCAATGCTTATGTGTAAGGTATTTTTTTTTACTTGTAGGCTAGTGTAACTGCCTTCCTACAGGAGGGACAATGTTGAGGTTCTCTTTTATCCCTGCTGTAAAAGGAGCGGGTTTTTAAGTCTTTTGTATAGCATTTGTTTTGTTTCCATGTCACCATTATCAGCGTGTACCAAATAACATTTCATACAATAGCAAAACCTACCAACAGAAAAACTTTGAAAGAAGGTTTGTCAGCTTGATTATGGGCTTGTCAGACTGTTTGTTATGTTGTTCTGAAAATAAAATACTACAATTCCGGCAAAATTATGATAGGGAAGTCATGGTTATAAGTTAGTAAAGCACCTCATGCAGAAAATCTTAAGAGCAGCTAATACACTCCCTTGGGCCAGCATAGCTCATTTCCTTTGTGTTGGAGGAGTTATCAGGGAAAACAGTAGCACACAAGCTTTACCAACTTTTTTACTGCCACCACAGAATGAGAAGTCTCACTGGTCACCCCACCTTTGCCAGGCCACCTGTTGGAGCTCTGCTTACACCAATGATCTCTGGAGCTTCCATGGGAGGGACTGTCAAGATCTCTGTGGCAGTCAAATGTGCCTCCAGCAGCAAAAGCAATTCCGGTTCCATGGCTTAAATAGTATGTTGGTTTTGGTTAATGTGGAGATATCTCAGGTGTGGATATGAAGGAATGCTTTCCAAAGCACAGCATAGAAAATTGGTGAAGAAAAAGAGCTAGGAAAACATACTATTATAAAGCAACTTTACCCCTCAGAATTTTGTCGACTACTCTACAGCAGGCTTTGCATTAAGCAATGATTAATTAATTTGCTAAGATCAGGAAGGAATGTGAATCTAGGATGTAATATAAAGAGATGGGAGTTCTGTTCTTTTGTGGGCTTTTTGATGATACACTTGGATATATCTGGCTAAATAATTCAAATAGCAAAGCATTTTTATATGCAGCACTTTTAAGTGATTTACTCAATATGCATTGCTTTATTTTCCTTCTTTTTCCTTCTCTTTGCTCTGTTTTACTTTGGTTTTAAATCCCACTTTGAAACACATGCTATCTTTTACATAAATTTAAGAGGAGCATGTACAATTTTCTCCCAATGTTTTACAGCCCTTCAAGTTAGGAGACTGTGGAATTGCATGCACGAATGTTGTTTGTGGTACTTCCCTGCTCAAAACTTCTTTTCTTTTAAACAGGAAAATTCAAGAGAAGAAGGCAGAGGTCTGGTTCACCAGGTCTCCAATGAAAGCAGACTGTCTATAGCTGACTCTCTCACAGAATTTTTTGATGCACAGGAAGTCCTGCTGTCTGCTAGTTCTTCAGAAAATGAGGTCTGAGCAAGAAGATTGACATCATTCAGATGTATTTTCTTATCTGCTAATTGACATGCAATCTTTCTGAGTGCTAGCTGTACCATCAGAAGACTGCTAGAAAATTTAAATTTTCAAAACATTTAGAAATTAATATGCCATTTATATTTATTTCTTGTCATTGTCTCTTCACTGTAAAAGGTAGCAATTATTAAGAAGTCTTACATACTCAGCAAGGCAGATGGCAATTAAGTAGCTAGTATGCAGATACTGCAGACATTGTACTGGCTGCCTCCAGTCCTTATACAGGTGCCCCAGGAATTGCATCACAAAAATACTTGTTCATACCTGTCCTTGTGGTTCCTGTAGGTACCTTGAAGCTGATGTCATGCATATTGAAATTTATTAGATCATTATTTCCTCTCTTGGGCTCCATAAAAACCTTGGCTTTTGATAGGAGGAAAGCCTTCCTAGTTGTGAGGCTAAGGAGATGAAGCATGTCTCCACTAAAGGTAGATTCTTCAATTATGGCGATCTCTCCCAAATTTAGTTGTCTCTTCTTAGGACTTTGTAGTACTTTTCTGTAGTACTGAAACACCACTTAAACGGTTCAATTATATTCAAACAATAATTGCAGCTGAAAGTAACACTTTCCACGTGCATATGGGGTTATTTTAATGAGTGATGTATCTTGCTTTTTTTCCACCCCACACTCAGGTATCAGATGATGACTCATATGTAAGTGATATCAGTGATAATGTCTCAGAAGATAACCTAAGCAATGACATGGAGAATGAAAGACAAACGTTAGGTAAGTTCAGTGGGTTTTTATGCCATGCTTTGAGAATTTTGTTTCTGTTTGTTTGGAATACTTTTTTCTTCTCTTACTAGGTAATTAGATGCTACGGGTTTTGAGATGTAAACAGCCTGTGTTTCTTCTCATATAGACTCAGATTGGTTTGGAACAGCAGATTCTGGATAATCTGCTTATCTGGGCACTGTTGATTAAGCAGGATGGTGGTTCTGTATCATCAGGGAAACATCTTTTCTTGGCTTCTTTGATGCAACTCCCACTCCCTCTCAGTTTCACATGGCCACAGGATTTTCAGAGTAGCAAGGCCTAACTGCTTTCTTTTTTTCAAAAAGTAATTTTCTTCTTGTCACACTGTTTTTTCAGTCTGCAATTTAGCAACTGCATTCAGAAGTCGTGTTGTTTTAGCAGAACTCAGTGTTTAAAGGAACATGAGAATAATTACTGGCAAGTCTGGTGCATGACCATAAGAATTTCATTCTTGCATGTTTCAATCATGATAGTCTTGTTAGTACTAATATGCTAATTTGTCCTTCTAATTAGAAGGAGACTCAAAAAAAGGAGAAGAATTGGTCATTACAACCTGCCTTCAACTCATTTCAGCTAACCACAATGTTCTTCCCCCTCTAACAATGTATTTTCATCTCCAAAAATGCTGAACAGTGATTTCTTACTAGCAGCTGTTTCCTGATCATCTCCAAGGACCAGTGGATTCCTATGAACTTGGGTAGTTTGACAAGTGTTCTGTAACTGTTCAAAATGAAGATTATTTAATTTTTTCTTTTAAGATAGGAAAGAATACAGATGGATTTATCTCATGATCTGGACCTTAGAAAGCTCTTTTATTGTGGCAGTTCATCTTTTTGTAACAAAGACTGTCACTGAAGCTCTTCAGTATAAGCAGCACCTCTGCATGCTTCTGGTACCTGCTATTTCAGTGCTTTGGGCAGCCTGCCACTGCCATTAATAGAAAACTGGATGTCTTTTTCCTACAGGGTTTTAGCTGCACCATAAATTGTGGGATTATGATAAAATCCTCTGGCCACTGCAATGTAGAAGGTCAGATCAGATGTTGATAATGGTCCAGTTTGACCTCAGAAGTCATTGAGTCTAACTGGAGGTCAGATGTCTAAATCTCCTTTGGCATTCATCCTGTCTGTCACAGCTCTTACAAACCAGAACTGCATGGGCTTTTCTGTAACAGAGAGTGGGCAAACTTCACTGTTTAGAGAATTTGGTATCTGAGTATTGTAGTTCTTGCTCTACTCTCTTTTTTCAGCAGCTTACCTCAATTAATGGACTGGTCCAGAATGCATAAATGAGTCAATTGGTATTCTTCTTTTAATCAGAATCTGTCAAAAGACATAGCTAAATCCCATTTCTGGGAGCTCTTTTAAACAAGGATAATTTTTTTGCATTTACCTCATTCCTGAGGTATCTAAGGGAGCATCCTTCTTTTTGGCCTATTCTGATATTAAATAAATTCTTCCAATAGGGAAGTATGGGAGTCAACTCCTTAACTCTCAACAGTATAATTGTTTCAGGTAGATTTTTTTGACTCAATATTGTCCATGCCATTTTTAAGCAAAAAGAAAGATACAGGCAAGGGACAGTTCACCTGACCTCGTTAGAGTAACTCAGTCATAATGAGGTATTAGGACTTCTAGTTTGAGTGGCAGGAAAGATGGAAACTCCTTCCTCAAAACTCTGAGGCTACTGGTTACCCTTTAAAACCTCCACATGAGGCATGGGCTGGCAGGGATGGAGAAGTTCGTCCTTGTGGTCACCTGTCACTGCTGGAAGCACTGCTGATACTGTGCTTATGTCAGTGGAAGAGCAGGGGAAGTACTGGTTAAGTGCATTTAAGGGCAGGGAGTCTTCAGGCATGTGTAGCACAGAAAGAGATGTGCTGCCCAGGTTGGGTTTAATTCCTTCAAGACAGAGCTGTGTGAGGAAAGCCAGAAAAGGACAGGGGTTGACAGAGTGAGGCTATGCCTAAATGTTTCCAAATAGTAACTGATCCTAAGGCAGGAGCTTCCTAGCTGCTCCTCAGGATGTGTAAAGATAAAATATGTTCTTACAGTGGCAAACACATTCCTCTCTGAAACAAAAGTGATGTACAGCTAAGCAGTGTAATCACTTCAGACTAGTGCCTGTTGCAGAAGCTTGTAGCTCTATTTGGATTTTGCTACAAATAATTTCATTCAGAACTATTTATCCTGTTCTGATTGCTTTGATATAGCAACCAGACTTCAGATATTCGTGTCAATGACTCTTGACTTGAGTCTTCATTTTTTTTCTTTTTTTATTTTCAGCAAACCCAAAGCACAGTTGCTTCAGCTTTTCCCTTTTCCACCCTTAAAACATGTCAGTTCTCCATCAATGTATGGGCATATCTGAAAGTAACATTGCTAAGTTTAAATGCCATGGGGAGCAACGTGGAAAAGCCTGAATGTAAATTTGTGGTGCAGTAAATTTCCCTGGTAGGAGTATTCAAAAAAGTAGGAAGAGATCAGTAGGAGTAGTTATTATCCTTACATCTGTAAGTTACATCTCGCATTCTGAGAAGTGTCAACTTAATTGAAGGTCTGTCAAGGAAGGAGGTTTTATGTCCTCTAAACAGATATGAATCCATCTCTATTACAAATAAAATAGTTACAATATTTACTCTTTCAACTTCAGTGGAAAGTCTGAGCAGACTTTTCTTACAGTCTTTAAGGGAAAAGAAGGTAATTTTTATGCATCTCTTGTACCTGGCATTTTATTTCTGTTAATGTATGTAAAATATTGTTCTTAATTTTGTCATTTTTATAACAGGCTATCTTCAAACCACAGTGAAGTACTTAAATGAATCGTGGGTGGAAGGAAATTTTGACAGAAGAAAAGATGGTTGCATTTTAATGTATGTTTGCAAAGGGGATGAAACTAAGAAAATGTGAATTTAATTGCTCTGCCACTTCTTTTCAGATTGTATTTCTGAAAGCGGAATTGGATGCAATTCTAAACGGAGAACATGTTTACCAGCTCCATGCCCTAACACGAGTAACATCAGCCTATGGAACATCCTGAGGAATAACATAGGAAAGGATCTCTCCAAAGTGGCCATGCCAGTTGAGTTAAATGAGCCACTGAACACCCTGCAGCGTCTCTGCGAGGAGCTGGAGTACAGCGAGCTCCTGGATAAAGCAGCACACACACCAAACCCCTTTGAACGCATGGTAAATACCTCATTCCAAACACTTAGTAACATTCAGTAGAATTAGAATAGAGTAAACATAAAAGCAATGCTGAAGAAATGAAGATGTTCTGTTCCCTTGTTTTTTTTCTCTCAGCTGAGAGAGGCAAACTCTCTGAATGTGTCTGTACATACATAGCCACTATTTTTCACTCTTCTGCTCCATTTCTGTTGCTTTTTCAGAAAGTCTCCCTCTCCTCAAGTGCCTTGCTGTTCTGCAAGTTTAAACAAAAAAGAAGCTTAGTTCTGTTTTGCAGCCCTTGCTCTGCAATACTAAAAATCTACAGCAAAAAGGGAGGAGGGGATTAAATTTATATAATTCCCTCTTAAAGATGAAAGCTACAATATATCTTTTTCAAGGATGTTCTGATCTGGTAACACATCTGTACCTAGAGATGCTGGATCTTCCAGCCCTACATGACTGTGATATCTCTATATTAACTATGAGCTCCATATTTTTTAACAACTAGTTTTCTGAAGTTTTGGGGTTAATCCAAAATGTTCAGGATCTCAAAACCGGGCAGTATGATGTATGTTGGGTACAATAATGGTGTCATCCTCTGCCAGTGCAGAACCCTGAATTCTGCATTTGGCAAAAGAACAATAGAGAAATGCATTTTAGTTGTTCTGCTTCCAGGTGTACAAGAGCTACTTAAAATGCAAGCCCATAAATAAAGGATTAGAAGCTCCCTAAATTCTCTTAAATGGAAGATAAAGATTTTCCTATAAACTGAATTAAGCCTTTTCAACTCAATGTATCTTATCTTAAAATGAGGTTATTAAATGGAAGTAGGTAGTCGTGTTATAAATACTGTTTGAAAAGTCTCTTTCCTCATTCTGACACACTCAGGGGCTACAATTTAGGGCCTATTCCCAGGGTGTGGCCATTCACTGGGGTTTTCAGTCCATAGCTTTTTTTGTTCTCTTGAGAACATATGCTAAAAGGAAAAGGAAATGAGCAGTAGTTGTTCAGAAGGGAGTGAAAAGAAGCCTTTTCTCTCCTTCCCACACCCAGGCATCTGGAAATTACCTCAGACTGGTGTATTCTTTGCCTTTGAGAAATTCCTGAAGCAAAATTTAATGCTAGCTGTTGCATAGTAATTGCAATAGTTCATAAAAGAGCCTGTCTGCAGTGGATTTGTTTTCTGAAGCTGTGAAAAGAGAGTATCTACACTTTCACAAGATGAGGAAAAGGGAGTGAAAAGAGAAAAAATGTGTTACAAAAGAGACTTGAATCAAACAGCCCTGAATTCTAATTCCTCATATTATGCTTGAGTTGACTGCACAAATTTGGAAGGGCTACCTGTGTGTCAGTCATGATCAACAATTTCATGATTAGGTAATAGCACCCAGTTGAGACAAAACAATTTAAGTCAAACAACATTAGAAATAGCAAAGTTGGTGAAAACTCATCCAATACTTTCTGTGCCATGTTTATGGAAAGGACTGATGGTAGATTTACGGAGTCACAGATATAACTATAAAAACCAGTTATTATACGAAATCTACCAGTGATTTTTAGGGTTACTGCTTTGAACTGTGTTGCAGAATGCTAAACTGTTTCAAACACTTTTCAGAAATGCTGTTTTCAGTTGATGAAATTTGCAGTATCTGATCCTAATAACTCCTGACCTATTGAATGACTGAAAATTGAATAGTTCTTTAATGTGTGAACTAGGGCTTAGCTTATAGGAGGCATGCACATTTGTAGTCTGCAAATAAAGGGAGAAATACAGAATCAGGATAAAGCTTGCTTTTATTTTTTCGTGTCTGTTGCAAATTAATTAATCTAAGTCCCAAATATGTACTTCCCAGGTGTACATAGCTGCCTTTGCAGTCTCTGCCTATGCATCCAGTTACTACAGAGCTGGAAGTAAGCCATTTAATCCTGTGCTTGGAGAAACCTATGAATGTATTCGTGAAGATAAAGGTTTCCAGTTCTTTGCAGAACAGGTATTGTATGCTGCAACCCTTAGAATTGCTACTCGATACACTGCAGAATTCTAAATGTGTGGCTGGAATCCTCTAGAATTGCAAAATACAAAATTACTTTACATTACCTGAGCCCAGCAAAACTCAAGGGACCTTGCTGAATTATAAACAAAGAGAATTGTTTTTTTGAGGAAAGTCTGCTAAGTCTGGCATGGAACATCACAACCAGCAGCTGACACTCGAGGAGCAAAGGCTGGCAGGCTGCCTGCTCCAGTAACAAGATAACTTGGTTAAGTAGAGTGCAATTCCCCATGCTGAAATCTGATCACAACTGCAACAAAAGTTTACATTCTTGTCATTTTCTTTTGTGTGTGATCATTAAAAATACTTCAGTATCTTCAGCTGTTTAATGTCTTCTTTTATAACAAATGTATCCATTGTGTGAGTCAATCAACCACAAGTATTTCCAATGGCACCATGACTATTTCTGCTTCCTGTCCAAATACTTAGTAGGCTAAGCCTTTCAAATCTGCTACCACAGCTGAGTAGGTGAAGGATGTATACAGCACATCATGGTCCAAGTGTTCATGAAGATAATTCCCTAGTAGGAGAATAATTATTAAGTATGGGTGAAAAATATTAAATTTAAACCAGCCAAGCGACCAAAATTACTAAACTTGCAGCATATGTTAAAAAGAGATAAAACTCAAATACCTGGTGCCTAGCAAAGTGAGAATGACTGAAAGCTGTCTTATTCTGTCTAGACATAACAGAAAAAAAAAAAAGTGCAGGGGGCAAAAGTGTGCAAGCTAGAAACTTGATCAGAGAAGGACTTCTAAGAGGCTTTCTTTAGGAAATGAAAAGTGCTTTTGTGCCTGTGAAGGTACAACATTTTGCACATTATGTTTTAGAACTGACAAAAAGGAATATTATGTGATCTTTCCTTAGTCTCAGGAAATGTCACAGGCAAGAGTAAAACTAAGGAGAGAAAAAAAAACCAACAAAAAGTAAAACAGTCAAAGCAAGAATGAAATTTAAGGTTCAAGTAATGTATCTGGTCCTTCACTGTGCTACTCCGCTACTAAGATGATGTGTATAGAGCACTGCAAGTACCCACACAGCATCAAATTTGAGTAACAAAGTGGTGAATAAAGGTTAGTACTGAGTTTGATGTTACACTGAATTAAAGGGAGATATTTTCACTTGAATAGTGGGTAAACCAGTACAAAGGCTATTCTTTTTATAAAGAAGAACATTACTACATGAGCAGGCTTGTTCTTTAAACAACTGTTGTTTTAATACGTGAAATAAGTGACATGAGTTTATAGAGTGGTAAAGTTATGGTAAGAATATGGGGTGGAGAAATACTAGGAAGGGAGGGCAATATAGGAGGAAAGAAATTTAATGCAGCTTACAAGCATTAAATAATTTCTCTTTACATCAGGAACAGTGGCTTATTGCTTGCACAAGCATTTTGATGCTTACTCCAGATACCTTGTTAGTGCAGGCAGAATGTAATCCATGGGACAGAGGGGCAAAAGGTATAAAATGACAAAGATTCTGTTCTATCACTAGAGTGAGTTTAGAATAACTCCTATTATAGCACCATGACCTTAGCCTGGCATTATAACAGTTTAAGTGAGAGCTAAGTTTAACCCGTGTATTATAGTGACATCTGGGGTTAATCTGGGTACGGTGTGTAAGAGACAGAATGTTGCTCTTGCTGGATTAGGCCCCAGTTGAGAGCAATTAGTACTTTTATCTTCTTTTGTTTTTTTAAACCAAGTGGAGGATGTTCAATAAATAACTCGATGCCTGTGGAAAAAAATGCTCAATAAGAGATTTGTGAAATGAGTTACAAAAAAAAAGAGTAAAAGTTGATTTGAGCCATGTAGATGGTTAAGAAATTAAATTCATAGTGAGAAATAGCAATTTCACTTGAAAATAAAGTTGCCCAAGGAACAGCAGGCGTTACACATCTAAGAGCTGGTCCTGCTCAGTTGATAGTCGTGTTCACCCAGAAGGGAGAGTTCAAGTTGAGGAGGAGTGGCTGCTTTTTGTGCTTTTTTTATTTATGGTTACATTTTAATAGTCTGAATTGTTTATTTACTCACAGTCCTTGCTTTGCTAGTTTGGTGGTTGCCCTAATTCATGAACATGCTATTGCCCAAAGCTGATGAAATGCAGTGCATGTGGTTAGAGTTTCACACTAGAAACACCTGGGGTGTCACTGCTGCAGTAGTAGGGATTGCTGGATGGAATTTCGTGGCTTGATTTCTTCACGCCTGGCCCGTTTAGAAATGCTGATCACTATCTCCTCCCTCATACTCAGGGTTTTGTGGTTATTTACTGTACATAAGCTTTTTGCCCTTACTGTGTTTTTGGTTTTTGGGGTTTTTAAAAATTCTTGTCTGTACGCTCCAAGTGTGGTTTTTGTTAATCTATCAAGAGGTCCTAAGGGTAAATTCAATTATCACCTTAGAGACAGTGTACAAAGTGTGTGAGTGAAAATCTAGCTATATACAATCTCAGGCCTTTTAAAATAAGTGTTCCCCATTTCTTTCAAGGCATCTTAGGTCTCAGAACCTTTATTAATCCCACTGCCTCCCCCTTCAGGACACAACTGCAAAGGGCAAGAAAATGTTCAAATTGTAAATACCATATGGGAATGAAGGAGGAAAAAACCAAAAGAAACCAAACCAAAATGACTGTTCAAGTGTTCATATGTTAATCTTTTTTTCCCCCTTCTCCTTTCATGTCTTGCTATTAGGTCAGTCACCATCCACCTATTTCTGCATGCCATGCTGAATCTGTGAATTTTGCTTTTTGGCAAGGTAACTCTTCAGTCTATCATTTACTTTTACAGTGTTCATAATATTTTCATTGTATGTCTAACACAAAATATCCAGAAATTAGGAAAAGTTGACATTCCTTGGTTAAATTTGTATCAGAATGGTTTTAGGAAATGTTAGCCTGTACTTAGTTGCATGCTTCTTACTTGGATATTCTCCTATTATAAAAATTCCCAAGATACTTTGCTATGTTTGGATATTTTTACATAACATTAATTGATTATTATTTTCATGTACAAATATCTCCTCTTCTTTAAAATCAGCTTTGCTTGGGGTTTTGGGGGGGATGTTGGTCTTTAGTAAAGAAGAATTGTATCTCAAGCTATTTATAAAACAAACAAGCTTGAAAACAGCATGAAAAAAGTACAAGTTAAATTCTGAACGTTGGAAAATCTTGTAAACCTGTTCTGAAAGCAATTTTCAAAAATGAGCGTAACAGCAAGGATAAATACCTTTACTTTCTCTTTCTCTGCTGGCATTATTACGATTTTGTACTGTTTGACTACTACTGTTTTTTTCAAAAGGGGTGTGTTGGAGCTTTGTTGGCTGTGTACTGCTAGTGAAGGTGTCAGCCAGTAACAGTACCTGTGGTTAGATAATTCTGTGGAGTACACAAAACATAAGCATGCCTTTTAACTTACTTAAAATCTTTCACCCAGGAGTTTGTCAAATCACAATGTAGCCATTTTGTTGGTTTTTTTTTTTCCTGATTGACTCTGCTGACTTGATTATAGTTATTACAGATGGAGCCATACTGAACAGAAATTGGAACCATTAGTCTGGGTTTTATTATTGTATGTAATTCTTTGTTTTGTAAACAAATACAGGGACACAAGAATCCTTTTGTTCTTAGCCCAGAAGCTAAGATGACCAAAAATTTATTCAGTAACTTGAATACTGTATAAATAAGACTAGATAACAGCCTGTCTTAAACAAATCAGTCTCATCTATTTTTATTAACAGATCTTGACAACTGTTATCACTCAAATATTTTAACACTTCTGTTTCGAGAACGAAGTTCTTCTATAATAATGAGAGCTGAGAATCTGATTAATGTGAGAGTCTGAGATTAGTCTTGATGAGCCCAGGACATTGAGTCAGGGTGCAGCAGGGCTTGGGGGTTTTTGCTTGCTTTATTTTTAAATGTGGCTAGCTGAGCTTATTAGGAGGGCTAGGTTATGATTTTTTTCCATTGTAAAGGCAATTTTTAAATGCTGCAACCTCTTGTAATGAGGCTATATTGACTTATGTGGAAAGATTAACACCAATTTAATCATAAAAGGCAGCTTGTCAGTAAGTTCAGTTCTTTCCATATGCAAAGATCTTTTCACTAACTGTGTCACCTTCTCAGCTGAAAAGGAGACGGCAACATTGCCAGAGTAGTGCTGTCACTGTCATCCCACCAGACACTGACCTTAGTTCATGTGTTTCATCATCAAGAAATCTCCTGATCATTTCTAGTGAACTGGAAGAATGGGCTCTGACAGGGACCAATAGTTTGGAAATAGCTTTCCATGACTTAGGAAGCTGGCTCTGCTTTTGCAGAGGAGTGTCGACACATGAGCAGTGGAAATGAAGGAAGTTTCAGCTATTACAGCATCTGTGCCTGAATTAGTGTGAACATAGCTTTGAAATAACACTTTGCTTTTTCTCTTCTGTCCTAAAATTCTTGCATGATAGTTGCACACTGGCTCCCAAGATGTTTCCCACATGCTGATCTCTGTGGGACAGCTTTGCCATTTATGAGAACATAGAATTTGGCACAATCTGGTAATGCACTTTAACTGTTAAACTCAGTAGGGTGTACCTTTGCCCTTTGTCTTCCATCCCACTGCAGAAGAGAAGAAAGCCAGGACAGAATTTGTCTCAACAACATCATACTTTGGATGCCCTTTGGAGCCCTTGTTGTGCAGTGTAGGAATCACAAACGAGTATCACTGTCACTGAAGATGCTGACCCAGCATCAGACTTCAAAACCAAAAAACCCAAAAGGTCCTTTTCTCATGTGATAAGAAAAATTACTTTTTTGCATACATTCTTCCTATATCCCATTCTATCTTTGCAATGATAAGCAGCTTGGTGTGGCTCACTCATCACTTGTACTTACATACTCAGGAGATACCTGAATAATCTCCTAATTGTGGTTTGGGCATCTATCTCTCAGCCAGCATAAGAGTTTCCCCCGAGAATTGTACAGGAAACAGTGTTTCATTTTCCTTGTGTTAGAACTAGCATCTTTTTGAGACTAGAGTTGAATTTTCTCCTCTTTTTCATGTCAGGCAGGGAATGGAGTTCCTAGAGTCTAGTATAGGAAGGGTGCTATTCCCCTGAACTCTGAAGTTACTATGAAAGTTACTGCTTGAATATCTAGCCCAGTGTAACTCAACAGCCCTTTTGCCATGCTGCTTGTTTCTTTCTCTTCTGGTGCTTTTGCTCAATAAATTTGGCTAAACTTGCATTGAGTTTTCTTACCTTTATCAAGATATGATGTGAGACTTGGACACTTCTTTCTGTGTATCAAACAAGATTTCAAAAGACCAGTTAAACTTACAGAGGGAGTTGGACTAAATCCCTCTGCCATTTCGTGCCCTTTGAAACCCTCTTTAGCCTCTTGACTGTGGATGTTCTTGTAATATTTTTGTTTGAAATTCTGCTTTTGATTTTGAAAATGTCTACATTCATTCACTAGCAACTGAATTGCAGACAAGTATATGCTGCCTACAGCTTATTCAAATTTCTCTTTTGAAAAATTTTTTGAGAGGACTGTTAAACATCTGTTACTTTGCTGTAACAAATAATACTATAATGAAAATAAACAAAACAAACAGCAACAACAACAAACCCACCAACCAGTGTTCGAAGGTCCAACAACATTCTTTGAATACTTCTGTTACACTTTGTTATTTTGAATTTCTTGAAAACAAAGTAGAGCCCAGAAACAGCCTGATTCACCCACCTATGACTAAACCTGTCTTTTTTTCCTTCTTGTTCTAGATGTCAGATGGAAAAACAAATTCTGGGGAAAGTCAATGGAAATTGTTCCAGTTGGCACAACGCATGTAACTCTTCCCATGTAAGTGCTGCAGTCGGGCACTGCTGCTCATGCACAGGCACAGATGTGCTTGCACACACTTGAGCCACATTCATTCAGAGGACAGCAAGCTCTGCTCTGCCCTGTTAGACCTTTGGAAGAATTGGTGACTGTGATTTAATTTAAAGAGAAAAGCAGAGGAAGAAAGACCCCACCAAACCAAAACCAGAAGCATAAATCAGAAGCACTAACTCTTTCAAAGGTTATGAAAAACAAACAGTGAAAAAAAAAAACAAACCCACCACTGAAAAAAGAGAAGTTGGTATTTTCATACTTCAGTTGAATTTCAACCTTAATGCATTTTAAACTCACAGGGAAAAACTGCAGAGTAAAGGAAGCTATGAATTTTTTTGCTTGAATATGGGTTTGGGGGAAAGGGTGGTGGTGTTCCTGTCTTTTGTAACTGTATGTGTAGGGACCCCAACACCATGGGGTTCTGGTCTGTAGGGGAGGCCAACAGCCATCACCACTGTAAGTGATAAGTAGAACCAGTTACATATCTGGGGTTTATTATCCAAGCAAGCAGCCACTGTAGTGAAGAGTTGAGTATCATTGTTTTGTTTTCTTTTGGTTTTTTTAAATAAAAATCTGCAATGTTCTGATGCTGGCTTGTCAGAGTGCCCATTATTGATGAGCAATTAAAATCCCTTAAAATCTGGCTTATATCCATCATGTTTGCAGAACCAGAGGTCTAAAGGTTAAGTATTGTTCCAATTAAATCTGTTTTAAATGAGAGAGTACAAAATGAATTATTCCACCATCTGAAAAAAAAAAAAAATAACCAAAGGATTCAAGAACCTAGCATTCCTCAAACCAAGCATGCCTTTTTCTTTTGAGTGGATAAAATTGTAGTACAGTAAGATAGTATCTCAAAAGTAATGTATAAACCATGTTATGTTCATAGCACTTACCCTAAGCTTTGGAATGAAAGGTTTCTAGGATGTGAATGAGCATTCAGAGCCAAGATAATTAATATATTAGGGCCTGTGATGGGCTGATGAACTGGAAAGCAATCTGATTCATATGTGATCTCCATGTGCTGGTTTGTATCCCTGTGGATTTGATACAGAATTGGATACAAAAAAAGGTGCCAAGGCTATAGGGAAAAATTAAACATTAGTATTAAGGTTCATTTTGAAACAAAAACATTTTTTTTTGTATTTGTGATAAGCATGTGACCTGCATAGGTAAGGGCAGAAAAACAATTTACTGTGGGATAAATTGGCTGCATATCTGCTAGTCTGTACAAACTGTCCTTGTGTGTGCCCTTACAAAGCAGCAAGTGAAAGCAAGTTAAGGGGAGGTTAAGGTAAGATTGTAATAACTTCACAGGATGTGTGTGAGGCACTTGCTGCAGGGAAACTGGTGCTTTGTAAGTTTATATTTTACCTTACCAGTAGTGAGTTGGCCATCCATACCCAGAACAAATTGTAGAATATATGTCTTCATGAGACTTTTCCTTTCCTTGATTCTTTATAAAGCTGTTTTATAAGAGCATCTACTTCTTTCATAAAAGGTAAAATGTAGTATTCCCTATTGGTGTTTGTTTATCTCTCCCTGTCTGCTGTTTTCCAGTGTGCAGCTGCATCTTGAACTGCCTGGTGAGAGCTCTTGCTCTTGCCTAAAGCATACACATTAGGCTTAGCCTTGAGAGCTTGAGCCAAGCTCATTCCTCTCAGTACGTGTCCGGATCACTCTGGTGGCCCATGTCCTTGTGTTTTCCATTGTCCCTGTGTTACAATCTTGGAATGGGTATCTTAGACTGTAGAAGATACCAGAATGATTACTTCTGGAAACTTAAAATTGGTAAAGAAGGACAAGTAAATTGAGAAAAAACTGAATTCAAGACCAAAGTATACAGCAGAAGTGAAAAGGATTTTCTGGGAGGTGGGATTATTGTCACAGGGTTTGTTTTTGAGGTGTGGAACAAGAAGATGAAGCATTCTAGTAAAAAAAAAGATAGTTTATTTGGTTTCTCTAATCAAGTTCTCTGCAAATTTTTTTTTCTCAAGTTTGAGCTCACTTGACCATGGCATGAGACTTTTCTTGTGTGTATTTTATCTTGCAGTTTTAAAGACCATTTTGCGTGGAACAAGGTGACATCTTGCATCCATAACATCTTAAGTGGGCAAAGATGGATTGAACACTATGGAGAGATCATCATAAAAAATCTTAATGATGACACTTGCCACTGCAAACTGACTTTCATAAAGGTAACCACTGCAGTAATCACAACAATGTTGGCACTGCCTTTTCTAACAGGCACAGCAGTGGGAGGATGCTCTCTGCTGGAGCTCACTACTTCTGCTTACAAGCTGTAATTACCTGTGATTCATTGAAAACTGTAGCTTTGAAGGAACTACCACTCACTAGGCAGAGCCAGACAAAAAAGAGAAGCAACAGCTTTCTTGAGTGATTCCACTGGAAATGGAGGAATTATGGGGAAAGGAATATATCATGGAAAACGTACTCTGGGTTTGAAGAGAGATGTAGGCACAAGGTGTCTACTGACAGTGGTTTACCACATGCCTTCTGCTAACCCACTGGCAAGTGCTGTGGTTGCATTCATTTAGCAGCTGTAGGACCAGTGCTTATGCAGGGTGCTTCTCCTGAAGCTCTTTTCTAGCCCTTTGCAGGTACTCAGAGGAGTTTAAGTGAGAGGTTGTGGTGTTACTCAAAGTTTTTGTTTCTGTACAAGTACAATATATATGACTTCTTCAGGAATTGTCCTTATAGCTGAAATTAAATTTAGTTTTTGGCAATAGATGATTTCATAGTAAAGGAAAATCAATGAAAATGTAAAGCAATGCTAAAATTTATAACCTGATAAATAGTTTTGCAAATTGTCCTAAGAGATTTACCTGAACTTGCATTTTCTGTATCTGATTGATGGAGAAAGGCTCTGCTTGACATACAACAGACCATACAGGTACAAGGGAAGTACTTCAGTGTACTTAAACATCATGGCATGCTCCCCAGCAAGTTTTTTATTTGTTTTCCTGAATACTTTGTGCTTTCTAAGAAGCATCAGGGTGCTTTTTTCTTCCCAAATACTTGAAGGTACTTTAATGTATTTTCAGAGCTGCAATGGATGTTTAAAGCTCAAATATTAAAGACTGAGAGCCTGCAAATCTTACACCTTTGATATTGTAAATTGTTTAAAGTGGAGATTAAGTATGATTTCCTTCTCTTCCTCTTCTGCAAATTTGGGAGAGATGTAGATAACCAAGTCAGGACTCAGGGTCAACTGTCTTTGGGCAAAATTCAAGGTCAGGTGCTCTTTACCTTGTATTGCCCCTAAAAAAAGCAAACAAAATAAATACAATTCTCAGTGTTAGTATTTTGATAAGCTGACATACTAATAAGTTAGTATTTTAATGGTACTTACAGCAGTTGTTTGCATATGCTATTGTAATGCACACCTAAATGAATATTAATTTCAGAAAACTGCTCTATAGCCTGGTGCTACTGGCATGACAAAATGGCCTGCACATGAGCTCTTATGCACCTTTATTTCCCTTGTTCCTTTTAATTCTAGGCAAAGTATTGGAATCCAAATGCACATGAGATTGAAGGCAGTGTCATGGATAAATCTGGGAAAGTTGTGCATCGACTCTTTGGGAAGTGGCATGAAAGTTTATACTGTGGGACAACTTCATCTTCAAACTGCATATGGAGAGCAAGTTAGTGATCAGAATGGCTCATGCACAGAAACTGAGATCTGCTTGAGTAAAGCTTACTGTTTTCATCTCTTTATTAGGCCCCAATTTCTTGTTATTTCTTCATAGAATATTAGGTTTTTGTCAAGCATTTAGAAGCTAGATCAGAAGAATGTATCATTTAAATAATACGAGAACTTAATCCCACGGCTTCCTGCATTTTCTCCATTCTCCCTCATTTTCATATTTGGGCATGAAGTGGGTATTGAGGACTCTAGCAGGAAGAAAAAAAAAAAGGAGAAGAAAAAGGAACAAACTCCTCCACTGCTTCTGCAGAGAAGTGTTGTTTATTTCATGTGCTAAACACTGGAGGATAGGCTACAAAGCTCAGTTCTGTAATGACAGCCATAACTGAATTTCTCCCAAGCTCATGGGGTTTTGTCTGCTGTGGTTTGAAAAAACACTATGATAATAGCATGGCCTTCATCACTGTTGTGCTGTGATTCAGCTGAGAGAACAGAAATCTGTCTTGTTGCAGGGCAATTATCAAGGGGGATGTTCTCTTTTGTCACATTATTAAAAACCTCTTGTTCCCTCAGAATTGACACTGGATCAGGGATAAACAAATGACTGGAGGGAGCTTGAACTTTTCCTTCTCAAGATAATAGCATTTAGTTGGAATTCTGAATGTACTCTTTTCTTCTGTAGATCCAATGCCTAAAGATTATGAACAGTGGTATGGATTTACTCAATTTGCACTGGAGTTAAATGAACTGGACTTGCAAACCAGGTCATTACTCCCATCTACTGATACACGCTTTAGGCCAGACCAAAGGTAAGAAGCTTAAATTCTGAAATATTTTCCTGAAATAGTTCTTAATCTTCTGTACAATCACTTTACCCTAGACTCAAGATTATTTTGTGTAGATACCTGCAGTGTGTTTCTATTTTTACATTAACGTGCATCTGAAACAGACATTGTAATCACTTAGGGAGAAATGCTCTAGTCATTATGGAAGTGTGTCCTAAATTTGGCTCTTGGATACTTCTAGATAACTGCCTTTCCAAGGATGTTAAAACTTCAGTACTTTAGATACTGGATGTTGAGCATACAGTATTTGAATAACCAAAAACTGAGACACTTGAAACTTCCTTCTGCCATGAAATTTTTACTTTTGCAAATTTCCAAGTAGAAGAATCTAATATAACTCTGACTCTGAGCTTGTTACAAGAGTTAGTCTTCCTTAAGTGCTTTTTCATAGTGCAGTTGTCTGCAGAGGTAGCTGTTTCCCTTTCAAACACAGTGAAACACCTGCTGGAAAGATTAGATTCTCCTGGAGGCAGGAGACCAATTGTCTCATATCACTGCTGCTGCAGGTTTCTAGAAGAAGGGAATATTGAAGGAGCTGAAATACAAAAGCAGAGGATCGAGCAGCTACAGAGAGAACGACGGAAGGTGCTGGAAGAAAACAATCTAGAGCATCAGCCCAGATTTTTCAGGTACTAGATAGTAATTATCATATACTATCATTTATTGAAATTATTATTATAGATCTGATTCTAAATTGCCATGTGGCAGACTCCAGTTTTTTCCAGGTTTCCTCTATATATTTTGGTTTTGTACTTTGGTGATGTAGAATAATCCAGATTTAGTTAACACTCAGAATTATGTATTATTTCTTCATTAGTGCAACCCTGATTTTTTTTTTTTTTTTTTGGCTTGATGGCAATTGATATTTAGTCTACATTTGAGTTTGCTTGAGTGAATGTAGCATCTTTGGTTCAAGCTAGGTGAAGTAGCTGGATTTAGCTAAATTGCCTCTGCTGAACTTCTGCTGAATTCAGTGGGAGTGCCTGTTGTGGAAATGTGCAGAGTTGGAGCCTTTCATTTCCAGGGCTGGTTTTGAACATGTTTCCCCTATTTTATGAGGAGAGAATTGTCATTCTGAGGGCACTTTATCTCTTCCGGTTGTAAATCAATTAAACGGGAGACTTCAGCCATCGAAAGACAAAAAGGAATGCTAGCAAGAATGTGGTCTTTTGCCCTCCAGCTTCTCTGTTCTTCTGCATTGAAAGAGCTGGAGCCAAGATGAATGTTGTATGGGCCCATTAGCAGATCTGGGATCCTGTTTTTTCTGGGTGCATATATCCTGTACTTCTGAGGAACACAGAAATGTTTTAAATTGGTGCAAAAGGGAATATCTTAGACTACTACATCTCTGACAAGCTGGGTGAGCTAACTCATCACATGCCAATCACACCTACTAAAGGGAAGCAGGATAGAGGCAAAGTCTAAAACTTTGTGATTGTGTATTCACAATGAGAATTGTGAATGAGGATTCGAATCCTTACAATGGGGATTTGAAAACTGAGATTTATGCTGTAGATTTAAATGACAGAATAAAGAATTTAATTACTGTATAGCAAAAGCATTAGAGCAGATGCAAATTAATGCATTTGGCTCTTCAGTAGTGATGTTCTCAGGTGAACATTAGGCTACTGAGATGCCTTTCCATGGCCCAGTGCAGACACACCCGTTCAGCTCTCCAAGCTGCACTGCCTTGTTTGCAGGCTGTAATGAGCTGCACTGCTCCTGGTTCATGGGCTGGATTTGGTATCTGTGCATGGTGCTACGCTGCATTACACAGCATAGGGATGGAAAATATAAGCTTACATTTGTTTAATCTTTGATAGGAAATCCAGTGATGACTCCTGGGTGAGCAATGGAACCTACATGGACCTTAGAAAAGAACCTGGTTTTTCCAAACTGGACAATCCTGTCCTTTGGTGAAAGAGGAGCTAAGTGAAGATATTCTGTGCTGTATTCTTGGAACTGATTTAAAAGACATACATATAAAATATAACTATATATCTATATCTATATATACACATGTATATATACACACACACGTGTGTGTGCATATGTGCAAATGTGCATATCTCCAGAATCGTGCTTAATTTAGAATCTGATAATTCATTTGTTTCCTTTACTCAACTACTGCAGTGATTGTTTGAATGTATAAATATCCTAACTTCTTTTTATAAAATACTTAATAAATAGTACTGGATGTTAACACCTAGATGGAAAAGAGAGGAGCTTTTACACTACTTTTTCGATGTGTAATAATGTCAGTTCTGAGTTGAATTATGCCTTACTGAATTGTATTGGAGACAGTAGCATCAGCATCTCCTAGCTGTACTGAGGAATCAGAGTGCAAGCCTTAGTTACTCAAACTGTAGGTAAACTGTAGGTAGGCTTCCACAGTGCAATGAGTAGTTCAGCTGTCTCTGGGCTGGTATAAATTGCTAAAACAGATTATCAGCTAGTGCTGGAATCTGAGTATGATCTTTTGCTGTCTGTAGGAGAGATTTAAGTAAGCTTTTTTTTCTATTAACTTTCTTCTTAGCATTATGGAAGAGGTAGTTCTGAACTTACATCGGTGGTTCTACTGCCTTATACGTAAACTGTACCCGGTTAAATGTAGTGCTAGAAAGTCAGGAATCGCCAAAATTTTCCACTGGGAAAAATTTTCACTTCAAATTTATAGCCCCCAACAGGGCAAGAGGAGGAGATCATTTGTATATACTGCTTCAGCACTGACTAGATGAAGAAGCTCTCTCTTTCCAGTAAGTGATACCTATACAGAGCACGAAATCCTGTGCTTCCATAGCTTCATTTGTTTTTATTAACCTAAAAATTGCAACAGTAAGACTTTTTAAAAAGTAAGTAAACTGATTGTTTTAAGCTACAAATTTTTTCCTAGTATTTTGATATTTTCTACCTCTTAAGAAATAAATAACATATTTAAGATCTTATATTTAAAAAATTACCATCTGCCTTATGGAGAAGTGTACGGAGTCTTTGATCTTCCTCTGTTTGTTATGTTCAGATAAATATTTAAGTGTCTTGCACTACATCAATTGCATCCCTTTCCTGTAATTTTATATATATGGCTCAATTTGTGAAGCTACTAAACCACAGGTCAGAAATTTAGCAGGAAACAAATGTAGCAGACGCCTCACTTTTGAATGAAGATTCTAGAGATGGGCAGTATTTTTGGTTTTTTCCATCAAATCCCAATGCCATAGTCATTAACAGAATAATTTGTATTCCTATCTGCAACCCAAGCCTGATCCATGATTCTTCAAATTTGCTCTGTGTCTGCAACTCGCTGGCAGCAATGCAGTTTTCCATGTGACAGAGCTGTATTCTGTCACCACCCCCTTTTCTTTTCTGTACATGCCACTGTAGAGACGCAAAAGAAACCCAAATACTAGCATGTTAAATTGGTTTATAACTGGAACAACTGGACATGGCATGGATAAAGTAGACTCCTAGGAGGACAGACTAGTAGCTTAGAAAAGCTTGCACTTTACTGCAATTGTTCTGCACTGTTCTAGAGAAAACCCATTAAAAATGGATCCATGTATTATATGTAACATGAAGAAAATGCTATGAAGGTTTTCAATTTTAAGCAATATCTGTGGTGTCAGATTAGATGTATATTTGAATTTTGCTTTCTGTTACCTTGAAGCCTCATTGTCTCAGAGGCAGGTGAATGCTTTTTCACCATTTTTCGTTTTGCCCAGCATCTCTGCCTCAGCATCATTTCTGTAATTTATTACCAAAGAACTTAGCATAATTATTTCTAATTAATATGTCTTTGAAAAACTTGACTACCACGCCAGCAAGACAAGGTTCACATTTATATGAAGACAAAATCTGGGCTTTGATTCCAAAGGAAATCTTAACCTTTGGGGGCTGTTTGACTTTTCAAGGAAAATGAGGTTCTCTTCATGACTTGTTCCCTTCCTGTCTTGCATCCTTGTATTAACTGTCAAAACCTGGCACAGGAATGAGTTGACAATTGTAATTATCCTTGCTGTTGGTAATTACAATTTATACTAAAAATAAGGTTCATTTAAAAACAAAGGAGGGTAGAGGAAATAAAAGCTTTTAAGAAAAGGAACAAAATTTGTGGAAGTTGCATTAAGCTTGCTCATTGTCATATTTGGCAGCTATTGTGATACTGTCTGATCTGATTGCTGGGTTTGTATAGTCTGTGTGTGGAGGGGATTCCCCCATACAGGTATTAAACAAAACAAATCTCATATGGAGTATTTGAGTCATGATTTTTGAGAAATCAGACTGGCAGTGCCAAGTCTGATTTCTCTAAAACTCCAAACTGTCTGAAATACATGGGATTAATGACAAGAAGCATTGGGCTGAGCAGTGCCTTATATAAAAATTACTTCATCAAAATTTTCATATCAAGAAAGCAAACTCCAGAATTTTAGTATTGTCTCCATAAAAATGCCTGAGAATAATCTGGGGCACTTCTTAAATGCATGAAGCAAAATCATTGAACAAGTGTAAACCTGAAATACACGCCTCCAAACACAATGTAACCAGTTGTGAATTATCCTCTGACCCCACATTTCCAACTGCAGTATAGTTTTCCCTGCTTACTTTTGTATGAAACAATTGGGTTTAGTTGTTAAACTTCTGTTAACTGTATATTAAGAAGTGGAAGAAAATTGTCTTGATGTTAGTTCTGTGTATTTCTGCATGTAAATATATTCAACATTCACAAATCTTAATATATTCTATAAAGTTATTCTTGGTAAAATATGAAATTTTGGTAATTTTCTTCCCCAAAACTTCAGCTGTGTTAATGGGTGCAAAATTTATATTAGCTTTCTGCAGTATAATTAAGACAACTGTTACTTTTAATAACTGACACTGAGGGACTTTTTACCCACTATTTCTACCCTAAATAGTAAAAAAAAATATCAGCAACTTAACTGCTTCCTTTCATACACAGCTGTGATCCCCCAAGGTGTGTAGCTCAGTGGATCAGTCTTAAAATTGCCTGATGACCCTTGCCTGCTGTTATAGCTCTCTTATTTAATGACTTTATAAACATCACTTAAGACGATTTTGGAGGCCATTTTGAGAAGCACTCATCCAGCTCTGCCTTTCTTTGTGTGTGTCTTCACAAAGTAAAACCCTCAGTATAAACTTCCGTCAAGGTGATGGAGCAGCTCAGGCCTTTGGGTGTTGAAACCCTGCTTCAGTTTTTGAGTTGCAAAGCATAGAAAGAAAAAAAGTCCAGGGAAATATTTTACCTAGGAACAGAAACCCACAGCTCTACTTTCAGATTTGCAGGCTTGATGCTTAGTTTCTGATTTTAGTACAGCATCACTTGTTCAGAAAGCAACTCTGGATAGCATCAAGTGCCCTTTAGAGCAAGTGGAACTAGAATCCATCATTAATTACTGCATTCCTTTCTGGATCTCTGTTCTCTGAGATATGCTTGGTGTGATAGCTTGTCAGCACTGATCTACTCCTTTTAGATGCTTTTTAAAATACAGACCCAGCAGTCTGTACTTAGGTTCTTTATGCAGAGCTTGGAAAGTTAGATGCCTGGAAGGAAGATTAAAATCAGCCCAAATTTTGATAAGGAAACGTCCTGGAGATCTGTTCTTCTACCAACCAGTTTTCTCTGAAGGACTGGAAACAGAATTGATGCTTTCTTTTAAAAACTGAAGGATGTAATAGTTGCAAACACCTTATTATCTGGCAGCTTAGTGTTGAATACAGATCACTGTACAGCAATTCATGGGACCAGAACTAGGGCCCAATCAGGGACAGCTTTCATGTTGCACAAAGGTCCAGTGCTGGTCTCTAAACAAACAACCCCCCCCCCCCCGAAAAACCCCAACCTAACAAAGACCTCACCCCTTCCCATGCCCCCCACTTGCCCTCAGCTGTTTACAGTCCTGTTCAGGTTTTCTATGTGTTCTTTTATTCACTGTCCCATTTTTCTTTTTCTTAAACTGATGAATAGGAGAACAGTCCATTCTAACAAATGATAAATCATGCCTAGAGGCTGTAGTTATTCTTTCCCCATAAGCATAATGGCATCCTTCTGTATCTTTTCCTTGAAAGTGAACAAGACTTTTACACTCTGAAGTCAGACCTGGTAAGGGTAGTGTGCTATGGAAATATGCAGCTGTATCTTCTGAGCAGATCCTAATTACGAATGTCCTTGCATCTGCTTTTGTGTAAATCTCGTGTTGTCTCTCCAAATGACCAGCCTGGCAGAGCAGGAAACTTTGAGCATATCTTGTTTTGTTCAGTATGGCTTCTTTTTTGTGTACAACTCACACAGAGGGGGCAAGCTGAAGAGGAGCGCAAAACTTCACCCATGGTGCATTTTAATAGAGAGAAGGACGACATCCAACTTGTCCACATAACTGAATACATCTTGCAAGGGCTAGAATGAAATGGTGCTATTCAAAGGAATTACATTAAAATGAAAGGTTTTTTTGGTGTAGTGTGCTTTCATTCATGAATTATGCCTACAATAAATAAAATTTACAGTGTTCACTAACTCATGCTTTCTATTTTCTAGCTACTGATGGGTGCAACTTACTCCAGCAGCTGTGGGCTCATAAGAAATTGCACATTATCTGGCTTATCTTTTGAAACTTAGTAAATGCTGTAACTTGCCACCAAATGTATTACTGTACTGCTCAGTTCTTAGATGCTGTGCTTGCTGCAGCTTTTTGAAAGCAATAAGAGAAATTTTCCACATAAGTAGTTGCCATATGTTAAAGAATTATTTTAAATGGCTCCTTTTTTTAATATAAATTGTGGATTTGGTGTTTTTCATGTGTTAAAAAAAAAAACTGTATTAAAGCTTATGAGAGTGTTTGTTTGGGATGTTGATCCACAAGAGGTGATGACCTCTGTCAGCTCCACACCTTGGAGATGGTTGGCATCCCTGAGAGTCTGAAAGTCTTTGTGTTAACAGTTATTTTGCTAGTTCCAGTACTGGAAAAACATACCACATGTATGAGGTATTACATAAGCAAAGCTGCTAAATGCTGAATTTGTTGTTTGTTTTGATAGGGCATTAGTGATTTCAGAATGAGGAACAGTATCTTATGTATAAGAATTATCACTGACTTCCAGATATTTGAGAATAGTCTCTGTAGTCAGGACCATCCCTGTTTTCTGCTTCACTCTAAAAATTTGTAATAACGCTGGAGTACCTTGATGCACAGCTTGATTTATTATTTTTATCTCTGTAACCAATTTAGTTGGATGTTAATAAATCATACTTGCAAAAGGTCACAGAGCACCCTGACTTTTTCCCAGGGGTTGTAAGCATCTTTCTTCCAAGGTTCTTAGTGGCAGCTGAAACAAATCTCACTGCTGCAGTGATCTGTGCTTTTTTACACTTTGCAAAATGGCAAGTAGGAAAGAGCTTCCATCTGCTAGAACCCTTATTTATCACTCTTACAATCTGTCTGGTAGTTGTGCAATGTTCCAGTTATACTGTTCTCTACAGCTCTGCTGCATGGCTATTGTGCCAGACACTGGGGCAGGAAAAGGGGTAAGCTTATGGAATCCATTTACAGCTGTCAGCTTGTTCTTAAAAGCAGTTTTTAGCAGACAGATGTGCAGCATAAATATTATGCTTTAGCATGAATGCAGAAACCACAACCTAAATGTTCTTCATAAAACAACTTTTAAAAACAAGGAAACATGGTATTTACTGGATAAAATAAATAACTGGAAAGAAAGGATATCAATGTGGCGGTTTTTCCCTTAGAGATGGTGTTTCAGGACAGCTCTGCCAGTCCGATCTCAAGTATGTCCCACAGTCCCACCACATGTGTATAAGATGCAGTATGGATGGACTAGGATCTTGAAAAATGTGGGAGTACAGTGAGTGTAACTCCTGACCAACGTGAAATTCCTGACTGCAGTTCTGCAGCACCTTGCAGCCTCAGTGTCTACAAAGACTTGGTGGGAGGGAACATGGAGCTTTCAGGAAGAGCTGGGAAAACTGGATCTATAAATTTATTACCATGCAAAATATCCTCAGCTGTTATACATGGCAGAATTAGGACAGAGGCCAAAAGAAAAACAGTCTTTATACTGGGCAAGAATCGGCTCCTGGCTTTTTGAAATCCAGCCATTTTGGTTCTGTTGGGTTAAGAACTTTGGAACTTTCTCATCATGTCAGGGGGAATTACTTCACTGCTGATTTATTTCATAGAGATCTGATGTGTTTTAATTGGAAATAACTAGCATTTAGTTCAACTTGCTAGGAAAGTTGTGTTTTATAGAAGCAATAATATTTTTTCATAATTATAAAAGGGAGAGGAAGACTGCAACGGATGCTCATTATTGGTGCCCTCCTCATGAACACCTAGGGCAGCAGGTGTTCTCTCTTAGGGAGAAATGGATATGGAGTGAATTTCTCATGACTGCCCCTTCAAGCTAATACCATGCCAAGTGCCCACAGTGTGGTCAGTGCTATCCAGACAAAACAGGCTGTCCTCCCCTACAGAAGTGCAAGGTAAACTTGGCTTGTATAGACCTTGCATCCAATTTGTGTTTAAGCTCAGTTGTCTGTTCATTTACAGTAATCTCTATTTTAAAGTCATTTTGCTTACTGCAAAATGATTCAAACCTTCATAGCGTGAGGAAAAACACTGACAGCTGAGCAAAGCTTGCTCTACATAGTAACCAACACATCTTGGTTTTTTGTTGTTGTTTTTTATGCCTCTGTTATATTCCTTTCATGTTGCAAATGTTGCTCTCTGTGCTTGGTTATTGGTTTTTAATTTAGACCTCTGTTGTATGCATAAGAATTTGTAGGGTTACTCTCTATTTTTAAATGGGGTGAAAAGCTGGCCAGATACCAAATTCTGATGTATACTTGTGAACTTGTATCTTTGCTTACTCTGCCCAAGGGAAATATTTGAAATTACTTTTTGCAGCCTCTTATCTGAAATAAATCAATATTGCTCTACTGAGCTGAGCATAACTGAGGCTTAAGTTAACTGAAAATTTGTCTTTGTGGGTTCGTTGGTGCAAGTTTTTACAGGTTCTTGAAACAGTAATAAATTCTTGGAACACAAGATGTTGTGTATGAACATCTGCTGATGTTTCTGACTGTAATTTCATAGACTCCAGGAATTATTGTCTTCCTCTAATTATTAGGGCACTACTTCTCCTTGAGCATTTTATGCGCTGATGTTTCACTTGGTTATTCTAGTAAAACCAGCTGTTAGAATTCAAAAGTGCAATTGTTTTTGCTTAGTTAACATGTTTTGTCTTTATTAAAACTTCTTTATAAAAATTGATTTCCAAAACTACAAATTTCTTACTTTTCAGCTTGTGTTAAAAGAAAGAAATAAAGGTTGCAGTAAGTCAACTTTGAATTACTGCAGTACATGCCTTGAGAAATCCTCTCCTCCTTAGGTTTTTATGAGGGTATGTCTGCAATGCCTAGATTGCTGCCTAAGGCAAGGAAAATTATGTAGATTTATCAATAGATGAGAACCTGTCTAATAGCTGAAAGAGATTTACAGTTTTGTTTACTGCTAGGTTTGTTATCATTTCGGCAGTTGACAGACTGAAGATGGAGTAAAGTCAAGAGATCATCCTACTTGTATTCATTGTTTGCTACTTGTACTTCAGTCAATGAACCAAACCCTGTGAAGGCAACTAGAGCTATATCGGTTTTTTGGATGGAAAAATCAATTTTTCTTACGAGGTTCAGAAATAGTGCACCAAATTATGAAGTCTTTTGGTGGGGAAAATCTTTTACCAAGGACTTTGCCTAAGAGAGCACTGCAAACAGGTTAGGGGAAGCTTGACTTAGAATCTGAGTTCTCTAGTTACTAAAGGATGGTGAGCCTAGCCCTTCCTTGACATGTCCCCTTTCATTTTGGAGACAGAGTAAAGCTTCAGTTAAAGTTCATGCAGGGGAGAGAACTCTGGGATATTATATTCTCACCTTTTGTGAATACCAGGAACTAAAAAGAGGATGTGCCACATCACAAAAAAAAAGCCATAGTTGGAGCTCCACTGACTTCTATCTAGCTGCAAAGCTTCCTAAAGCTGATGCTCATGTGAGTGCTTTGTCTTGATACCAACATGAATTGGTGGTTTGACATGACGGGAGAAAGGAATGAGAGGAGAGAGTATATGTTGAAATATGATTCTCAGTACTGAAGTCATGAGCAGTCATGAGGTCCTAGGAAAAAGGAGTACCTGCAGTTCATGCTTTCCCAGTACTGGTTGCTCATTGTTTCCTTTCCTGATAGTGCTTCCTCTCAGGACACAGCTGGTCTTCCTTCTCTTTTAGAAACTGTATTGCCCACACTGTGGTTATGTTGGCATTGGTCAGGCTGGACAGTAACTGCGGGAGAACCAAATAAGCCCCATCTCAAGCTAACAGCAACTGGTTCTGCAGGAGAAGTACGATCCCATCTCCCAGTTTCAAAGAGTTGTCTCTTTGGCAATACGAAAGCCATCCTCCCAAGGGTACTTGCATCACCTGTTACAGATGCCATTCACCCAAATCAGTGCACCATTCAGACAGACAAGGGCAGTACAAACAGCAAGGACACCAGTTTTAGCCCTGTGATGGAGCAAATAAATTACACTTTCAATTGTCAGAGAAGAGGCCAGCACTTTATTTCATACATGAGGTTGTTTTCCAGCATAGCAAAGAGCTGGTCTGTATGTGTAACTGCAATATAATCAAGTAGTGTCAACAACCTGGACTTGTGTGACTCTATCCTGAGCCACCACCAGTACAAATTTGCAGGACATGACTGCTACAGAGCAGTGGTTCCTGCTCTGTTCAGAAGGACAGCTGCAGCCTTTTCACAGAATCAGTTGGGTTGGAAGGGACCACAGTGGATCATCTGGTCCAACCTCCCTGTTCTAGCAGGGTCATCCTAGAGCACATGGCACAGGATTGCACCCAGACGGTTCTTGAATGTCTCCAGTGAGGGACACTCCACAACCCCTCTGGGCAATCTGTTCCAGTGTGGGGTCAGTCACACAGTAAAGAAGTTCTTCCTCATGTTCAGGTGGAATTTCCTGTGCAGCAGTCTCTGCCCATTGCGTCTTGTCCTGTTGCTTGGCACCAGTGAGAACAGCCTGGGTCCATCCTCTTGGCTCCCTCCCTTCAGATACTGATAGACACTGATGAGGTCCCCTCTCAGTCATCTCAAGGCTGAACAGGCCCAGCTCCCTCAGCCTTTCCTCATCATGCTCCAGTCTCTTAATCATCTTTGTCACCCTCCACTAGACTCGCTCCAGGAACTCCATGTCTCTCTTGTACTGAGAAGCCAAGACTGGGATACAGTGTTTTTATATATACCAATATGTTTTGACCCAAAGCACCTTTTTCATAGCACCTGCTGTCCTTTTGGGCAACACTGTTGCATAATATAAAAAGAACTCCCATGCAATTACCAGCCCACACACTTTTTAGCTGCTTGCCAGCCCTTGCTCCTTGTTTCAAAAAGAATTGTGTTCTTTCACATGCTGTTCCCTTTCATGGGGAAAACTCCAGGTATGTTCTTACTCCACTGCCTGTAGGACACTGAAAAGCAAACACTTCACATGCTAAAATTAGGAGGAGCAATAGCAAGCTGAAAAATGAAGTGGCTTTAAGAAGAAACACGCGGCCTTCCTCTTGGTACCCAAAGGGCTGAACTACCATCCCTGTGTGAAATGGGGTGGGGTTTTAACTTTTGTCCTCCTACAGCAGAAGGTGTAAACAGCTCCTGGCAGTTCCTGCTGCAGAGCCCCTGGGAAGCTGCAGGAATCCTGACTCACTTGTAGGAGCAATGCAGCCTCACTGATCCTCAGGACCCTCTGTAGCCACTGACTTCTTTCCTGTTTGTGGTCTTCTCCTCAATGCATCTGCTACTTTTATGGGCCATGGCTTGCTTCAAAGATTGATAAACAAAAATCTCAATTTCTATCTTTGTGGGCACTTAAAACTGCAATTCTTTTTTTGTTCTGGAGAAACCCCTTTCAGATTTCCCTGGAACAGGAATTTCTGCTGTTGTTCCCACAAAAGAGACTGAGCTGGCAATTAACAGGTAAAGAGAAGGGGGATTATGGAGTGGCAAAACAACTAGAAAAAAACCCAAAGGAGGCACAAAAACCAAAAGGGAGAGAGAAAATATGTTTAAAATCATCATAAAGCTATTGCTACAAATGTAGTAAATTAAAATATGCATCTGGTGTTACTCAATGAAATATTAATGTTAGCTTCTGAACACTTTGTAAGGTTTGACTATGGCCATGCTGCAGTTCTGCAGCAGCGGAACACAAACACCACCCAGCTGGCTGCCCTGTGGGGGACTGCAATCACATACTGCCTATTCTTCAGAAAATTCTGCCCAGATCATTTGCTCCCACAGGTGGATAGTGAGTTTTTTTGAGGATGCTTGTGTATGCACATTCAGAGGCTGCAAAAGGAATTGCATGAAACAGAACAAATCTGGAGAGCTGATCAAAGAAAACTTACACCCAGCTTTTCTCTCTGCAGGCAGCTTCAGCCTTGGGTTCTTTCCCAGGGATCTTTTAACTCCTGTTGCTTTGCCAATTTTGTCCTAAATTTTCTATGTGTTCTTTAGATATAGATTCCTTAGTTCTTTCATTCACTGTAACTTTAAGGTTGTCTATAAATAGCAAAATCACCATGAACTGCCCTAAATTTAGGGTGACATTTTTTACTGATCTGAAGATGTAACAGTAGAATAATTATGAATGGAAGTAGGATTTATTAAAACAATGTATATCATGTGAGCATTTACAATCAGTTACCTAGCTGCCCATAGTAGTAGGCACTGTACAACTCTATATGTTGCCATGTGCTGTACAGTTAAGATTTCAGAGCAGTGCCAGAAACCCTGCCAGAGTGCTTACAGTCTGAAAACTGTACATGTGCAGAGATGCAAATATTAAGGGCTTCATTTTTAGGAGGCATAGTGACAGGTATCGTCTGTTTGCAATGTTTCATTGAAAAACAAAATCCTAGTATTTTTTATATAAATACATTTGGTCATTTTGACTTTGTAGCTTCTGTTCCAACTGGCCAAGAATTGAACATGTAGAAAAAAGAAGAAAAATTAAGAAGCATGAGGTATAAGCTAAATTTCAGATTTTATTACTGATACATTTTTTAGACTTTGGAAGTTTAATGTTGAAGGTTTAGTGTAGTCAAATACTTTAAAAATAACTGTTTATACAGGACCTACATGAAAGTTGTTTAGGGCTCCTACACAACAGTTTGAGAGCCATTCCTTTTGGCTAATTATTGAGGAAGTTTTACTGCTAAATAGATTGAACAATATAGCAGCCAGATGGTTTTTGATAAAACATTAATGAAACCAGATGGTTTCTAATAAACTGTTACGGAAGGCTTTTGAGACATGCAAGAAATGTTATCTTCTCCTAAGGCTTCATATATCAATATTGTAAAAGAAATAAAGTTCTGTGGCTTCCATCTAGTCTACAATTTAAAGTTAGAAGCACCAAGTTCATGCAAATTCATGCAAACTGTTCTCCATATTATGGGACACATCATAGAATCATGGCATGGTTGGAGAGAGTGACAGACGGGAGCCCTGTGCCACAACATGTACACTACAGAGGGACAGACGCAGCACTACTTCCCCCATGCCAGCATCAGTGATCAAGACAAAGAGCTCTGACTGAGTTACAGCAAACAGGTTATACTGAACACGTCTGCCTCCCTCTGCACCTCAGCATGGCTCTCTCCAGTGGTCCTTCCAAGGGACTCCAAGGTCCAGAAGTGAACTCTGTTTTCCTCATATTGGTCCGTAAAGGTAGCACAGTTGAACCTGGCAATACAAGATCGCCTCTAAAGAGTGGCCAAACTCATCTTACAGCAAAATATTCAGAAGGCTAAAGATGTCACCTTCCCATCGTCAAGAGCAGAATGGACAGAAGCTCACATGAACAGGTAGAGAAACAGCAGAATGGTTTTCTGGTTGCTTCAAACTCACATAGCCCCTCCTGGCTCACTGCACCCTCCCACTCTTCTCCCCTTCTCAGGACACAGTCCCTAGCTAAGCCTGTCACTTGCTGCTGGCACGGTGGCAGGGCTGATGACAGCTGTTAACAGCAGGAGAGTGAGAAAGCTGTTGTGTGCCACAGGAAATGTTTCGGAGGACAGAATGGTATAGGCGAAAAGTACAGAGCATCGCAGCAAAACAGGACATGAATTTTAATGTGGAAGAAAAATGAGGCTGGTTAGTTGATCTGAAAGAAATAAAGGAACAAACAAAAACTGCTGCTCAAAATGGAGGAAAAAAAAGAAATTAATTCTTTTGCTGGTGATTTGGCTTATGTTGCTGGACACCTTTAAAGAGATTTGCTACCCCAAATATCCTTCTCTTCTAAATAGAAGCCCAAAATAGCTTCACGCTTTCTTCCTACTTCCTCCACAGAAATGAGGCCAGCAGAGCCTTCTCCAGCCAGCGTGAGGGTTTTAAAAAAGCCTAGTGTGCAGCAGCAGAGACCTTTGGATGACCTCTGGACACCTCAATAAACAGGCACAATTTTAGTGAGCACTTTCTAGCCAGGTTGGATTGCAAAAACACATTGATGGCTACAAGGTATTATTTTCCATTAGTACTGGTGTTCATGCTGTGGAAGCATTTAAAAAAGTTTTTGAGATTAAAAAAAAAAAAAGCTGTTTAAGAAATCCCCCTTGCAACTAAATTTGTACTGGCATCATAATGTCAATGGCTGAAAAAAATAAGGCCAGATTATGCCATCATACAAAAAAAAAAAAATTAATACCAAATGCTTATAGGATGCAAAAACCTTTTCTATTTCTGGTAGGAATAACCATTCTGCAATGCTGACATCTTGTGGTGGCATGCTCAGTGATTTCTTCAATGTCATACCTGAGGAATTTCACACAGCCATACTTAAAAAGCATACAACTATTTTGCTGGGGTCTTTTTTCCCTTTCAGATTACTATCTTCTGTGTTATTATTCACTTATTATGTGCATTACTCATTTTTTAAGTTGTGGCTGTGAAGTCACTTGCCTCACTTCATTTATTTAAAAGGCAGCCAGAACTTGCCCTATACCAAGAGCAATTTGTCCCAGAGGCAATAGTTTCTCGTTTTCTCGCTCTGCTCCTTCTGCAAGACGATCTTCTCATGGAGGAGCAATGCAGAAGGATCTTCTAACGCAGCAGTGATGCACTTCATGCTTCAGCTCAGGAGGTGGAGTCTGTGGCTGACAGACCACACAGAGATTCTGTATTTCTCTGATAAGACATTCTTCCTGCTGGCATCCCAGCTGGTTGTGGAGTAATCACAGGCTGTGAATTTTGACTGTGCAGTGCACCTGAAGAGTATTTCCATGAAGACTGAAAGCTCAAGAAGTGTGTTCAGTCCTAAATGTCTCTTATTTGCAGCCAGTTTCTGTGACAGACTGAAACCTCAAAATTAATTGCTGCATACTCCCAAAACTGTTTGCTAACAACCTATGATTCTGTCTCTTCTAGTTAATGAGAAGCATCTGAAAATTATCCTGTGTTAGCTGGTGCCATTCAGATGTATAGGAGATTTCTGTTGAAGACTTTTTCTTGAAAACATGGAAATATTCCTGGTGTGGGTACCCTCTATTTGGTGTACCATGCAACTGCTGGTAGTGTCCTTAAAATTACCAGCAAGTTTCACTAGTTTTATTTAAGTCCTCCTTCCCCAGTGAGTATTTCCATGGCAATGTGGTTCAGTGCAACTTCCTGCCTCGATTTCTCAAAATATGCTTTAGCAGACTCTTGCATTTGAAATGGATCACGCATTGGCACTCCCTGGAAAAACACGATAGCTTATGAAACATGCTATTACTGGCCAGATTATTATTGGAGCTAGTAATTCTGCAGCTCAGTGCTGATCCTAAAAAGAGATCTCCCGAGGACGTGTGGGTACTTTTTCCCAGGCGGCGGCTCTAAGAATGGAGCTTTATAATTTTTATTAGTTCATAAAAATTAAATCATCCCAAATACAGGTACTTAGTTCCATTCTGGATGGCTGTTCAAATTTCTGTAAACAGATGAAACCCCAGAAGGGAAATCTGTTTTATCATTGAATCAATAAGGATGTCACCTGGCGAAATCAGAAAGGGGCGACGGATTAAAATCGGCTGAAGTTCATTGGAAGATATGGATACTGTACATAGGTCATCGGAAGAAATGGATCTACTTTAGCTATATGCATTTACTGATACCTTTCACCCATAATGCCCATTTAAAGACATTAAGCTTTTACCTTCCCTTTGTTCCAAAGACTGGGTGTTAGTTCCTTAAGATCTGTTGATGTGACATTTGTGACTTTACCCCCAGCCTCAAATGCTGTTCAAACCATAAGGGAAGTACCCAGCCTGTAGCATGATACACTTGAAAAAAAATTTATTTCATTTTTATTATTGTGAGAAAACTGCTCTTTGGATTTCTGCAGATTCATCTGTTTCTCACTGGATCACTCCTTTGGCATCATAGACAACCAATTTTTTTTTTTTTTTTTTTTTTTTTTCCTGGTGTTTTCAGAGGGGATACTGTGACGGAGCTCGGCATTTCACGCTGCGGTTCATGAACCTGCCCCCAGGCTCCATGGACCACACTTCTCATTTTCCACAGCACTGCTGTTCAAAGTCCCTGGACTGGGGACCTTGGCTTGGGGGCTCCCGTTCGGTCCACGGCGGCTTCGCAAGGCCCGCAGTGCCAACCCAGAGCTGCAAACTCGCAGCCAAAATCGTAGCAGGCCTCTTGCTTCCATCAGACTTCGCACTGGCCCCGTGCGTTTCTGACCAAGGGCGACCCGGGCTGAGCTTGAGAGGCTGTCACAAAGACGTCCTTATCAATCGTGTCATAGATCATCGCTGTCAGGCAAATACCTGCAGTGAAAGACAGCTGCCAGTGTTATCTGCTCGGGTGCAGCCATCCCATTGGGAATTCTCCGGCGTCCCACTCACAGGCCTGCCCCACCCCGCGACCTGCCGCGGGGCGCCTGTCCCGGGACGCCGCCCCACGCACACGGACACTTGCAGCCCTCGGTTCCAACCCTCATCACGGCAGAACAGTCAGGCCCCGAGGCAGCTCGGGCAGGTGAGCGGGATGCGGAGAGTCGCAGAACCGCCCCGGGGGTTCGCAGGGACGCGGGCAGCGCCCCGGCCCCCGCCCGCTGCCCTGGGCTGGGCGGCGGCTCCGCGCCTCAACATGGCGGAGGCGTGCCGGGGGCCGCTGCCGCCCGCCCGCACGGCCCGGGCACCCGGGCGGGGCCTGCGCTCTCCCCGCCGCGGCCCTCCCGGCACGGAGCCCCCGCTGCTACGGGAGCTGCTCGCAGAGCTTCGCCCGCGGCCCCTCGCCTGGGGCGCGGCACGGCTCGTCACGCCCCGCGGGCGGAGCGCGCCGCATCCCCGGTGGCGGCGGCGGGGAGCGCCGGGAATGCTGTGAGTACGGGAGCGGGCCCGGGGTGGCGGTGCGGCCCGGCCGTGCCCGCCTCCCCACAGCCGCCGCCACTCCGCCCTTCCCGGGGGCACGGGGAGCTGCTGCGGCCGCCGGGCCGCGCCCCGCTGTCGTTCCCGCCGCGGGGGGAGCGGAATGGCCGCAGTGCCCGTGCGGTGCTCTGAGCGGTGGCACGGCGGGGCGATGCTCGCCTGCCCGAGCCGCTCCCGGCAAGGCGGGCGGGACTGCGCACCCAGCGCCGGGGCAGCGCGGGGCTTCCCACAGCCCTCGCACCCCGCAGGACGGCGCCCACGGCCAGGGAGAGGCGCCGCATCTCTCCGGGTGCCTGAGCCTGCGGCACCGCTCTGCGGAGGCACGTGATGCAGAGTGTTCGAGGAGCGGAAAGAGGGCTTCACCCAGGGCTAAAATCCTTTGGATGTGTTTTTGGGGACCACATGCGTTCAAAGATTGTAATGCGTAGTGTGGACAGCCTTGCTAGGCTTTGTGTATTAGCTTTTATGGATGCTCTATTTTTTTTCGTTTAGATTATCCGGAAAGGAGGTGAAAATAACTATAATGTTCTCTAATAAAACACAAAACATGCGTGTTGTCACTTCCATGCTCCAGTTCCCTTCCGATACAGACTCGCAGTCCTTTAGGATTCCAAGGCCATTACCACTCCTGCACAGTGGTTAATACCTAACAGCTCTTCCAACACTGAGGCCTAGTCCTCTTTGGCCTTCAGGCATTGTGTTTCCTTACAACTTGGATTGTAGGAAGGGGATGTGCTGGCATTTGGCAATCCAGTTGTCACCCTGCTACCAAATTTCCTGTGTACTGTGCCCAGTGTGTTGTGTAATGTTATGTTAAACGGGGAAAAAAAGGCATTTTTGTATTTTATGTGAAAGATATAGAATGTAAGAAATATTAGGCAACTGTTGGTTTTTTCTTTTTGTACTGACAGAGGCAAACACCAGTTACTCATAAAATGTTGTTTTGGATTTAATGTCCCACTGTACTGAGTGAGGGAGCTACAAAGCAAAGAAGCAGAATGAGATTTGTTTAAGTAAACAATGAAATTCGTGCTATTATCTAAATTTGATCTCATCCTTGCCATTAAATAATCTTCCTGTAGCCCAGGTTCAGGCTAATTTTAGATTTTTCGGTGGGCAAGGAAGGTACTCCTCCTTCCTTTTCTGCTTGCATGCTTAGCTATCAATTTGCAAGAGTGAACTCACTCTGACAGGCGTTTCCTACCAGCTTGATACCTTCCCTTTTATTTCTGTCAAACCATGCACAGCTCTATTAAAATATCCAGAGGAAGAAGCTCCCAAAGCAAGAGTTTTCATAATGCTGGGTCTGTAACCACTCCATGTCCGTTCAGTCAGGATGCTGTTGAGCCTCATGGCTGTACTAACCCCCTGATGCTGGCTAGGGGCGTAATTGCTGTGTGTCTTCGTTGTGGGAAGTAGTGAAGCAAGATATTTGGCAAATTTGTGTTAAAGGTGCTATATCCAAAGAGAAATAATCAGGAATTTGGATAGAATATTCTTGCTTTGCAGGTACACCTACACCAGCAAAATATGCTCCCTGCAAAGACATTACCAGCACAGCAAAGTGTGGGAGACATTGACATCATTTTGAGGCTGAAAACTGCCCCATCTCTCCTGTGTGGTGAGTCTTGTTAGTCCTCACAAGCACTCTCTCCTCTTCCCTGGATGTTCCTTTTTGGTCAGGAGCGTGGTGATGGAGAGTGACGGCAAAACACTGTGAATTGGAAAGATTGCAGACTGGTACAGTGGTTCCTCTCGTGAGATTCAGTGAGTTTGTAAGAATGCCAATTATTAGGACCTGGATTTGCAATTTGTTTTATGATAAACTCAGAAATTGCTGGCCTTCTTTTTTTTCAGAGACTGTGTGAGCCCATGTGAGCTGGCTATGCAGCAAGGGCATCAGGATGAGTGAGCAGTCATGTAAAATACAGAAATGTTTGAAGAAGGTTATGCTGGGCAAAGGCAGCTAATGCAAGCAATGAGAATTTTCTTGATGGTCCCCTACATTACAAATCAGTCCGGCTGTTTGCAAAATACAGACTCCTGCAAAAGAAGTCCTATGGATAAAGGAAACTAGTTTCAGTTTGATTTGGGTTTTTTTTCTTTTCTGCTGCAGTGGATCTGCATTGCTTTATTCTGTTAAAGTGTTCTCACTGAGATTAAAACCAAGAAAATTAAGGAGGAGAAATAAAGGATGCAAAAAATCAGTCTCAGTTCAGTTTAGGAAAAGGTCAGAGAACAAGAAAGTCAGTGGAAATATTATCAGTGCCCACAGCTGAGGTGGTACTGCAGGGTTTGCTGCAGCTGCAGTTACAGTGAAAGCCCCAAAGACTCTCCAATAAAATGTTATGCGACTTTGACATTGCTCAAATCCTTTTGATGCAGGTGTTGTTGGAAAACACCCTTTATTTGTTACACAGACTAGACCATAGAGGATTCATGAGGAGGTAAATACCTCAAGATGAATTGGTAAATAACTGTGTGGAATGTCTGAAATGGGATTTGGGAAAAACTAATGGAGAGGTAAGTTTGCATCTGCAGAAAGGCTTTTTTCCCCCTCATACTAAAATATGGAGCCTGTGGTCCAAGCACTAATATCTGCATTCAGGTTTCCATTTTCTGTCAATAATCCTGAGTGCTCACTGCAATATCAGTTTTTGTTTGAAGTCCGTTCTATTTTACTCTGGCCTGTGTTTGCAAATGACAAATCTAAGATCTCTGTGGAGCAAGACAGGTAATTAATCATGAAAGTGTGGATACCCAGCTGGGACGTCTTCTGATCTTAGTTGAACTTTCCAGTCAGCGTCAGCTGGGGGACTTAAAGAAATGCTGCCAGATTAAAAAGAACCTGATTTAATTCTGGAGGTATCATTAGCTCAGATAACACAGAGTTGTAAAAGCTAGAAAGATCAAATACTAATTTATTAGAATTGTGCATTTAGCACCCATGAATGGTCATTTTTACCATTTCTTCTGTGAGTTTAGCCAGTTTCCCTTACTGGAAGATGTTCCTTGTAAATACAGCAAAATGCATTCCTGGGGATAAAGAAAAGCTTACATCCCAAGAAATGCTGATAATTTTTAATTAAAATCACTGCAAAGCAACAGTAAGATAATGTATGTAGTTGTGTAGAGGATATGAATAACAGTTGTGAATAACAGTTGCAAATAATGTATGTTCAATTTAGCTGTAGTTATGCAAATGAAAAACAGAAAACTGGAAAACAGTAAAGGTAAAAAAGAGTTCATAAATAAAAAAATTAGTTGGAACTTTCCAGGGGTGTAGTTCAGAAACAAAACTTAGTAACAAAGATGCCAGGTCATGTATTTGGTGCTTTTTATAGAACAGTTGTTACTATCTCTCCATGTGTTTACTCCCTATTAAAAAGATAATATAATTTGTGTGAGTAATACCTAATTGCCTTATATGGAGTAAGTTTTATGTTAGGTAATAAAAGAAGGATCCTGTGGGGAGGCAGAAATCCTCTGCCATTGCCCCAGTGCTCTCCTCATCCCAGCTGGTCTCTACAGGGTGCTCATTAGTAGATGCTTTTTCATAAAATTTCAGGTAAGCTGTGTATGTTTTTCCTCCCTGACAGATTAATAACCTGTGAATGTTCCTCTTAACTAAAATTCTTTTATTAGTTACTGAGAAAACTTATATTGGGGCAAGTGATTTGAACTCCTTCCCAGCTCAGAGTGGAGAAGGTAGGGTGAAAACAGTATGTGTTCCTTCATTAATACCAATTCTGAGAAGAACATCTTAAAATGACAGTGTAAATGTTTGTACTTTACAAATGCAGTTGTTTGAAAACGGATGTATTCTTTCAGGCTTTAATTGATTCCCCACGATGTTTGCAAAAGCAACGAAGAATTTCGTGAGAGAAACTGACAGTGGAGGTGACTTGATCCCTGTCTCCCACCTGAATGCCTCAGACAAGCTGCAGCTTTTGAGCTTAGTTACAAAGAGGAGGAAATTCTGGTGCTGGCAGAAGCCCAAGTATCATTTCTTGACAGTCACCCTGAGTGATGTGCTTACTGAAGACAAACCAATAAAACCAGGTAAAGCCATAGTTGGGCAGCACTATTATTGCAGATAAAAACAATACAAACCCTAATCTGTTTTGTTACTATTCTCAATTGTGTTACTAGAGGGCTCCTCTCAGAGGAATGCTCTGAAGGAATCCACCATCCATGGGAATGAGATGACTGGATCTTTTCTCACTTGACCATTTATGTAACTAACTCTGGTAATAATAAATGTTGGTTAAAAAAAGAAGAAAGTTTTGCCTGGGTAGAGTGTTAAATAGAGTGCTGAAGGTTATCAGGCTGGACAGTCCTACTGTTTGATAACAGTGCTGTCTGCAGCCACAGGAATATCCCTAGAATATTTGGGGGGGTTGTACATGACAGTAGTGTGAAACTGTACTGTGCTCCAAGTCCAAAGCAGTGAATAAGCATTGTCTTGTTGGTGTTGGTAGCCCAGGGAATGCTTGTCCAGGCCAGGCCAAGCGAGTTTTACCCCTGATTCTGTTTGTCTTGCACAGACTGTTAAAAAAGGTTGATGCTTGGACTTCATCCAACTATAGCAGTCCCACCCATGTTTTCAGATAAATGACATGGAATAGCATATTTCTGGACATGTCACAATTCCATACAGGAAAACAGATAAGTCCCTAACCTAAGATGTTAATTGTAGCCGTCTTGGAAAATTAGCTGATTCTGAGTCAGTTCTCTGGTTTTTAGGTGTAAAAAAATTCAGAGTTGTTTTAAACCAGTTAGATTTTTCCATTGGTTTTCAGTGACCTTTGGGACAGCCTGTGATGAGATTTGTCAAAATAATGCCAAAATACTAGCACTATTGTATAAGCAGGTCTGCTTTGTAATTTTCTTTGTAGCTGAAATGACTTTCAATTATTCTTTATAAATACTTCATAGCATCTGAGTTCAGCACTTCAGTCACCTTATGTTTTCCTAAAATGGGAAAATACAAAAGATAGTCGAGCAAAGATGATGAAAACATGAAAAGAGCAGAAGCAAGAGTTGTAGAGCTGTAAATTTCATTATTTACTTCTCCATACTGTTCCTTGCCTTCACTAACTCTTTGTATTTTCTCTAAGTATCTGTTCCTCCAATCACTTAAGGACCGTTTCAGCACTTCTCTTCACAGATAGAAATTAGTTTTATTGCTCTCCTAGTGATTGTGGAGTCTGACTTTGCAAAATACATGGGGAAGTTTGAAGATATCGTTCAAGGAAGTATTGAAACGTCATTTGTGAAGATCAGCCTGGGAGCTGGAGGGAAGGGCTATGTGGAAAACCAGTCCTCGTTTGGAAACCTGAGGAAGCAGGAGATTGACTTGCAGCAGCTTATGAAAGATGTCAAAGACAGGTATGTTTCTAATGTGGGTGTGGTAGTGGCCAGGAGAGATTACTGAGCTTTTGAAAAGACTTCAGCCAACTGTGATCACTGAGCAATTGGTTTTGTAGTGTTGCCACAGTTTGAAAATTATTTTCATTGTAAGCTTTCATATCCATGATGAATCCTATATACAAAAATGAAATTTTCTGTATTTTGAAATCTTGTTAGTCAGACTTCTCCCTTTCAAGTTTTAAAAACATCTGTCTGTAATTTCATTTTACGTTTTTGCATGAATTACCACCTGGGACAAGAGCCAAATCCTCCCTTCTTTGGGGGACTGTACTGAGGTAACAATCTGGAAAAAAAAAGAATTCGTTCTCTATGTTACTGGGACATTGAATATGGAAATTGAGTTCAGAACTGCTAATGTTCTTGTAAGCAGACTTTGTAATTTCGTGTGTATGAGTGACCATGCTAGAAAATTGGATTATTTGAAGTTGAAGTAATAGCAAAGGTGAGCAAGCATGGTCAAGGCATGCTCTACTAGCTGAACAAAATATAGATCTGTTGCTTCCTGTTATACACTGTATTAACTGAGGGGAGCCATATTCTTTATTTTACAAGATAGGCAGCACTTCCTCACTTCCTGTCCTACTCTGAAATTGGATCTATTTAATGTTGCTGTAAGAGAGTCGTGGACCAAAGCCTATTTGGCAACCAGCTGACAAGTCAGGGGTCTACTCTCTATTGCAGGTCGTGACTCATGGGAGATGAGGGTGGTTTGTTTGTGACAGCGTTGTACTCTAGATTTGTAGCAGGGGCTGTAATGAATTTTAATAGCCTTTGCTGATGCTCTGAAGATAAAGATGATAGGTTTTTGCTATCAGTGCAGAAGTTGTCAGAAGCAACGTAAATTTGCTTTAGATACACTGATGTTCTAGAAATAATCAATTCTCCATTTTCATGGGAACAAATGTCTGGTGTTTATTTTATTGTGAGCATTCACAAGTCAACAAATCTATTCTAATAAGGGACCTTGCTCTCTTTGTACTAAATGCCTTATTTAAAGCAGAAAATACTGGGCTAAATGTGTGTACCAAGTCTGTAAAATTAATGTGCATCTAGTATGAGGAAATAGTGTCAGTCAAGATCTAGAATCTTGTTTCTAGCACTAGATAGAGTCCTATGGAGAAACAAACTAGAGTAACTTTGATTTAGGTCAGTAATCTTTTACTTAAAGTTGCCTACTCTGTTCGCAAAGATAATCCTCCCACAGCAAATCAGCACATCTTGGAGTTACAATTCTTTATGTAACTAAATACTCAGAAATATGTTACCTTCTTTTGAGTGTTGAAAATCTGCAGTGTTACTCTGATGTATGTGCAACTGTGACTGAAGTCGATGTGTGTGCTGCTTTATGCAAGGAACTAGTTCTTAGTTCATAAAAAAGATGCTCATAGCTTATTAAAGCTTATGATGCACAGTGTATAATTGATATCGAGTCGGTATGCCTTCTGGCAGGTCACTGAAAATGATGAGGATAGCAGAATTTTTATTTTTTTCTCCAGCATAATGTGAAGACTCACTGGAAATTGTTGGCAGTGCCTTATAGATGGAATTCTACTTACTCGTTCATAAATATTCTATGATTTATGATTGATTGTGTCCAAGCTTCAAGCTTTCAACTCGTTCATGAGTATTGTGTGGAATTCAGGAGTGCTGGTGCCTCCAGGTTAGTGATTTTTGGATGCAAAGCGTTATGGTACTTATAGGAGCATGTTTACCTGTCAGGCCTTGTGAAATGAGAGGCAGCAAACTGTTCCTGATGGCATTTAATGACATGTGGTGCTTGTGCTTGTTTGATCAATCATTGCTTCATTTTTTATTTCTACATATATAACCTAGTTAAGTTGCATTTTTAAAACGTTCTTGTATTAGGCTGATTAAGTTGAAGTTGCAGATTAGTAGCAGAAAACTCTAAAATGTCAAAGCTGATATGCCTTTTAACTAAGTCATGTGAGTCTTCAGAGTTCAGCAGGCTGAGAGTGCTCAGTGGCAGCAAATCGGTTTCCTGTCACTTCTTAGGTGAACCCTTCTGAAGGAGAATCCTACTGATCTTTTAATTAGATTCCAGGTGCTGCACTGGCTCCTTTTTCTGAAAGAGGATGACAGCTGAAGGATGTGGGATGAGATCCTTCCTGGTTTGCAGAAGCAGTGACATTGTAAATGCTGAACACACTTATTAACATAATATACAGTACTAAAATAAAGTTAAACAATAATTTTAGGTATGCAAACTTGGCATATTTCACTTTACATTATTTTTGATTTTGCATTACATAGTGCTTGCTAGCTCACAGAGCACTGCCACAAACTGATTTGGGGCAGAGTCCTATGCCTTTAGCTCACTTGGATTGCTATGGATTAAAGAGTATATTCCATTTTTTGTTTTCAGTACTGTCTGCCATAAGGTCCTCAGAGAAGTTGATGAAGTGTGGGTTGGATGAGCCACTTTTCAGTGGTGCCCAGAGACAGAGCAGAAAGCAATAGGCACAATATGAGATACAGGAGGCTCTGTCTGAACATCAGGAAACTCTTTTCCACTGTGACGGTGACTGAGCACTGGCACAGGTTGCCTGGGGAAGCTGTGTAGTTACCTTCTTTGGAGGCATGAACCTAGGCAGACTGCTCTAGGTGACCCTGCTAAAGCAGAGAGCTTAGACCAGATGACTGTCCAACCTCAACCATTCTGTCTTCTTCCCTGCAGTAAAAAAGATCATGAGGAGATTATAATCTCTATACCTCTCATGCCTTACCAATTTGTTTGTTTGTTTTCACTATTTCACTAAAAGTCATGGGAGGTGATTGGAAGAGAAGTTCTGACAGGACAGTGATAGCAGTCAGTGAGTTCACATCAGCTGCAGAAAAAATTGCCTGTCATGCTTCCATCATTTCATGTGAATGATTCCTAATTCTATGATTAGCATGTTAGGAAAAAGGTTTTAAGTGTTTTTAGCAGCATACTCTGGCATGGTCTTTTATATTATTGCATATTGCACTTTAGGTGAACTAATGGAAGGGCATATTATTGTCCATACTGAGACAAAAATAAATTCCCATTCTTAATCTGAGTACAGTGGAAATTCAGACCATTTTGTGATTTATTGTTTAAAATTCCTTGAGCATTTATGAGTATGGTGAGAAAACCATTCAGTTTTCTACCTAAGCTGCTACATGAGGTAATACGAAGTCACAAAGTGTTGTGAGACAGGATTGAATAAAAGCAATTGTGTGTGCCTTTGATTTAAAAAATAAGGAGCATGTCAAATAGAAAATAGAGAAACTACCTGTCACTTGCAGTCTAGGAAGTCTCTGGTATTCTCAGGGAATATGTTCTATGAAGTACGTGTCAGGTTATTCTGTAGGGAAAATAGTGAAATGCTGTCAATAAGCTGACTATTGCAGATGCTGTGTTCTGTAAGAAGTAGGTCAGAGAGGTTATATTTGAACTGGAATAACAAAAGAAATATGCATCTGTGCTTGGTGGAAAATGGCAGAGTGAGGTCTGGTGGGTTTTACTCCCTGGCACCTATCTAGAGGTCTCTGTTAGAGCAGGATCAAAGCTGGGTGAAGGCTCTCACTTGCAACAAGCAGTATTTGTATAGAAGACATCAGGCTATTGCACATTATAAATGAAGTGGAGAAGAGGCGGTGAGCATGGGCTGCTTGTGTCTCTACAGCTGGGAGAGGAGGTGTATTGAGGTGGCATTACCCAGCACAGGACTGAAAAGGTTTTTCACTTGTGAGTAGTTTGGAGCAGTGAAAATTTGTGCAGACAAGCAGCAGTGCTGATTTCAGTGTGAGTATGGAGAGTACTCACAGCAATGCCCATTCTTCTTGGCATTTGTAGGAAATTGACAAGCACCTTGCTTTGAGGATTTGTGGGTGGGTTACTGAGAAGGTTAGGCAGGATTTGATGGAAAAATGGTCCTAAGGTGTCTCCTTTGTGGGCAATTAGGTCAAATTCTGTGCCTAAAGGAAAGACCCTCATTCTCAGCAGTGAGGTTTAGAGGAGGCACCTGCTCTCTGTTTTAACTGTGAGAACCTGATCTGTTGCCAGGTGTTGTCTGTTTTTTCTTGTCTTTATTTAGTTTCTGCCTTTCTCTCTTCTGACTCCAGTCTGCAGCAAATTGCCTTTGTGCCTCTGTTGTCTACTGCTTTCCTAATGCGAGAAGGAAAATACTGGATGAAGGTGAAAGAAGTCTTTGCATTATAGGAGAGTAGAAGTGTTTAATCTAGTTAAATATGGAGTGAGACCAAAACTCAAAGAAATTACTTTATGTACATGTTTGACCTGTAAGGCTCCCAGCATAGTAAATCATTGACCTCAGGAAGGTTGTTTAAGCAGAACAAACAATCAAGCAAAACCTCATAATTTGTATCTTTTAAATAATTTTTGTTTATCCAGGCTTATACTCTGTGTGGTGATAATGGGACTTGGCAAACCAACATCTCATTATATTTTATATAGTATTGTTTTTGAGGGCTTCAGCTCAGCTCCTCAGGCTGGGATGGGTCATGGTGATGTAGTGCAAATGGCACAAGGTTAGTGGTGGCTCTTGTACAGTACAGAGTAAAAGAGATGGTAAGAGCCATGGTTGTAGAACAGAAGTAAAAGCTCTGAAACATGACCTGTAAAATAAAAAAAAATGCAATGCAATTCATGTGCCTTGCATGCATGTATTCTCAGGGATTTAATTCAGCTATCTTGTGTTGTTAGATATTTTCTTATATTCAATGCTATGTTGGCAAGTAAGTTCAGTTCTTGCAAAAATAGTCATAGACACAGCGGCCATTGCCCTGCAATACTTGAAGCCCTGCTGTGATTGTCAAACTTCAACCCTGTTGTGTTTTGCTCTTGATGACTGTTTTCAGTCATAATTTAGATAAGCTGGGTACTTGCTTACCTCATGTCATCTCCTCTTTGAGTTGCTGAGGAGAGCAGAATGTTTTGCCTTCAACAGGCTGTGCCCCAGTAATAACTCATGATGTGCCCACGTGCAACCCTAAACTTCTGTTTTATGATAGACAGTTCAGTGCCAGAAGTCTACTGGAGAGCACTTAACTGTGCTGTTCTGGAAGAAAAGGTTTTTGTAGCTGTGAGTAAGGGTATGTGTGTGAAAGCTCTGAATTTGGTGCTCACTAAACTTCCTGGGCAGAGGAGAACATTTCTGATGGCTTTACAGCAGGACACATCCCACTGAAGGCACTCAAACCTTGGGGCTGTGGCAGCGGCTGTCTCTGGCACACGCTTCGCTCTGTGCAGGAGATCCCAGGTTGCCTCTGGGCGCTGCCTGGGGAGCGCTGCTGCAGCAGGTAGCTCCGTGTTCCTGTGTGTCAGTGTCTCTCTGTAGCCCCCAGTGCTGCAGCAGCTCCTCCAGTGCTGCCTCCAAGATTTGTTCACTGCCCCTCTTTGCAAGTTAACTATGTCTTCTGACTCTTCTGCTCTGCTATTCTGCTGATATTTCTGCATCTGGGCCTCAAAGCCAGGAGCGTGACAGGGTCTGAGCCAATTCTGCCTTGGGCAGAATACTGTAGAAGCAGATGGAAGAAAAAGTCTCTTGAATTATTTTGGTAATTCATTTGCATAGGCTTAGGTCATATTCTATATGCGTCTTCATTTAGCACTCATTCAGAAACAGCAAATCTTTATTTAATGTGTATTTTTCTATCTTGGATTGTTTGAGGGAATTTTTTCTGCTAAATGTTGGGGACATTCAGCAAGCTTGTCATCCTCTTAAACAGTCAAAAAATAAAAGGAAATTGCAAATTGCTTTTGTGCTTCTTCATTGTATTTTTCCCTTGTGGCTCCCTAGGTGACATGTTAAAACTGCAAGTTCTTAGTGCAATAATTTGTATTTTCAAGATGCCTAGCACACCACTTTAGAAACATAAATAATTATTGTGAAGTATATGATAGGCTTGATAGACTGTGACTAATGGCTCTGGTTTGGCAGACACTTCTGAGAGCGGTGATGTTTGTGATTGCTTGACATTTCTTCAGTTTTTGCTTCATCCAAAGGTTCATTGCATTCCAAGCATAAAGCATGACTTTGCACCAAAGGAAAAAAAGTTATATTAATAATCTCAGGAATGTTTGGGGGTGCTTTTCTAGTGGCTGCTGCATTGCTTCAGAGGTATTTTCTTTCCCTTGTCTAAACAATCAACTTTAAGGTTTTCAGACAGTTCATTCCAACTGATTGAACTTTCATATAGGCATGTAACTCTCCAAAGATCAAAAATTGCCTGAGGTTATTTTTAATTCAATAAAAACCCCAGCTGAGTTCAGACTTATACAGACGGCATAAATTCAAAACTCCAGAATCTAATAAATCTAAAACTTTTTAATTAAAAGTGGAGATATCTCGATTTAAATGAATTGGAGTCAGACATGTCTTTCTGTCACATTTTTGGGATATTGCCATTTAGATCCATGAATAGCCATTTACAGTAAGAGGGAGGAGAAAAGACTGAATAATTTGAGTCAGGGATAGCAATCCTTTAATCTTCCAACAGTTTTGCTAGACTACCTGTTCATAAAAAATAGAACATCTCCTCTGATTCACCTCCAGTGAATATTTTGCAAAAGTATAATATAGTTGACACATTTTAATCAATTAAATAAAATTAGGAAGTTGCTTTAACTGTTACCAGGAAGTCTGTTAACACCCCAAAAGACAAGGTAGTGGATTTTGTAATATTTTCTTAGATAATAAACCCTCTGTATTGTTTCTGGGAGTTCACTTTCAGTCTTCTGGTCATTCTCAGAAGAACTTAATGTTAGAATTATTTCCAGCAACATTTAAACAGATGCTGAATTGTGCTGTGAAGTTGATGCCTGGGCTGGAGTTTAGAGCTCCCTCCCACAGTTAGTTTTTCTTTTGACTGTGACAGTCCTTGTCACTAATCTTAAATTTTGAGTCTATACCAATGAATAACACAGGACTTTGAAGCAGGTGGATTTTTTTCAGTAATCTACAGTCTCAAAATCTGTGAAATCTTCTGTGTTTTCTCATTCAACCCTTTGAAGTACTTGGTCAGTGCAGATCCCCCTCAGCCCGTTCCAGATTTAAGTGAACGCTGAAACAGATCCATAGCAAGCAGTGAGGGTTGCCACTGAGTCATTGCTGTCTTTGTGTCCCCCAGCCAGCACCCACTGCCATGGCCATGGAAATGGCAGTGTGAACTCACGTAGGAGAGGATTTAGTCCAGTGTCCAGGAGGAGCCTGACTCGGTGGTTTTGTATTACCCAGGAAGCTTAAAGTTGCCATTAGTTCTCTCTTGCCTTTTTTTTTTTTTTTTTTGCTTAGAAAGTATCTGGACAACTGCCATTTTTGCTCAGAGTAGGGAATCAAGAATTCAATATATATGTGAGGGCTTACTGTGGAATACAGGTATTTACTGCTGCCAAATAGCAAAAGAGGACATCATAATTTTGAGGAGGCTGCTCATACAGAAACCATTGTCATTTTTTCAATAAGAGCTTCTTCAAGCAGTTAAGAAAATGTGGTTAGTTTTTTTCCCACAGTTCTGGTGTTGCTATGGTGTATTTTCTTTTTCAGAACAATAGATCTAAACAGTAGTTTACTGCAACAAGTAATAGAAAGAAAACGTGAAGTGCTGTGCATCTTGAGAGAAAAGATAATCACAACTCAGAAGTGTACGATATCCGAACATATCCAGACGGAAGAAAAAGTCAGGGGTGCGATGGGATGCACCGCAAAAACAATAAAGGTAAAAGTTACTAAAAATCTGCAAGGAATAGAACATTTGCACATTATCTGGGAAGAAATTACAGTTTCTCCAAATAGACTTCAGCGTCTTTTTTGTGCTTTCTTAATGTGCTGAACAAACTGCACTGCTTGGTTGTGAAAATTCTATATGGTAAAAATGTTTTTTCCGCTGCATTTCTGGGAAAAGATGCTGTCTTTCTGTATGAGCCTGGAATGTAGTTTCCATCAATACTATCACATTGTGATTCTATTTCTGTGTAGATCCCTGCCTGCAGCAGAACATGAAGCAAACTTAAAACAATTCATTGCAAGTTGAATAGCAAAATGTATTGCTGAATCAAATTTATTTGAAAAGCCAAGTAATCATTCATCACAAATGGTTGTAGTGCCTACTGAGTTTTCATATTTATTGGGAAGCTGTTTGTTTTCGATCATGGGAGTAGAGATTAACTGCATTATGAGGCTATCTGAAAAATTGCCTATGAATTGAGAAGGAATTACCAAAGTCAAAATATGCTCGTTCATTGAAAGTTTGGGTTTTTTTAAGCTGGAGATGAATCACTTCTGTGTACAGTGTGTCTCCAGTTGAAGAAATCTGGGAGTTGCGAGTTCCTGGTACCAGCCTTCCAGCTGGGCAAAACAAATGTCACAGTAGAATTGGGCAAGGCAGAGTACTGAAGTGGGTGCCCATTTCCTACTGACATGGTGCTTCATGTGTGGCAAAAGCTGCTCCTGGAGCTCAACTTTGTGCTAGGACAGGGTAGCTAAGAGTGTGAGAGCTGCTCTTGGCGCTGTGTTTCTACCTCACTCTTCATCTAGTTCCTTTCCTAGAAGTCAGATGTAATGTGTGCTTTGATGAGACATCATGGAGAATAAAACACATTCTCCCTCTGTATTTTTCACCTTAGTTATGTGTTTAAGCTGTATAGTAGCTGAATCAGATAAATGGTAAATAAATCTGTCTTGTAGGTTTCAGTAAGTGAAAATGGAAGTTTGATGAAGGATTCTAGTGTGATCCTTGAAATTCCTCCTGCAACCACTATTGCCTACGGTGTAATTGAACTGTTTATAAAGCACAATGGCCAGTTTGGTAAGTGAAAAGCTTGTTTTTTGTGGCACACAGTTCAACTATGGACAAAGCCGTTTGTCAGACAATGATTTTTATGTTTCCCTGTGCATAAAGGTGATTATGTTGTATGGTCTCCTTTGCCTTGATAATTATTTGTGCTAGAAATGCTGATTTAGTACTTTTAAAACTCTGATTTAGTAATGCTTTTTCACTTGCTGAATACACTGTAAACTCAGAATAACTTAGGTTTCAGGGAACCACAGGAGATCATGTAGCTGGAGCCTCTGCTCAAGGCAGGGCCAACTTTTGAACTTTGATCTAAGTTCGGAGTTAGATCAGATTGCTCATATCCTTGTCTATTCTGAAGTTGTGATTTCTCTCCAGAGATGGAGATTCCATCACTCCTCTGGGCAGCCTGTTGCCATGTTTGATGACTGTGGTGGTGAACTTTTTTTTTCATAAATATCTGCTGTTTGCTAAATTGCTCCAGTCTGTGAATGTGGGGCTGGTACTTGGGAGTCCAAAACTGGACCCAGCACTCTGAATGCACTTTCCCAAATTGAAAATTCCATTCCATCAATCTGCCAGCTACAGTCTTGTCAGTACAGCCCAGTATGCAGCAAACTTCAATAACTGCAAGGGCTTGCTGGTGATCCTGGATTTGTTGTCCACATCTTTTTCTGCAATTTTGCTTCCAGCCAGCTGGCCCTTGGCCCAGGCTATTTCCTTCACCTGTTGCAGAGAGTGACTTGAATGTAAATCAGCTGTCAACCAGGAATGTTTAGGCAACAGTCGTCTTAGGAAAAGAATCATTTGTACAGGACTGGAATTTAAACTTTTCTAGCCTCCACTTTCATTTAAAGATTGCCTTTGGAGTGGTTGCAGAAATGCCCTTGTCATGTTTTCTGGTCGTGCTTTGCCTATGTCAGGTTGAATATTTCTCAGGTTAAAAAAAATGTTGAAATTGGCTTTGGGGGAAGTCGTATCTCTGCTCTGCACAATCACTTGGGTTTTTCTTTCTTGTCTATCCTCATTTAAACTCACTGACCTAAAGGAGGTTTTAGGGGATGTTTTGCAAGGAGAAATAAAATCAGATAGTACAGCTGGAAGTTGGGAAGGACTGATGTGGAGAGAAACAGAAGATACGTTGAAGAAATATTTGGAGTACAGCTGAGATTTGAATCCAGGATGCACTTTACTTGGATGAGAAATGCAGAAGATTAACTCTCCATCATAGTCCTTCTGGTATGAAGGAAGTCTGTAGGCTCAGGAATAGAAGTAAATATTATTTATGTAAAAAGTTTCTGAAAAGTGGAATTGCTCTGACGTAGACGGAACACAGCAATAATAGCAGAGGATATTGACGTCATGGTTATAAGAGAACTGTAATTCAGAGTAATGAGGTGCAATTAAGGCCGTCTGACTACATAGGTAGTATATAGCTGGTTGTCTACTTAGGTGATTACCACATGAAATTATGATGTCCTGCTAGCTGAGAATGCATGGGCCTTGTTAATGATCTGTATTTCTCTGCTCTTTTTCCACTTCTGCTTTTTTTTCCACTCTTTTTTTTTCACATTTCGTATTAAGATCTTTGAAGCTTCAGAACCAGCACAGCTTGTTTCATATTTTATCTTAAACAACTTATGTCTTGCCTCTTTTCTTTTTTAATTTGTGCTATTTTCCTTTGCCTGAGTGTCATTGAGAAGGTAAAGGGGAGGAACTAACAGCAAAATTAGGGCTTTGCCTGCAAGAATAAGTATAGTGGAGCCTAAACTTCAACTTGTTAATGTCTGAGCCACAGGGATCAGTGTCTGTTTATGGAAATCAAAATAGCCTTTGAAGTTAAATCCAGGGACTAATGTAGTCCTTTCTCATGAGACTGAAAGTGACCAGTAGCGGGTGTAACCTAATGGGGTTCTCTTCACAGATAATTACGGAGTAAGATGCATGTAAGCTTTTTATTGTTTATTTTTCTTTGCCACTGACAGTACATGAGTTACTCTGTTAGGAAGAATGGTATATAAATTTTCTTTTAAATATTCTGACTAATGTGACTGGACATATTTGGATATTTTTATGAATAAATAAAATAAACTAGAAAAAAGAAAAAGGATCTAATCCTTTTCTGATCCATTTACCATTGGGCTTTCCTGTAATCATTCTGTTTGATTTCTACAGGCTAATTTTCCACTCCATGTAAAAGCTGTTTCTGCTAAAGGCTTTGCAGTTTCGTGTCTCTAAAGTTGTGCTGAAATGCCTCTTGTTCTTGCTTTACAAAGCAGGGGATATAACAGCACCCAGCTGATTTGCTTTGTTCTGTTCATTGCTATATGTGTGTGGTGTGCTTTTTCTTAAATGTCTGTAAATTAAACAGTCCCAGTATATCCACTTTTCTACATAAAGGAGTCTCTTTGATTGTTTTCCTTGATCACCTCTGTGTTTCTTGCATTTTTGTTAACATTTCTGAGTAACTAACAAGCTCTAACTGCATTGCTGGAGGTTTGTCATCGATGAATGTAATAGAATTCAATACAGAATTAATTAACAGTCCTATTAATACGGAATTTTGAGTCCTGTGTTTTCCTGTGGATCAAGTCCTATTACAAGATTTAACAACATCATCTGAAAAGTTTGATTTCCCTTATTAGCATCATTTTGCCTCAGGAGGGGAGGCAGTTTATTAGCACAGTCTTCCTCCTCAGGGTTCATGTGAAAGCCTTGTTATTTGCAATGACAGTAACATGAGTGAGTTGGCCTTGTGGTGCCTCAGCTGCTGTCCAGAGTCTTGTTGCTTTGGGAAGTTCTTAGCTTATGTTAATCGCTTTCTACTCTTCCGTAGCTCATTCTTCTCCGTGAAGGGTTATGCAAGCATAAAGGTCTGTTGTCTTTCTTTCTCTGTGGCAGGGATTTCTTTGTCTCCTTTCCCTTTGAAAAAGCTTTTTGCTGATAGAGTGCTCTCCATGCTTTCTCATCTGCTTTGAATGTCCTTAATTTAGTGAGACAGACTCTTACAACTGCAGAAGGGTTATATTTAGGTTTTGTGCCTGGTACATGTGAGCACTGTGCTTGATTAGTTACATTTTTTCCCTTTGCTGTCAGGTATTACTTTAAGATTGAGTTTCTCTTGCAAGCCTGCCTGTGTTCTCCTCAGACTGGCTGCAGAGTGCAATGGATACACATTCAAATCTTGCGTTTGACCCAATAAAAGATGATCAGAATATGCATAGGGCTTTGAGTGTATTCTGCATCATTAGGGCACAATGTTGGACACATGAGCACAGAACTTGATACGCCAGATTTCTCAGCATAACTCTTACAAAGTTATGTTGTACCTGTACCTTCTAGGAGGCTCTTAACTTCATCAGGCTGGGGGTACTGGGATGGTGACAAGGATAGTCCTGTTTGGGTGAGGTTGGCCAGTGCTTGTCACCAAGATGAGGCAGAAAGGGTAATCCAGCCAGGGTGTGTTATTTCCTCCATGAAGTTACTGAAGAGAGGCAGTTACTGAAGTTACTGAAGAGAGGTTATTGCAGAGTGATTCTCTTAGGAAACATCCCTGGGTGATGTCCTTCAGAGACTCTCAGAAGCCTCCAGCTTTCTGCGTACCTGGAGGACGTGAGGATGGACCTGTGGCTTGGCTGAGAAAGAGGAGTCTGTCAGTGCCGTGACCAGCAGAAGCTCTGTAAAGGACTCTCAAGAGTTGTTACAGATCTCAGAGAGTACTTTCATGTGTCTCCTTCATGAGTGGATCCCGTTGCCTGCATTACAGCACATCTCTTAGTAGGTAGAAAGCATACAGACTGGGGAAAGAGAAGCTGGAGAGCAGTGTCATGGAAAGGGCCCTGGGGGTCCTGGTTGATGGCAAATTGAATATGAGTCAGCAGTGCCCTGGCAGCCAGGAGGGCCAGGTGTGTCCTGGGGGCAGCAGGCACAGCATCACCAGCCAGGCAAGGGAGGGGATTGAACTGCTCTGCTCTGCTCTGGGGCGGCCTCACCTAAAGTTCTGTCTGCAGTTCTGGGTGCCACAATATAAGCAAACTCTTAGGAAAGGAGGGCAAGGTGAAGGGCCTTGAGGGGAACCCATATGAGGAGCAGCTGAGGTCATTTGGTCTGTTCAGCCTGGAGGAGACTGAGGGGAGACCTCATTGCAGTAACAACTTCATTGTGAGGGGAAGAGGAGGGGCAGGCACTGATCTCTTCTCTTTGGTGATCAATTACAGGACCCAAGGGAATGGCCTGAAGTTGTGTCAGGGCAGGTTTAGGTTTAGGTATCAGGAGAAGGTTCTTCACCAGAGGGTGGCTGGGCACTGGAACAGGCTCCCCAGGGAAGTGGGCACAGCACCAGCCTGACAGAGTTCAAGAAATGTTTGGACAATGCTCTCAGACACATGGTGTGACTCTTGGGGATGGTGCTGTGCAGGGCAAGGAGTTGGATGTGATGATCCTTGAGGGCCCCTTCCAACTCAAACTTATTCTCTGAAAATATCAAGAATTCCTACATGCATCTCCTGTATGCAGCATTCTGGTTTACAGTGTCAGAGGGAAGTTTTCATGTTATTTCCTGTCTACACTAATTTAGTTCACAGGAGCTGGTGTCACATTCTGTAGGAGGCAGCTGCACCACAGGTCTTCTGTCTGTACACACTGTACCAAACATCAGGGCTGCAGGAATGCTCAATAATTCACACACACAGCAACTGCTGGCATTCTTTCCATCTGGAAGAGACAACACATGGAGAAATCACATGCGAGAGCACTAGAAAATACAAGCTATCATCTCATTCAGTAATTGCTTGTGTATTTTATTAATTATTGTTTTTGATTGAATTTCTAATTACAGAATTCTGTCTGCTAGATGAACAGCAGGGAGGTTTTGAAAAAGAAAGCACAGAAGGCTCAACTTATCCCCATTCAGTTCAATTCAGAGATGCTTCGTTCCTCTATCAGCCAGATGCTGTTGATAATGAGATGTACTCTGGGGCTAAAAACCTCGTTCCCAGTGATGCTTCTATAAGTATATTGAAACAAGGTATTACCAAAAATGCTTGACATGATTATATTACAGTGAATTAAACATCCTGATAGGCAGAAATAATCTGGTACAATAGTAAGTAAGAAATCTTGTTAGTTCATTTTAATAGCTCTTATCAGGAACTCTTGGGGGAATGCACTGAAGGAATATAAAAAATCAGTTTGCAGTAAGTGTATGCAGTGGACTCTTTCCTATCAACATTCTGAATCAATCTGTCATAAATATCATCTTATAAAGTCAGGTGTTTATGACAGCTCTGTTGCATTCCAGATAACCTCTGCAAGATTAGTGATGATCCATGCTTTCATTGAGAAAGAGTCACTGAAAATACTTTCTCATTTGAAAAATACTCTCAGTAAAGCTCCTCAGTTACAGGTTAAGTAACAGAAGTAGACATCTCCCTTGCCTTCACTTAGCCTCTTTATTTTCTGAGGAGCTTTATAATTGAGAAAACTAAAATGGGGTTTAAATGGAAGTTATTGGTATAATGGCCCAGGTACAAGTTTTTATTGTAGGAATTTGGAAAGAGAAGGCAGGAATGTTACTGGAGGAATGAAAAAAGGGAAAACCAGTCAAGGCCTGAGAACACACTGTGCTTTTCATCAGTTCTTGGTAGAGTTCTTACAGCTGGTTCTACTGATGAATATAACTTCTTATCTGTAAGTTTCACCCTTGGTTAATGGTTGTTCAGTAAACAATATATAAAAAACACTTACTTGTGGAAGAATGGTATGCCACTGTTGTGGTTTTTGTTTTAGCTTGACATAACTTTGTGTTTTTCTTGTTTAAAAAGCACAGAGATTTCTTTAATTGGTTTTAACTTCCACTGTCTCTTGGAAAATAAAAAAGCTAAAAAAAATTGTTTTTACTAAAGAATTTGAAAGTACATTTCATTTTCTGTTATTTGTATAGACAGTCATACATTGCATCAGATAAACAAAATATCTGCCTGTGGCTGGATGTTTTTTTTTCCCTAGTGAAGTAATTTTTTAGTTATAAAGGATGTCTTTAAAGAGAGCATATTTCTTGACTGGAGTGCCATGAAGGAAAATTTCTTTTAAACAAATTTGAGAACACTTGCATGCCCACCTTTCTGGAATGTGGAAAAAAAACATTCCAGCCTTCCAGTTGGCATTATTGATTTAAAAGCTTCAATTTTTTTTAGCAAAGTGGTAATTTGATGTCACAAAAGACTTAATTTCAGTATCATAGTTGAACTGTGAGAAGGTAAATGCAGAGCACTCCCTTGTACTTAATCAGTACTCTTCATTCTGCCATATAGATGAACATTCTCTGGAGATAAACTTTGAAGTGAGAGACTTAAGATGCAGTTAGTTGGTTAACATTAAAGAACTGACTTTTAAAATATTAAAAATACTGTACACCAAAGTGTTGATTCTTGATAGCTGTTCTTCTTTCTGAATTTTTGCATTGAAACTTCAGTGGCTCCTTAGGAAATAAAATCAGATCTGTTCCAGTCTTGAATTTTAACTTGTGCTGATGGAAATCAGGATGTCAAGGTGTGGTGATAAATGAGCTTATGAAACACATAGCAAAATGTTATTTGTTTTTACTGGCATTTTTGTAGAAATACTTAGTTTTGCTTTCCATTGCTTTCTTGGGAAAGATCTGTCACGGTTGAAGACCCAGTTTCAGCCCTTTGTGAAGCTTCCGGAAGACAAGCAAAGTGCTTTATATAAAACCCTTTGTGAGCTCCTGCTCCATGAAGAAATGGTGACTGCCCTGGGGGACATGGTAAGATGAAGAACCTTTGGCTGCCTTCCTCAAAGTAATTTCAGAATAGTACTAGCATTCTCTTTTGCTTGAATTTTTCTCTTTTCAAGTAGTTTTGCTTATTCTTTTCCTTTCAGTTTGATGATATCTGCACAGGAGACAAGCCAGATCTGGAGGAGTTTAAACTTGAACAACAAGGAGACGTCTTTCACCTCTTGCAGCTCTTAGGGTGCAGTTTACAGAGTGAGCTGTTGTTGCAGAAATACCAGCCTCAGGATGAAGAACTTTTCTCAGCTGCTCACCTTCTTATCAGTGCTATGTCTGGTATGTTGTGAAAAGCCCTTTTTAAAAATTTTATTTTCCTTTAGAAGCTCCCTCCGTGTTAAAGCATTTATGGCTCTCTTTGAGCAGTTGGTGAGCTGAGTGAACATAAATTGTTCTGTTCCCTTTTTATGAGTTTGGTATACTATGCTTAGCATTCCTGGTTGTGAGTTAAATTCAGCCCTCAATCACTGACAGATTTTGTGTGTAAATTACACATTCCCCCAAGACTGCTCAACTTTGCTTCTGCTGAGTGTGAGCATTTGCAGTTTGGCAAGCTAATTTCTGTACTTATTGCATGCCAGAGTCCTTCCCGCCTAAATGCTGAGAATTACAAATTAGGTGTTGTCTCCTGTGTAAAAGCGTATATTGTTCAAGTGCAAACTAAATTTAGCAAAAATGAGTTTAACGTAGAGACTCTGAAATTAGAGGGTTGTTTTGCAGCTGCTGAAACAGGAGATTAAACATAAATGTCAAATAAATGCCACCCTCACAATCTAGTTGGCACCACAGTGTTAATTAAAAGCTACCTGCAAAGTCCAAGACAGACTTGCCTGGATTTTTCTCTTCTTTCTTGTATCTAAAGAATTCCCTGACATTAAGATAACGAAGGGAAGTCCGGTGTAAATTGTGGCACTGTGCAGCAAAATGTCAGTGTGCATCCATATATGCACAGGCCCCAGGTGGGAGAGCTCAACTCATTTGTGGAGACAGAAAGAAATAGAAAACAGAAACCTGCTGATGTGGTAACACTTGTCAGATGCCATTAACAGCAGGGCGCAGTTAATTGAGTGTGTTGCATTATCACCTGGCTTTGGACATAATGTCTGCTGCTGAAGTCCAGGCATAAGTGTAGCTGGATCCAGATTCAGAAGCTGTTTTATGCCTGTTTCTTGTGGTAGGAATTACAGCCTTCTTGTTACAGAGTTGAAGGGCACCACAAGGATCAGTTAGTCCATCTCCCAGCCCCAAGGCAGTCTCAGCTATGCCATTCCTCTCAAACTGTGCTTTGCTGAAGTTAGCATCTCGTATAACGTTTGGGAGCATAGGCTCTTGATTTATTCAAGGCCTAGGTCATTCATCCAGTCTGCAGACTTGGAGTGAAACACTGAGGAGAGATACTTAGGGAGGAGGCAAGGGTGATGGGGAGGAAACCCTCTTTTCTACTAGTGCCTTTTCTCAAGCACAGAGATAGTCAGACCCTTTGCCCATCCCATTCTATTCTGCAGGCAGGAAGGGGCTGGATCAGCCTCTTCCACACATCCAGCTGAGGAGAACCTGTTAGCTCCCTGTTAAAGCCCCTGTTCCAGCAGCCAGCCTGGTGCAGGGTTCACTGGAAATGATCTTTCCCTGGGAATGTTTCCTTCACAGAGCTGCCTGATGACACTCTGGTCCTGCTGCGTGCCTGCTGTGACCTTCAGGTTGTTCCGGCGTTGTGCTGTTTGGTGAGTGATGGAGATGGAAGCGTGGCTCATGGGCACAGCAGCAGCAGTGGCCGTGTCCTCAGCCACGTTTCTCCCCAATAAAGGAGGAGATGTCAAGCTCCAGTGGGAATTTCAGCTGTAGGCAGCGCTTAGCTAAGGTCAGAGTCTGACATGGCAAACAAAGCTGCAGGTGCTACCTAACTTCTGAACATCGCTGTATTTGGGAGATTTCATGGCTTGTGAGCAAAAGAAAATTGTAACTTAAGCTCCAGTTTTATTTTTCTAATAGTCTCACTGTTTTAAAATCTCAGTAATCACCTCTCCTTGGGAAACAGAAGTTTCACTTTGATAGCAACAGTGCTTGAGCCTTGGCAAACCCTGAAGTCCCAAAACTCTGAGGCCGTTTATTGAAACTGCTGAAGGAATGGGTGCAGGGCATTAGAGTAAAGGAGCACCTCTCCTGTGAGGAAAGGGTAAGAGAATTGGGTTTGTTCAGCCTGGAGAAGAGAAGGCTTCAGGGTAACCTAAATGCAGCCTCCCAGTACCTGAAGGAAGCTTACAAAAAAGATGGAGAGAGACTTTTTACAAGAGCATGTAGTGACAGGACAAGGAGGACTGGATTCAAACTGGAGGAGGGTAGGTTTAGATCAGATACTAGGAAGAAACTTTTTACTATGAGAGTGTTGAGGCACTGGAACAGGTTGCCCAAAGAAGCTGTGGATGCCCCATTCCTGGAAATGTTCAAGGCCAGGTTGGATGGGGCTTTGAATAACCTGGTCTAGTGAAAAGTGTCCTTGCCTGTGGCAGGGGGATTGGAACTGAATGATCTTTGAAGGTCCCTTCCAACCCAGAACATTCTATGATTCTGTGATTATTTTTAGCTTTTTAAAGTCACTGACAAAAACAATAGTAAAATTCTTTTAATATGTAGGAGCAAGGGGAGTTCTGCTGTTTGCTCAGAGTGATAGTTAAGTGTGACGTGCTAAGTGAGATAGTTAAGTGAGAGAAGTTGAACTTGGGGAATGGCACAGTAGGAGAGACTTTCCTCCTTAAAGTGTGCCATAAAGCTTTGGTTCTGGATCAGTACATCATACTTGTCAGGGCTAATAGTAAAGGGAATCTTGACCTTTTGCTGCTGCCTTGTAAGCTCTCCAGTGGTTTTGTATGAAAGAGCTGAGCTGTGTGATGACAGGAACAGCAGTGCTTGGAAAATGTTTTAATGTCTCTGTCTTTTTCTCTCTCTCATGGATGCAGCCTCACATTGCTTCAGCCGATGGCACTGTGGCACTCAGCAGTCCTTTGGTGGCCACTCTCGCTGACAGAGGAAGATTTGATGTCGTGCAAAGGCTGTTTGCTTCATCAAACATTAACCTGGAAATGACAGAGTCTTCTGTAAAAGCTGTAACTATGAAAGAACCAAGATTCTTCCCACTTGTTCTTTATGTTGCACTATATGGATTTCATGCTTTAGGTGGGAATGTGTAGGAGCTGTACTGAGTATCCAGTTTTTGCTCTAGCCTGTTTTTTCTTCTGTAGCTCTGTAGTGTTGGTGTGTTTGGGATCAGCAGTAGAGCTGCTCCATCGGTACTTAGGGCAGCACAGGCAGGAATTAGGGCCATCAGGTGACTCTACAGCTTCAGTGGAAAACACATGTTTAAGGAATAAAGGGGAGAAATTAAAAGAGAACCATGGAAGAGAAATGGAATAAAGCTGCTGTGGTAGGTGTCAGATCTGCAGGGCAGTGGAAGCTGGATTGCTTGCATTAATATGCACGGGAGAAAACAGCAAAGTACAAACTGCTTTTTGTAAGCAAGCAAACAACCAGGCCCTGGAAACCCAGGGTTCTGCAATGCAGCAACTGTTTTGCTCCTTTGAGACTGAGTGTGCAGAATGCCTTCACTCTGGAGCAAGTGCAATGGAGGGCTCTTAGAAAGGTACTTGATTAGATTCTCTTATTAATTATTGTTCAGCTTTACGGATGTGAACTGCACACTGAGGGAAATAACAAAGCCTCTTTTTCAAAAATCAAGACCACTTTTGGGATTTATACCTCTGTACAGCATTTCTGTTTTCTGGTATGTTTTTACTCACCTTTGCAAGTTTCAGCTGTTTAAACTGCATTCTGAACTTTGAGGTATGGCAATGCCTTTTGATGTGTGCATGTGAAGGGTCCCTGCTGCACACCACAAAAACGATAATTTTACCCCATGTGACATTTTCAGTGCAGATATTTTGCTTGTTTGACTAACAGCAAAGTATTAGTAAAGCACTGTGTGCTTGCACTATTTTGCCTGCTTTTTCATCATAATTTTTTTTGTAATTGTGGATTGAACAGAAATGCAGCAGAGATCACTGTAAATGTGGGCTTGGGAAGATGATGTTCCAAGTAGGTGGAACATCATCAGTGCTTGCAGATGAGGTTGTGAGATGGCTGACAGACAAGCAAGTAGGCACCTGTGTGGGGGTGATCAGTAACCAGGCCCTGCAGCGTAGCTGGTGGGTGGGAGTTCTGCTCAGTTTCCTGCTCTATTCCCACATGGCCTTGAGCAGATCGTCTAAGAAGCCTTTAAAAAGTCATGTCAGTTCAGCATTCCCCGAGGACATGGGCTTTGCAGAAAAGCCCCACGGTGCCTTTCATTCCCTGAGAGCTCAGGATAGCTCTGCAGCTGGGATGTGGGCGTTGCTGCATCTCATCTGTTAAGTGAAGCTGATGGTGTTGGCTGAACTTTGTGCTGGTGTAGAAGGAGAGATCCTTCAGGAGGATGGAAGCACATGACTCTGCTTCTGGGAGGGGTGTGTGTTTTTAAGTGGGAAAGTCTTCTTTGCCCTTCACTACTCAAAAATTGTCTCTGTAATGAGCTTACCAAAACTTTCTATTAAATGCTATGTCAAAACAATAGAATAACTTATGCATGTAATTTCCATTGTTTTTCTTTTGGGGATTCCTGTAATGCCCTTGGCCTTGAAAAGTGGTGCACACAGATGGCAAGTGGCTGTGTGGGCATCCACGTGGTGCCACTGTCCACATGCTCTGACCTTCCTTGCAGAGCTGTGGTGTGAGCCTTGTGAGCACTACACTGTGTAACTGCTTTCAGGGTGTGCATGTTGTGTCACAGATGTAGGAGAGGGAACTTGTTTACAGAGGCAGAAACCCTCCCAAATGCTGGGTATTCCGTGGACACACCATTAAGAAAGAAAAGGTTTTGCTTGTTTCCTGCTGCATCAGCTCAGTGCCCTGAATGGGCAGCCTTGGGCCTGTGCAACAGGAGAGACACAAGCACCACAGAGCAGTCACAAGGCCCCAGGGATGCCAGGCTCCCCGCTGCTCATGAGGATTGCTGGGGTTTCTTGGCTCCTCACCTCATCTGCTGCCCTGTTTTTAGGATTCATCAGTGTGTCTGCAGAAGACATTGGTTGCACTTCAGTCTTGGCTTTATCGTAGATGCTCTTTGTGGAGGGCTTTCCCAGTTTTTCCTCCATTTGGCAGCACTCCCGTGACCACAGAAGCACCTCTAGACCAGGTAGGGTAGAATGGCCTTCAGAGAACTGAGTGAGCAGCACACCTGGACAGAAGCACTACAGCAGGTTATATGTACATAATTTTCACTATAGTTGATTCTTTCATGCACTTGAAAACAGGATCCTTATGCACATTAATTTTAAAACTAGCTCAGAGTGGGGATATGAAGATCCAAGGGAGCAGCAGAAGCAGTATTTCTCTAATCCTGCCTTTCCCTAGGCTAAGAGCATGGCCTCTTCAGGGACCCAGCCTAGCTGATGCAAATTAATTCAGAATCCACACTGGAAGAGCTGGATGTGCATCCACTACCTGAGACAAACGAGATTCTGGGCTGGCCTCACATGGAAAATCCATTTTCAAGCTGAGATGTGGTCTTCCCTAGGAAGGGAAGGTGGTGAAAGACCGGTAGGGTGCTTCAGAGGAGGCTGAAGATTGCCTCATAAAAGGTGTGATTTCACACCCTGATAACCTCCCCAAAATACTGCTTCCCTTTGCATTCCCCGGAAGGACAGTTGGAGAATTCCTACGTTTGCAATGCAGGAGAAGGTCAGCACCCTTTCAAGGAGTATGTGCTACCTCTAGAGGCCAGCAGGCTCTGCCTTGCAGCCAGTACCAGCACTTGTCTCCTTCCAGCTGCTCAATCCCAGTCCCCTGGGCTTTGTCCCCTGGCTCATTCCAGTGCAGGCCCAGGAGAGCGACTCCCTTCGTGCTGCAGTGCTCAGGAAATGAGGCCCCAGATTCTGCAATGACGACATTCCCAGGGTGGCTGAAGAGCCTCCAAGGTCTCCCTGTGCACGTGGCACATTCATGAACATCAAGATAAGACCAACTGAAAAGCTGCTTTTATGTAGGTGGAGCACCAAGATCCAAAGATCAAAGGCAGCTGCAGACTGGTCCTTCATACATTATGTGGCTCAAATGCAGACTACGACCAAAAAAAAAATCAGAAAAATAGCCAATTACATTTTTTTCAATATTAAATCTTTATTATATACAAAAATATTTTGTTGGGAATTAACAGAATTTCATAATTTGTACATTAACATTTTTATGTCTGGCTGTGTTTATTGTGAAAATATTAGCTGTGAAAAAGACAAAGGGGGGGATTCTTAGAAAACAAGTCACAATTTAAAAATGTCCCACATAGTAGCTGACTTTATCAGTATGAAGTCACAATGCTAACAAGTCCCATATCCTAGGCCTGCTCTACAGTACTGTATTCAAACAATTAGGTACTAAATAATTTCCAGGTTCACATTAAAAAAATTATCTAATAGTTAAGATTTTTCTTGTAGGAAGTTTTCACCTAAAGAAACTATATTTTTTACAGGAGAGCAGTTTTGAAAGTTTTACAAATGTCAAATCCAGGTTAATTTAATATACTGTAGAAATAAAAAAAAAACCATGAGAGCTTCCAACTGGCAAAACCAGTTGTGAGAAGAAGCAAGGTAAGGAAACGCACGGTGACAGAGTTCTAGTACACGTTTAAACCCAAACACAACCACGATCCTACAGTTCTTAGCCTGGTGTGGGGTCAGACAGCAGCGAACTTTCTGGTGTTTTAAACCCCACAGAAGCAGTTCCCCTCCTTACACCACAGTGCACAAATGTTACACATGGGCATCATATGGGGGGTAGGGAAGGGATGCTCAACATGCATTTTCCTAGGGGGAAAAATATATTTGAACAGTTCTCTCCATACATAATTGTGTACAAGACCTAAACCAACAAAAATCAGTCAAAACCTTTTTTGCCTGTACAAAGCAACGCTGTTCATTTTGCTTTATGCTATGGATCATGTGAGAGGTCAGGTAAGGAGAGGTTGGGTTTTTGGAAGAGGCTCTACCGTATTCAGGTAAATGTTGGCTGCTTGTGGAGTAACCAACAGTTGGCTCAGTCATGGGAACAACCAAAATTGCAGGGAGAAGCAGTAGCATGGAGCTAGTGACATAAAAGGGAAAAGGCTAAATGGCAGAAAATGTTTTCAGGACTACTTTGTGTTACCTGACCCCTGTCCTAGCAGCAAAAGGAACTCCATACCCAGTGAGCATAAGGAACAGTTCCAAATACCAAGAATAAAATTCATTTACTTCAAGTGTCATTTATTCTATAAAAATTACTGAACCCTGCTGAATAAATTCCATTTGTAGGTGAAACTGCCTAATGACCTTCACCAAGCTGGGGTTTGTTTTTAAGCCTGTACCAGTAAATCCCAGCTGCAGTACCAGCAAAAGAACTGAGAATTCAGCAGTTGAAAATGTGACTGTGGAATAATGCAGAGAATTCAGGTAAATTAGTAGACAGTGCCTGAATTACTTGCAGCACTTGCCCCTAAGTTTTATTTATGTGTATGTATGTGTGTATGTATGTGTGCATGAGCACATTTTTCGTATGATTAGAAGGCAAAGCTGCCTGTAAAAATAACCAAAACTGGTTAATTTACAAGTGTTTTCTCTGAATTTTTAGGACCTGTCTTGGGCATAAAAACAGTAAGTTATACCAGTCCTAAATACTGATGTTCATGTTAACTACTATTTCCGCTACAAGACACAAGTTGAGAATCCCAGACAATTCCCATCAGTAAGCCTGTTAAACGTGTGAAAACTAAGAAGGACAGGCCAAAAAAAGAAGAAATGCAGGGAAAAAAGAGAAGGGCCAGAACTTCACTTCAGCATTGTCAGTCACAACAGTCCACCAGAGAAAGTAAATTAAAGTACCTTGAAGGATAGAAACCCTTTCAGTGACCCAGGAGAGGTTTTTATTGCAGGGAGAGAAGGGTGCTGGGAGCTGAGGGGCATTTAAGGCAAGAGGCCCAGCAGACTATGAGTCTTTGATCCAGTACCCACTACACAGACACCAATAAAATGATCTCACCACTTCTGCAAAAGTAGCATCATGAAGTTTGGCAATAACCATGTGGTCCTTGAACTCTTTGGAATTTGGATGAGGCAGGAAACCTCGCATGAAGCAAACAGCCTGTACAGATGTGCACAACATGCGACAGAGCTCCAGCTGTTGGTTGTCTGAGAGCTGCACCCACAGGCACAATGGGCAACGGAGCAGCTGCTGCAGGAGGCACTGTCCATGCACTGGGACACGGCCTCAAGGTTCAGTGTGAGCGGAGAAGCAAGCTACAGGAAGCCTGGATGGGAACCACGGGAAAGGTGAAGGGAGTTTATGTGCACAATATTGGCTCATGCGTAAGGACAGGTAAAGAACCCAGTTCCTGATCTCTGCAGTGCTCTGCTGGATTGTTCTGCACTGGTCCTTGAGCTCAGCAGAGGCCAGCTGGGCTCAAGGGGGTACCTAGCCAGGGATTTTCTGTGTTTCAAAGAGAAGTTTCCTATTTCTTAGCTGAATCACCCTCTTCAAAAAACAAAACCAAACCCAGATGACTTCCTGAGCACTGAGCTGCAGGCAATTTGTACAGTAAGTCACTTAGGTATGATTTTAGAAGATGCAGTGAGTACAGAGGATGAGGAAATAAATGTCACAATTTGAGCTTAGCCAAGATGTGACAAGTTTATATAAACACAAATTCAAAAGCGATGAGCTGATCTGCCATCCTGCTCCACAAAGCTTTTGTACAACTAAGTACACAGAGCTGCCCTGATCTGAGAACACAGCACAAGTCATGGATACTGCATTGGTTATGAACTCCCATTTTCCTTGCCTATGAAGATCTGTGATTCTGCTCCATGTTTACCTTCGTTGTAGATTTGCAGAACATTTTGAAAGACCTTTATAAATCTATGCAAGATGACATATTCCATTATAATTATCCCACTAAACTTGGACTGCATCTTGGCATGTGATGCAGAACCTAAAGCAGACCTGCTAACATTTAGAGAGAGCAAGGTAATCGCCTGGGTACACATGCACCACAATATTTACAGGGAAGTTGAGATTGGTGCGCACTTAAGTGAATTTTTGGTGAATTCAGGGAAATAACTTACAGATCTTGGCATACTGACTGTACTTCTATGTATAACTTTTCATTCACAGGGCAACTACAGTGTTCTATAAGTCTCTATATGTACAGAATTTTACAGCACCTCATGCACTGTCCAAAACAGATAGAAATTACAGATAAATATAGAATTTTTTTAGATTGAAATATCTGTATATTTAGAAAAATATACATTACTAAACACAATAAACCAGGTAGAGAAGTGTACCAGTTCTAAAGTCTCACATGCAGGTACATTTCTGGATTAAGTCATGGTATCTTAGTAATGTGATAACCAACATGAGCATTTTTTTGTTTTACCATCCACATACATACATATACACAGACAACTATTTGATAATTTACTTTTCTAAACTACTTAAATATTTATCTTGTGATACACACCACATATCTTAAACATTTAGCAGCATCTTCACCTCGCTCAGACACACCTATTGTAATCCTTAACAGTCAATGTAAAGTTCTCCTGTTAGTATCTGGAAAATCAATGTTTAGTACAGGATGAAATAACATGAAATGCCAGTTATTTTAACTCCTCCAAAACACTCTGAACAGGTGTTCTCTGAAATGTTTTCGCTTGCTCAAAATGAGCCTTCCATAGCGTCTTTCTCCGCTAACTGCACAATGCACAGGCCCCTGTCTGACAGCTGATGTGGCACACCTTGGCAGGTGGGGACTGCCACTGCTGTGGATGTGACTGAAATGGCACCAGCATTTCAAGAACCTCCAAGAACATTCTTTTTAAAAAACAGTAATTGTTACTCTCATTCTGGTCATTCACCAGGTAGGGACAAACTAAGCAGAGTATCTGATGAAAATCTGACTTTGCCAAAACTACACAAAGAAAGAAACCAACCTCTCACTCCCTCTCACCATTAAACCCACCAGTGTGAACCCTCAAGGTTTAGCAAACAGATGCAAGGGGTGTGCTGGTTGGGTTTAGGTTGTTTCCCCCCACAACCTGACACACAGACATCCAGATCAAACCTGCAGATACTTCCACACAATCTTTGTGCCAACCCAAGCAAGCCACCTTCTCTTCCTGCTTCAGAACTGCACTGCAGAATTGCTCGCTGCCATCTACACCACCACCACCCAAAGCTCAGCCATGACGCTCCACAGCCTGATTTAAGCACACTGTGTGAACCAATAGCAAACACTAAAGCTTCAGTCTTTAGCAAATACGTGGCTATTCTGGAGATTGCTAACTAGGGAGACTCTCTTGACAGTATTCTCCCTGGGATGGAAACAGAATGAGCAGAGAAAGGCTTTCCTGACTAAACCTTGGTGTCTGTGTTTCATGTGTTTGGTCCAGTAAATTTATGGAAAAAAGATGAAAATAAGTGATGTTTGCAATATGAAGTACTGTGGTGTGTAAACTGAAGAATCTTCTCATTCCTCTCATTGGGGAAGAGTGAACTCAGCCCACTTTTGGCATCACAAATAAGAGTGTATTTCTAACTCATAATGAAAAGGCATCTTATCTGTCCAGGCAGCACATCTTATTTACAGCAGATGGAGGTCTCCCATGACACAGTACACACACACAGTTCAGTCATGTTCAGCACAGAGTGCCAAAAGCAAACCACTAAAATAGCCAAGCAACAGCCCTACTATCATTTGCTGCTACACACAACACTCCATTCGCTTCTCACAGCAGCCTCTGAGCAATAGGATCACGGAACGTGTCTCCTGGGGAAGAAAACTGCAAGTCCCATGCTGGTGCCACATTTAAGAGCTCTGCCAAACTGAAACAAAACCAAAGAAAACACATCCTAGAAAGCATAGCAGTAAAAAAGCAGTGGTACAACTTTTCCTTAAGAGAATTTCATATTCCTCCTAAAAGACTGAAACCTCAGTATTAAGAGCCACGAAGATCTCCTGTGCTATACACAAGTTGAACTGACATTTTCCACGCACACTGGGATTTCAAGTCTCCTCTGCCCCTCTTCCCCCACAACACCCAACTTTACAGGCTGTGTAAAAACCATCTGTTGTGTACGGGTGTTTTGAGGTTTTTTTAAACACAGTTTCCTCTACTGCATCGACTCCATTTTTTCTTTTCCTTGTGCACATGAAAGTCTTTTGAGAGCCCCAGGAAGCAATGCTGTTTTACAGTGTCTAAGCCTGTCTTCCTCCAGAAATAGTTCTGAGGAAGATGCCTTTTGATAGCATTCCATGTCACACTTTGGTGTTGAAAAAGAATCCAGAAGCCAGGTGCCTGTCACCAGATGGAAGAGGAATTAAACAGATGACTTCAGTTTAGACACCTAACCCAGTATGTGATGGGGAATGTGACTATATACAACAGCTGACAGTGTCATATAAAACATGGTCACAAAAAGAGCTCATCTGAGCAACAAGCTGTATTTTCCTTCTGTTCTCATTAAGCAGAAATTTACATCAGCTTAAGTTTTGATCAATCAACCTGAACCTAATACGAATTATATCAATGAGCCTACTGAGGGGAAAATTTTCACTAAAAAGGAAATACATTGCAAACCAAAAAACTTATAAACAACATTGCTTTTTAGCAGTAAGCTTCCAATTCACAAGCTAGCTAATGAAAAATGCAATTAAAAACAATGTAAGAAAAAGCACAGAAATGCCATTACACAACACTCATAAAATACAGCAGTTGATCACACACGAATATTTAAAAGATAATTTAGAACCCAGCTAGACATCACAGGAAATGAAGCCACAGATCACTATACACATACAGAACAATGTCCTAAGAAAAGAAAATGCCTTTTTTTTTAAAAAAAAAAAAGCAATGTGTTTTCACAAGCATGAATAAATAGTCCTAAGCATTAAGTGTCACCTACAAGGCTCCACATTGTCAGGTTCTCTCTCAAGCTACTTCACCATTATTCAAATTGCACTGAATTACCTTGCGCATGACTTTCTAATGTCAGTACTTCAACTGTAATGGGCTAACAGGTTGGCTCCCAAGAAAGCCTAATAAGCAGCTTGCAAGGTATTGCTCTATGTTATTTTAGGAGACAGATAAAAGGGAACCTACACAAAAGTTACCTAAATCAAGAGATATCAAGAACTTGTGAAACATCAGGAATGCACCAACATGAAGCTGAAAGCAGCTGGAGCAACAGACCTGTGTTTTTGTTACTGCTTTTAATATTTAAAATTCTGCTCCCATTGAAATTATTTTTTAAAGAAGAAAAAAAAACCAAAGAAATTAGTGTTCTTTCCTAGTAAGAGCTATAGACTTTTGATCAGTCAAACACTGACATTAACAAATTTTACAAAAATTGTTTCAAGTATCCTTTTTTTAATCACAGTGAAAATGTAAGACCAAGATGTAAATGTTGAAGTGAATGAAAGTTTCTTAGATGAAAAAGGCAAAGGTACTAAATCAAAACATAGAAAAATGCTTAAACGCATTTCCTTCATGTGATATGAATAGAAAGGTTATCTGTAAAAAGTTAGAAAAATTAAAATAAATTACATATTTAAGTACACTTTCTCTTCAACATTTTTATAAAAATTCAGAACAGTGTACTTTTGAATATACACAGAGTAAAAATGCACAGGTGCTGTAGGTTATCATCAGTATCTACACATCACATTTGCTGCCATTGGCTTTATTTGTTACTTAAGCTCCCATTGGAACCCCTCAATAGACCCAGCTGATGGGGACCCACTGCGGCTCCAGCCTCAGTCTCTCGATGGCTGTCTGCAGCTTCTCGAAGGCTTTGTCCAGGTTGTCATTTACAATGGTCAGGTCAAAGTAGTGGTTGTAGGCTCGCTGGATCCGGGCACTCTCATCCACTGTTTTTTTCAGATCAGTGTCCTGTGGAAGAGATTTTTAAGGATTAGTGAATCTAAATCTTACTAAAGATTTAAAGATAAGACTTGGCAAATCCTTACAGATGCAGAAGATCCCTTCGGTACGTACTGCAACTGACTATTTAAAGCTACTGAATATATTTTAAAAATAAGGAAAGTTTTCATTTATAGTAAATTCACACAGAAATTTAGCTAAAACACGTTGAAAGGGCTGAAAAAGTTTGGAGCTGTGTCAATAATATGGTAAGTAAATCTTGCAATTCTGAAGAGAATCAATAGAAGCAGGTGAACTTGGGCTGGTGTGCACAATGAGCAGTCAGTCACTTTGTATGGGCAATTGATGATACAATCAGAGCAAAATTAATACTTTAGGGATGACTGAGTCAATCAGTTTTGTAAATATATTTGTGTCCCTTTTATTTCCACAGAAGGCACCAAAAATCCAAGATTTTAAATTAGTACAAAATCAAAGACAATTTCTAGCAGAATACAGCTCTAGAATACCTTACTGCTCTTAGAGACAACATTTCAGCCTTGCTTACCTGACACCAGTCCCTCATTTGTAAACTACTGCTGCATTATTGTGGTCCTGACATGAGCTGAAAAATATGCAGGAAATTTATATTCCTACATTATGAAACCTTTATAAAGTGTGTCTGAGCATGTTTTTGTGTTTTGCTAGTCCTACATAGTTTTAAAATTCCTCTCCATTTTTGCACAACAGCAATTTTTTTTGTAAGCAGTTATGAGATTTGTCCCCCTTTACAGTATTTATTTCAGTATTTTCAAGTCCTGATACAGCTGTCAGTATAAAAGCCAAAATGAAAAACTAGGTTTGTCAATGGCCTTTCCTTCACAGTGAATGAAAGAGACAAGTAATTGTATGACCACAAGAGCCAGAATTTTTGTAATGGAATGTGTTAGGATGCTAGAAATAATACAGCCAGATCCACTAACAAGCAAACCATAATACTTTAAATGACATTTGTTTTTCATTTGTTCAGGAAGCACAAGAATATGAAATAGCAAATCATACTCTATATACCTGCACGGATGCGATTCAGAATCCGTAAAGACATATAAATGCATATTTGAAATTTAATGATGCTCTTTATTATTCATAAAAAGTAATATAGAGGAAAGGATGTCCCTTAGGGAATCAAATATTAGGAAGTGCAGGAAATTATTTTTATACTTGTCTGGACAGTTTTAACCTTGCCTTCTTGTATATGCACCACAAAATTCAGGGTTCATTGGGGCAGGAAAGAGGAATGGTTGAACATCCACAGATATACTAGAATGCATAATAACCAGAATCCCTGACTAAAAATCACATACTCATTTAGTGGAAATACTAACCCACCCACCCATTTTATAGCTTTGAATGCCCTGTCAGCATTTCTTCAAGATATTCCTACTAAGCTGCAGCGCTATTGTTATGAGCCATCAGAAAAACATGGCTTTTCTCTGTTGGGGAAATTGAACTGCTCAATCTGGGTTTTTTTGCTTTACTCCTGCAGCTGGGAAAGTTCATGCCCATACAGCATATTTATAATTTGCTGCATTGGAGGAAATGTCTCATTTCCCTCTGCTACACACTGTGTCTCAGAAAGGGAGGGAAGATCTAATGAACAAAACATGCCACTTCACTTTATATGACAAATCCAAGGAACTTCAGGGGAGGCTGTTCAACACTTCCTATTCTGGCAGCTCTCAGCCATTCTCAGTGCAGCAGGTGCTGCTGTAGCAGTGAAAACAAGGACTACCTGCATTCTTGGCTGGTTTTATGTTTTGGTTTGGGGTTTTTTTTGGTTGTTTGTTGGTTAGCAGGGGTTTTGCTTTCTTTTTTTTGACACAAGCTGCAATGTCTTTCCCAAGCATTACAGATTCCATTTTAAAACACACATGTATTACAAGACAAACAGGAACAAAAATTTGGGTGGGGAGGGAGATGGGAAAGTCAAGGGAAGACATCTGCATGAAAGAACAATTTCTGCCATTCTGAAATATCTACCATTTGCTGCAAATAATCAAAGGTGACACTTCCCAAAGTACATATTACAAGTAATTTTTGTAATCAACATTTCTCTGTAAGGGTCTATTTTTAAGAAAGAAGCAATCTTCCTTATACATAGTATTTTGTTAACTTCTGTTTAATCAGCAGAAGTCTTGCCTAACTTTTCTTAGAGGCATTAATTTCAGAACAAATGCCATCTAAAATGAAAGGTAAAGAATTTTTTAAAAATCTAAGAACATCTTGTTCAAAGCAAACTAAGTAAGAAATGATCTGCTTACAGTGAGAAGTTTGGTTGTAATTCCAGCATCTACCACAGCCTTGTGCATAGCTCGCAAAGTCTCCAACTCTGGAGCAGCAATGAACACCACATAGGGCATGAATTCTGAAGTCCTCAGTATTTTCAGGGCCTAGAAGCAGAGAATAAGAAAAAAAAAAAAAACACCAAAGTTTGGGAATGACTCACCACATCTCCTCATTACTTAAGGGGCACCACATAACTCATCTGATAAAATGGGCAGGAACACATAAGTGAAGATTCTTATTTCTATTTTAGAAATTCCTACACTGCCTTTTGAAATGCTCAGCATCATTCTTTCTTTGACTAAAAAGATTATTTACTACTCTGCAAGACTCCTCTTTCATGCAGAATTTAAGCTGGTTTTTTTTCCATCTTTCTAACTCATTCCAAGTAAGTGCCACAAACACAAGAATCTAATAGGTAACTGTAACCTTGAAACCAGATAAGAAGCCTTCAAATGTGAAGGCATATCTCTTCACCTCTTCAGCATTATACTCCCACACTTGTAGTGTAACATTATAAATCATATACCTGTGGATTTACGTCCAAGATGCAGGTCCTTCCTGTCTGAACAACTTCAAGGATGGAATCAATTTTGGTGCCATAAAGGTTTCCTTCATACTCTCCATGCTCTAAGTATCTGCCAGCTTTAATATCTGTCTCCATTTCACCTCGTGACACAAATCTGTATGCTTGCCCATCTTTTTCATCATCCCTTGGCCTTCGTGAAGTAACTAAACAAAAAATGTAAAATATAAATTGAATGTCTGCTTTCTATATTTGGAATATAAATATGAGACTGGACTGCCTATTAAGTTAGGGAGACCATAATACAAATTATTATACAACTGTAATTGCTCCACGTACAGGTTTATTCGTTATTCCAGATAAATTTTAAAACTGAGCATGGCCCCTCCTGTTCCTTTTATTTATATTCCTTCCTGTATGTTGCTTACCCACCCATTTGCCTATTTCCTTTGTCTTACTCCTTCACACCATATACAATACTCATCTTTTTAATTATTCACTTAATAAAATATTTATTTAAGTGACTTGAAAATCAAGTGGACGTTTAACTCTCAAATGCCAAATGAACTTCTGAAAATAGCTGAGTACAACAAGATCAGCCCCATCCCACCCTCAACTCTTCTGCTCTCTGTATTTGCCCTGTTATTCAGGGTAAAATTACCTGAGCTAGCTATAAAGAAAGTTAGCTTAAATATCAGAAGCAGCCCAGCCACCGTAGCAGAATCTTAGTGGAGGCCAGCTAATGCTGCTTTCCAGGACAACTTCCCATTTAAATCAGGGTAAATTCCCTGTAGAAAGATTAAAGCCAGTACTTAAGTAAGTCATTATCAGCTGTCTTGGGTGTTGGCTACACTGTGCAATACAGACATTACTTAAGCAAGAAAGTAAAAATAAAATTTTAAAAGAGTAAAATAAAATATAATATCATATTATTATTGACTTTGCTATCCTATCACCATATTAACTACCTGCTACTTACATTTAATTAGATTTGAACTCTAGAACATATTAAACCTAACAGTCAGTGCATTCCTTTGGTAATACTTGTATCATCACTTGGTGCAACTTGGTGATACAAGTGAAAAGCAATCTTCCTCTTCCAGTAATTCCTATCCACTTCAATATTATAGAAAACACAAGTTCCAAGAAAAACTATTATCTGAAGTGGTTAAGAATAAATATATTTCTAGAACATCTAGTTTTAGTCAAGATTCTATGGAAAGATTAAAACTATACTGCTTAATACAATACATTTTTAAAAATCATACATCAGTTTGCAATGAATTTTGGAGAGTGAGCTTTAATTTAACATTTTACAGCTAGGAGATGATTTGACAGTTCAGTTGTCCACTCTGAAGAAAAACCACAGCACCACAGCAATGTGGTGGATTAGAACTCAACACCAAGAACATGCTTCTCCCCGTAGCACAGCGGATCTGTTTCACCCATTTCCCACCTCCTAAAACACATCCTACACAAATTTGCTTGTGAATAACCGGGAGAATTCCCTTCTAATCAAAGACACTGAGACCAACTAAGTTTACTGATTATCCCACTTAAAATCTGAACTAGAGAAGAGATTCTATATACAATAAACTGGGTATTGCATGTGCATGATTAGACTATCAGATTGGGAAAAGATTACTTTTATGCCTTTAAAGAATGTGCAAGAACTCCAAGTAAAAGCATTTTAACACTGTGTTGCATTACTTATATATATACATATTCAAGTGTCTATATAGCATTTTAGAGAAATAAGTAATTCTGAAGCTTTTTTTGAAATAGAATAAAAATTTTAGAAGAAATAAAAGGTCTCTTACTATTTTGCCAATATAAAATAATGAAATTCCCAGGAGAAGATTTCTTTAAGAAAGTAACACTGAGAAGTCAACCTCATTATCAGGTCCACAAACCAGTTCTAAATGCCCTGGCCAGTTTTGATGCTAGAGATTTAGCAAATGAAAGACACTGGTTCTCTCATCTTGCACAATTCATCTTTCAGACCTGTCCTTCCTCCCATTACTATCAGATCTATTCCTTGCCCCCTGGAAACAGAAGGGAACAGGCTGGTTTTGAAATTCTGAAAAGCACATGGCAGGAGAATAATAACGTAGCTGGAGGGGGCTTCTCTGGTCAGCAGTCTAACAGGAGGGAGGAGTTACAAAAACAAAGGTGAATGAGCAAAGTATCAGAAAGAAAGGCAAGAAAACCTACTTAGGCAAAGGCAGCTTTTTTCTGCTGTTTATAGGGGAAAAATATGAAAGACCATGTGCTTAAGGCTAGATATATTAAAACATTAGACAGTTACACAAATCTTGGAGATGACAAACATTTACTTCAGTTTTATTGGAAGTTTCTTGCTTTTCCCTACATTTTTAATACAAAAGCAACAATTTATAATGCTTAGTCCACAGGTGGAAAACTAAAAGGCAGACCTGAGAAACTCCACTGGCTGTTCATTACAGAAGGCTACTGGGAACTTATGGAATCCCCTCAGTAATGGATGGTGAGACATTGAAGAAACCCACAGACTGAAATATTGTGCAGACAAAAACTGTTTTCCTGCAGCATCATTTAAGTGCTAGTTACAAATATTTTCACGGTCATATGTTAGTTCAGTTGTCTGAAAACAGGAAGAGCCTTTTGTTTTCCCACTCTATAATTTTTATGCTCTGACAAAATCACTCCTACCCCGAATCACTAGGATAAACATCAGGTACTTTCCAGTTAATCAGACTCAACGTATGGTATTATGACAGGAATGCTGACAACTTACATGGCACTGTAGTTCCAAATCTAGTAGGATTCAGTACAATAAACCTGTTCTTCAAACTCCTTCGCCCCACTCCTTGGGCCCCAATCAAGACCAGCGTTTTCCTCTGAAAAGGAGGCATTTTGGCTACTTCCTCATATATCTGGATTTCATGGCGATCAAATTCTACATTGAGAAACGTACAAAAAAACTTTAATACACAGTGCTGTAAGAAAAAAAATTAAGTAGTCCTGCTATTTATCAACAGATCCCATGTGAATATAAACAGTACTCAGAGGGCAGTAAGTCTGATACAAGACTTCTTGCTTTGAATTGGTTTGGGAATAAAATAGTTATCCCTCCATTACAGCATAAGGTCAGATTCTCACTTTTGCTTTCAAGGAGAAAGTCTGTGTTTGATCAGAAGGAGAAAACTGTGACTAACAATTAGTGAGCTTTCACAGAGTCATGGGATGGTTGAGGTTGGAAGGTACCTCTGGAAGGCATCTGGTCCACCCCAATGCCCAGGACCACATCCAGACACTTGCTGAGTATCTCCAAGGTGGACAGCTCCACAGCCTCTCTGGAAAACCTGTGCCAGTGCTCAGTCACCCTCACAGTGGAAAAGGCATTTTCTGGTGTTCAGACAGAGCCTCCTGTGTTGCTTGGCTCTTGCCCTGTCACTGGGCTACTCTCCAAAGAGCCCACCCAGCTCCAAACTCTTTGCACCCTCCCTTCAGGTATCTGTACGCATTGATGAGACCTGTCCTGAGCCTCCTCTTCTCCAGATTGAACATTCCCAGCTGTCTTAGCTTTTCTCATGGGTGAGATGCTCCAGTCCCTTTTACACCTTTGTATGTCCACATCTCTCTTGCACTGGGGAGGTGCCCAGTACACTTAGATGTGGCCTCACCAATGCTGAACAGAAGGGAAAAATCACATCCCCTCACCTCACTGGCAACAAACATTTCATTTTTCTTAACACCCAGTTTTTCTCTGATTTCCACCCACCAAATGATGTACTCAGCACAACCATGTCGGCACTGGTCACTATTGCTTTTTATTAAAAAACATATCTGATCTTTCAAACTTATAATCAAATATTTTACTGCAAATCTTTACCTCTGGATACACTAGACTCTGAAAGTTTTGAAACCTAAAGAACTTCGACTTTCATGTAATATTAAGAGATACCTGCATTTCTTGTAGTGAGATACATCATCTTTTTCTTTTTTTTGCTGCTTATTGTTCCACAGAAAGGCCCTAGAAATAAAAAACTAAATGAACTCACAATTTCTGTTAAATTCCAAATCTTATTTACATGAATATATGAATTTTTAGATTAATTAAATTTATAAGGACTACTCTAGAATTGTATATATCCTAGGGCAAGATATTACATCTATTTACATAGCCATCAAATGGTACTGGAAGAACTGAATACAGAGAAAAAAGTATTTTTCTAGAAAGCTTTGGAGAAGGCAGCTGAAAAATTCATGTTTAGCTTATTAACTTTTAGTCCATACTATAAAAAAAAAAAAAAATTTAAAAAGTGCACAATGCCTGTCACACCTCATTCAGCTTTTCATCAGCAGGTGGCAAAAATGATTCATGTATCTTTGAACACTAAACAGAGACTTCAACTTCACCCTTTGTCCTTCAGCCAAAGCCAAAATACAATATTCAGCTTTTCACAATAATCTGTATAATCGCACACAGCAGTTTTTCTCTAATTTATGAAGGCAGGAAAAGCAAAAAAAAAAAGGAGTCAGAGCAAAATCTACTCCTGAAATTCACTCAGTCTCACCTGAGTTGTCCCAGTCCCTCCTAACAAAAGCCTTTCTCTTCTCTTCCAGGAACTGGCTAGGAATTAGACCAGCACTTCCTCCTTCTTTCACATGACTAGCCTGGGGAAAAAAACCAATACAAATGATTATAATTAACCTGTTAGAAGCATTTCTCTCATCAGCATGGTATTACTGACTTCCTCACTGCCAGCTTGTCAGTGGTGAGTGGTGTATCTTGTTGATACATTTACTGCTGATACTTGGAAATTCAAAGTCAGATGTAAATATTAAAATTCTCCTTTACAATAATAGTGTCTTGCCATTGAGTATTAAAATTCAGAAAAATAAAATAAATCCAAGTTTCATTACTGGTTGCCATTACATTGGTAAGGTCCCATAGCCATAAAACTTTGGCATAAAATTCCAAAGTGGAATTCTCTGGCTCCAGACATTGAAGGCTCAGGTGACAAAACTCAAGGTTTTTTAGTATACAGTATACTTATTTTACATTCTTGAGCTGCTCCAAACAGGTCCCAGTGCAGCCTATTAACTGTCATTTCCCAGTGAATGCTGTTACATCCTAATCCTGCCTTCAAGCTTTTTGCACTAAGCAACTACAGATTTAAAATCTTAGTAACTGAAGTATTCCTAGTAATGAAAATTTGGCTAAAATTCTCTATAAAATAATTTAATGCCAAGCGCAATTCTCAGCAAGCTTAACACACATAAACACAGTTACGAAGTGTGTAATTCTCCATGAATCTTTTGCTTGCAATAAATCCTTCTTTTGCTAACAGGAGATGTTTGCTTTTCAACTTCTATACTTTTATCTATGACTAACTGATTTTTTACAGTATGAAGTTTTCATTAACAGTCTAGCATTTCTAGAAAGCATGAGGAACTAAACTTTTCTTTCCTGGGGCATGATCTGCATAGCAATACACTATACTGATTTAACACATTTCAATTTTGCTAGATTGAGTGTTGAAGATTTATTTCTCCTGGACTCCCACAAGTTACAACTGGAGAGTTTGAAAAGCAATACAGAAGTCAGCATGGGAGCTAAACATCAAACTCCTCTGGAGTTCTGGAGTGTCTGCTTCTGAAACTAATTAAGTTGGCAGCAATAAATTTTCAGCCTTCCCTCACACTTTTTATTGTCTTTCTTTCTGTTATTACTGTCACTGAGAAGCAACAAAATTCAGCAGCTGTTGATGTATACTGGAATATTTTTGTTGCTTTTAAAGAAGTCATGTATCTTGTTCTCAGGTAGTGTCTGGCTCTCTTCTGCTTGTTACCTTGCAAAGGGTGAGCAACACAGGGGTAGAAAGGGAAATTAATAATGCCAAACTCTTCACCAGTTTTGAGGATTTCGGTTGAGAAAACAGTCTTAAAGGTTCACTTGTCCCATTTTCAAAGGCACTGATAATGTTTAATTCTGTGTATAGTGTCTTGGAAAAAATAAACAATAGCATAAGCACTGGATTACATTTCTACTGAAGAACTGAATGTAGAAATGCCACCTTAAACCAGGATGAACTGTTAATATGTGAAATAGTGCCAAACACTGTGACTGTGAGCCTGCATGATACAGCTCACAGACACTGACCACCACTGTAGAAATAAAACATACAGCCTCTCCAAAGAGCTATTCTATTCAAATCCACAAGGTTAATTTCCCTCTCCTCAACTTTGAGCACTCAGGAAGGGGTCCACTTCTTCCACAGTTGCTGTCAGGGAAGGCTTACCACAATTATAGTCAACTTAAGCCTTTTTTGCTAGAAATTGTCCACCTCAAACTGATTTGGGAATGTCCAGGCTTATGATACAAGAACAAAGACAAATAAACAGCACTAAGAGTAAAATGAGCATTACATATACAATTTAAAACATTCCATTTCCTTTAGTGTTTCAACTGCCTATCTTTCTATTAGCTTGAAATTGGATTGCAGTGTAGATATTTTTTTCATGTATCTACTGTAAAATGACAGTAGATAATAATTTAAAGAGTTTATTATGAAGGCAACTACTGATGCTTTTCAGTTTTTTATTTTACTTATTTTAATCTTTTTACCAACCTGCCACCAATTCGGATCTTCCCGGTTTACAATCTGAAGAATTTCTCCTTTAGAAAATTTCAAACCTGCTTCTTTGCATGGGATGAGGTTGTCATTATATGGATTATAATCAAAATGACACTTCACAAAAACCTGAAATGTGTAAAAATTAACAAAGCTTCAGCATTATAAAATACATTCTGACTAATCTATCTGTCAAACTGAAGTAATGTCTTTACCTACAGCATAAAAAGCTTGACATGATCCAAGCTGCATTTGGCATGTAAAATACAATCTAGGGGGAAAGAAGTTATACACCAACTGGGACAGAATAATCAACAGTGTAAAACCCTGGCTGAAGTAGCTTCATGATAAAAATAAAAAAATCTGTTCCATTTGGACAGTGCATTACAAAACGCTCATTTTTGTATTTCAGTGTATACAACTCAATTAGAATTCTGACTTTTAATTACTTAAAAACGCAAAAACTTCTTGGAATGTGAGCACTGTGTTTAAGGCCTGTGGAATCTTAACTATTTTTGCCATGAACTCAATGTTTTAAAAGTAACAGGATATGCAACTGCTTAAGACTCAAATTTGATACAGGGGAAGAAACAGCAGGTTGCATGACTGAACTTGAAAACATCTTTGACTCTCTTTGTACCAGGCTGGGGAGCAGAAGAAGCACTGCACCTGTCTCAATAGAGCACATTCCCTCAGCCTCTACTCAGTGGAAGCACTGCCTGTTATAGTCACAGGTATTAAGACCCACTACCTGAAGGAGCACCTTACATGGTGTTTCAAAGGCACTGATTTAGCTCAAGAAGTTACTTCTGCCATGGAGAAACTGACAGCTTACAGCAACAACAGAAGGATAAGGAATAGCCACCATCCAAGTTCCCACTGAAGTCAGTAAGGTCAAGCTCATCTGTTGAATTTAGTATGTTTCTGAATTCTATGAAACAGATTATTTGGACACCAACCATGTCATAAACATGCACAGTTCACTGCATGTAGTCTGATTGTTGTCAGGTTATCAGAGGTCACTTAAGGTCAAAGAAACGTGCTTTGTATGTAGCATACAAATGCTTAACAATTTTAGACACTAATTCGAGTTTTTTAGGCAGGCATATTAGGTGAATAAACCCATTTCTAAAATGTAATTGAAGCTAAATACAGGTATCTACATTTTAGTTTTCATCCTAGCATTATATTCACAAAATAATCAAAATATGTCTAATCCAGAATATACAATAAAGTACTATGCAGAAGTTCTTTTCACAGAATGATCAGAAATGTGCTACTGACCTGTTGAGGAATGACAGTGTCTCTGTAGCTGGGGAGAATCTTCAAAGTGACACTTCCACTGATGTTTTTCAGCAGTTCCTGCAATTCTTTTGGATTGTTTCCAACCTCATGGCCATTCACCTCTTTAATGATGTCACCTACATGCAGAAGACCTTGCCGATCTATCATTCCTCCATGAAGAATTCGGGCTATTACCAGATCGTTGTTCTCAACTCTAAATGTGACACCCTGAAAGAGGTAATGACACCCAGTTTACCACTGTTTGAATTTCAGTTTCATTTTACCATTATCTCAAGCACCAATACACAGCTGTGGGATATTCCAAAATGATACCTCCTCCAAAGAAAACAGACAGTCACAGCTACTACAGTGTAAGAGCTCCCCATACAGAGAAGCATCAGGTGACACAGAAGTGCTTTCAGACAAGGTTTTCATTTGACTAAAAAATGACTCTGTTGCTCCTGATTGCATGCAATCCTGTCATATCAGACCCAAACAGATGTTGTGTTAGTCAATTATGCTAGCCCAGTGACTGCCTATTCACTGTCCCATTACTTCTTGGAGAGAGTGGGATGGAGTACATGAAAGTATCTTCTTACTTCAACCTCTCAGTACTGAGCTTATCACCCATTAAATTAGACAACGTAACAGAAATAAAACATAATGCAAGAAATCGGGTACATGCAAACGTTTTCACTAGCACTTTATAGTAAAGACACATTCATCCCCAAGTACCTACCAGTGGCTCTCCTGCTCTTTTGTGAATTCCAAGGATCCGAATAGCATCTACTGGAACAACCTGGTTGTTCACTGAAGAATTATTGACTTCAGGGCTAGAAGGAGGGGAATCGTAACATTTTGAAGCCACAATATCATGCGCTTCCAAGAGTGACTGCAAAGGAACAGAAAAAGTCTTTTTTAAAATCATGAAATAACCATTTGTGAAAGGATTTAGTGCTGAATAAACACTGAATCTGTCCTTTTGGGACCACATCATAATACTCTTACTTCACATGAAATAAAGCAAAAATAGACATACAAGTGCTCACATGAACTGATAAGCCCACTGCCTTAGCAAATATGCTATCTTGTAAATAAAAATGCTGCTTTTTAAGGAAATATAGGAGAAATGTAATTAAATTGGGGAGGAATGTGTGATGTTACAAGGGAAGAAGACAGAAAAAAGAGTACCTAAAATAGTCTTTCACCTAATGAGACAGTATCTGAGCAAATGGTTACAGTAAACGAACAACCCACTGCAAAAAATGAAGACAACTCATCATTAGATATTTGTGTTTAATGCAATAAAATTTTCCTCCACAGTAATTTGGATAATGACAGGTATGCAAGGATTTCTAGCCATCTGCAGAATGAGTGCTTCCTGCTTGCATAAAGCCAAGGAAGAATTCTAGCACCAAATGAATCCAAGCTGACAGAATTTACTTTCTGGAAGACAAGAGCTCAGACCTCAGAGTTAGCGCAGTTTTCACCAGTCAGATACATAAATACAAGGTGGAAGGAGGAGATCCAAACGAATATAATCATGTTTGGAAGACAATGCAATTTAGACATGATTTTCTCATAAAAGACAAATTTTTCTTTATCTTAAGATATAAGACAATACATGCAGGTAAACCAAGAGCAAATTTGTGCATTAAAACAGTGGGGACTTTCTGTCTTTCTGCCACCTTCTAGTATAAAGTGTCCCTGCCTGTGGTGGGGGATCTGAAACAAGATGATCTTTAAGGTCCCTTCCAACCCAGACAGTTCTGTGATTCTATCAGAGGAAAAGGGACACCCTATAGCCATCATACACAGGAGTCCAAGATAAAGCATCCTACAGCACAAGGAGTCACACTGACAGATACAGAGAGGAGAAATAGCAAGCAGAGGAGATGCCTACTGGGCCTCCAACTACACAGCTTTGTTTCAAACCGTGACTGGTCAGATACGGTCTTAAACCAGAGTGCTGACTGGTGTCATGGAAGTAGCTAAAAAGAGAAGACACCATGGGGACTATTACTGATACTGACATGCACATGCCTGAAGAAGACAGCAAACTACCAGAAAGCAGAGCAGGCGAGCAGGTAACAGCAATGATTTGCTATGCAGTCTGCTCCATCCTTCTGTAAGCCACCTCTAAGCTAAAGGCTGTGCAGCCACATTAGGGGTTAGTGCTAAGCTCAGCATGCTAAGCTCAGCTCAAAGTGTCACACACCTGAACAGTCATTTTAATCGGCCCATTACACAATGAACCTGCTGATATTTCAACTTGAGGTTAGAAGGAAGTAATAAATCACTGATTTTGCCCCTTCCATTAAGACTGTAAAGACAGCTGCTTATTGTGGCTGCTCTGATACTGTGGACACAAACCAAATCAAATTAAATAGGAAAAACAATCATTTATTTAAATCAAGCAGCTGTCAGATGGTAGCAATTTCTAATTCTTCACTATCCAAGACACATCCAATCCAGAAACCAGGAGAATAGATATCTCTGCCAATGTTTGCAAGCAACATGTTTTTGGATCTTTGTACACTTCCAAAACGAAACTAATTTGCATCAACTACACATTTTAACAGATTAACACTCATAAAGTCAGGTAGATACAGTGGTATGAAACTTCCAGTTTTCTTCTAGTCACACACTAGAACAAATTGTCTCTGAAGTTTCTGACTACAACCCACTATACTTCTCATGGAGCCTCACACAGCTGCCTGTACATCTCCCTGCCCATTAATGGTAATGCAATTTATAGATTATAATCTGATCCACAGTCAAAAAAGCCTACTAAGATAACAGTCTGTGTCATCCTTTTCAAATTAACATGCTCTGTAAAATTCTTCAGTTCTTAAATCTGATCCCATTCCACATTCTCATCCTTTTTAATCACTCAGTTTTATGGATAAGCATGAATTCATGCAACTACTACTTAACCATCTCTCAATCACAGGATCTTTTTCCTGCTATTTACACAATGCCTGAGTCGTAGAAGGACTATGAGGAACCGTACACTGCTGCCCACAACTATAAAGTGGTTTCTTTGAGAAAAGTAGTTCATTGGTTTCCTTAAGGCAGTTAACTTATTCCTGTCCCACACCTAATTCTCACTTCTGAAACTCAAGAATATGTGCCAGTTTTATGAGCCTGTTTCCAGCCAGCCAGGTCATGACCTACAGTTCTGAAGAACACTTAAGCACAGGCACCTGGCAACGGGGGCCATGTGTCTGTACCACTGCCGGACTACTCGCCAACATCTTATGTCACTAAGTTCCTTCTTATTTCGGGAACATGGCTGAGTGAGCTGAGAAATTCAGTTGCATGCACTTCTCTTGTTTCTTTCTTGTGATATCGGAAAAAGTGATATCCTGTGCTCCTGCAACTCCAGAGCTCCGCTGGAATCTGACCTTTCCACACTGGTGCTGGAACACTTATAAAACCACCACCAAAGTCTGCAAAACAACATGGACTGATCAACAGTCATAAAATGGTTCAAAGTTTCCTCCATACAAAACTTCCTCCTGTAATTTCCTCCAGTCAGGATCAGCTGACTATCCAAGACTGGATAGCTGCAGAAAGGTTCTCATGAAAAAATGACAATATTGACAGAATAAGGCATTTTGAAGAACTCCTACAAAGCACAAGAGTTAACATACAATGGATAAACAGTCCTGTGACAGACAGTATGATCTCTTCATGTAAGATACTGTCAAAAAACAATCCATAAACTTAGAAGATATTGACCTCTTTACAGTAGTTTTCTGAGGCTGCATATATTTGACAGGTAAAAAAATATTTAAAATGTAATTAAAAATTCAGTAAACAGAGAAACATGAAACATTAAAGGCTCTCTACAGTGCTGAAGCCACCGTCAAACTCAACATCTGTTTTTCCTAAAAAACTTCTAAGCACAATCTATACATGTTATGAAGCATTGCCCTAAATAATGTAATAACTATTTCCCCAATTCTGATCCAAAAGAACAATTAAATTACAAACTGGGGGCTGTGGTGGGAGGGAATACAGAAGAGCAAAATGACTCTATAATCTTGAATTCAGGACTCCTTTCCCCACACTTTGGGCTTAGAAGTATTTAAAATATTTCCTTTCCTCTTTATGCACTAAATGTGTCCTAGTCTTCTCTGATAACATTGTTTAAATATTAGAACTTAATAAATGGACTAGAGGCCCCTAATGGTCATGTGAAAAGAACACATTTTAAAGGCTCTTCTGGAAAAGTGAGGAAATCATTTATGACCTCAGAAAAATCAGGAGGGCTGGTAAGAACACAGGAGTATGTGGGAAAAATAACCCTATTTATTAATACCTATCTAGAATGGAACTTAAGATCACTTTTTCTAAATGAAACCTTTTAAAGGTATGATTAGCCCTTACAAACCTGACTATTATAAGACAATACTGGCTGCTTTTCAGATTAAGTGTTTTATTGCCAGCAGAATCTATTTAGGATGAATGCTTTGGCTAACTCTTGGAAAGGTGAAAGTAACAGAACAAGCTCTTCCATTGAAGAAGAAGCAGAAGTGATTCTTCTGCATGTTTAACCACTCCAAAAGTGTGAAAATTTTTAACTGTTTCTTCTTCCCTCAAGGCAACCTCTCTTACCACTTTTGTGCTCTGCTCTCCAGCTACTGTCTGGTAAGATTTGCTACAGGCTTTTCCATGCACGGCTTCTGCCAGCTGGCTCTCCAACACATACTGACCTACTGGGCAGCCATCAATACTGTGAAACTCATTAGAACTTTCACACTTTGACCTCTGAAAAGTTAAAACTAAAGAGGGCAAAAAGCAGAAGCAATGATTTTGTTGCTTGCCTCCACAGGGGTAATGGAAGCACAAAATTAAGGGCTGAAAATTCTCCCTCATTTTAGGCTTCAGAATTGAATCACAACAGATACACTTCAATGAAGCAAGTAGATGGGCACTTTTACCTGTATGCAGCAGCCAAAACTGCTCATTGTTTCTGCAAATGAGACTGAATGCCTCCAACAGGCACTTAGAAAATAGATTTTAAAAATACAAGTTAGAGCTTCTTCAGACTTTCTTTAAAAATGAATTCTAGTTCTGACAGAATGATGAATAGGCTCATTCTCCAAGGCAGCATTTAACTATCTTAACCATCTCTATTCTCTTCCTTTCACACTATTTTGTCCTTTTTGTGCAATCCAGGTTTTGCAGCAAAGTTGCACAACACTACGGGGAAAGAAGCAGCCTGCAAAAATCATGACACGAATTTTTAAACTGAGTTCCAAGGAAGAGTCAAAAAACTGCAAAACAGTAAGTGTGATGCTGATACTAAACAAATTAGAAGTTTCCACAAAACCCAGAATGACCGGACAAAACAGAACACGGGAAAGCATCAACATGCTTTAATAAGGAAGTAAGGCTTCTCAAATCTAGTCAGATTCCTTCGAAGGGTCACCAAGTGTGGCAACAAGGCAGTTAAGAGTTGTTCACATAGATCAATTTCCATAAGGCCTTTGGTAGAAGTCTTTTAAAGAAACAAAACTACAACAGGATAAGCAGTAAGGCTTTCAAGAGGAAGAAAATATTGGTTAAAAGACAGATAATTGGTGCCAGGAAGATAGTATTACTTGTTTTCAGAATTCACATTATCAGGTGATTTCCACAGGCATCTGGGCTCAGTTCTACACCTGTCAATACACTGACATGTCAGATAAATGACCTAGGAAATAGGGATGAGAAGTGAAATTACAGAGTTTGCTGATGCTGATGAACTATTCAAGGACTAAAACAACTGACTGTAACCTTCAGAGGCACCTCATGAGCAACAGACTGAGAACAAGGCAAATGAAATTCAACACAGACTGCAAGGGAAAACATAATCCTAGTTTAATATGCTAACTGAGAGACTCAGAAATGGTATCTGGGAAATGTAAATAATACAAAACCAAACCGAGCCTAACAAACAATCCACCTCTACACTCACTAAGCCTAGAGGTACCTCTTCTTTACTGGAAGGGTGGTCAGACACTGGAATTGGCTCCTAAACACGTCTGTCAGTGTTTAACAGGCGTTTGGACAACATCCTTAATAACAGGCTCTCATTTTCAGTCACCTCTGAACTGGTCAGGCAGTTGGAGTGGGTGATCCCTGTAGGTCCCTTCTAACTGAACTGTTTTGTTCTGTTCTATTCACCAGCTGTTAAATAGGCAAACCAAATACTAGGAACTCTTAGGCCATAAGTAAGAAATGCAATAGAAATTAAGACACCCCTTCATAAATCCATGCTATATGCAGCTTTGCTTCCTTTTATTTACTTGACAAAGACAGACACAATGAGGTCTCTCTTACCACAAGTAACATGGAAAAGCTGATTAAGAAAAAATGTTCACTTCCTTCCTACATAAGAGGACAGGGATATTAAGTGAAATTGACAGAAGACAGTCTCAAAACCAAAAGAGCAGAGTCTCCACTCAGATGGGGGATGCTGTGAATGATAGATTTTCACACGGGTTCAAAAAGCAACTGAAAAAGCTCATGGAAGAGAACTACAGGTGGATGATACTACTCCTCAGAAGTCTCAGCAAAAAATCACTAAATCCTCACAACACATTTTGGAAGGTATCACTGTTGGCTTGTTCTAGACTTATAGTCTTCCCTAGATGCCTACTGCTGGGACAGGGAAGGAACACAGAAGAGATGTTTGCTAAATTTACCTAATATGCAATTAGGAAGCACTAACAAGAAATCAGAGCAAAACTGTGAAGTTAAGGTAGCCTATATGCAGTTTCATGTCTGCTCCTTATATATCAAACAACAAAAAAGGTACAAGAAAGAGCATAAATACTGACATTCTAGTTTACCATCTATTTTGGAACTTTTAAATTACATGTTTAAGTTGCTTAAGCCTGAACTAATGAAGTATCTGACACCAGCATCGCATTCTGCCTCTCTGTAGATCTGACCACTGAACAGGAATAAATGATGGGCTTGCCTTAGTATTGGCTATTCACCCAAAATAAAATTCTTATTTGATCTAGCCTCCTACAGGCCATTTCCAGTTTCCACCCCAAAGATCCTTTGCCCAAGCTTCTCTCTGGCCTTTGCCATCTCCCTCCAGAGATCATTGCTACCATGCCCTTCAAAGTGCAGCACTTCAATGTCCTTTTCATCTTTTGATTCATCGTCCTGACTTTCAGCTTTATTTTCTCTATCTAACACAGTGGATCATTGTCAGGTCTGTCAGGGCACCAGCTGCCCCCACTTCTAATCCTTTTGCATTTTAACTACCAATTCCTCCAAACTCATCTGGTCCTTTTAAAGTCCCAATATCTTCTACGGGATCAAAGACTGATTTGCAGGTTTATGCATCACTAAGTCTCTGAATCATAGTTTTTGATCACTTAGTTATGATGCCTTTCTGGACAAGTAAGAGCACTAGGGAGGCCAACAGAGGAGAGGCAGAGGAACTGTCAGTACTCAGAAGAGCTACTGCCCCAAAAGCTGAGTTCTTGAAGTGATCCCTCTTCCAACAGGCCACAATACAGCATTTCCAGTGTTTATCCATGTTAAACAGTAATATATCTCACTGCTACGTTTGTATAACATGTAATGGAAAACTTGGGAAAAAAGTGTGTTTAAACTCATCTACCCCTGAAATGCCTATGACTCCATACCCATCTGCCAAAAGAAACCCACTTACACTGTGGCGAAAGGTTGTTTATGTTCTTCTACAGGATACCTTCAGCTAAGTAGTAAAGTCCACTGAACCCTGCCTAGAAAGGCCAGAATCTACCAAGGATTTCCAAACCTTGATCTTCGAGGTTCAGTACAGAAGCTGCTCATAGAAACAGCAAAATGGAAAAACATCTGCTTTCGACAAGCGTATGTCAACACTTCATTTAAGCAGAGCAACAGTGAGAGGGATGCAGAGCCTCAGCTTCAGCTGCAGTACAGATCAGATCACAGAAGAATCACGTTCATTCACTCTGCAAACTGTACGCCTTGCACACAAGTACAAATTCCAACAGCTGAACTGAAATGCACCATGCTCCTGATCAGGAACTGAGATCATCTGGAAATGTTACAGATGAAGCAAGCCTTCATCTGCCTTCATCAAGCCTTCTTCAGAGAATTGTTATGGAAACTCCAGTCAGATAGGAAGTAAAAGCTTGTCCAAGATTTATAACAGAAACTGCAGCAGAATTTAATACAGTGAGTAAAGGTATTTTTGAAATGATATCAAAGAATAAAAACATACTTATTTGTATGTAACCCCACATTCTGCTTTACCTTTCATTTGGAGTAAAATCCCACATATTACAGTTTGCTATAGTTCAGGTTTTGTTTCATTATTATTCCTAGATCCGTACGTGGACACTGATACAGTAAGCTGGTAACATACAGTAAAAAGGTGGTACCTGAAAATGAGGCTCCTTGAGTATTCCAACCAATTCTGCAATATTTTCATCCTTATTTACTAAGGGACTGATGTCTTCAAGAATTTCATTCACCAGCTCCAGGTTGTTGTCACTGACAGCCTCAAGTTTAGAATCTTCCAGTCGTTCATGAGCCTGTAAGATTAAATATATGAGACTATAATATAAATAAGTTTCAAGTGGTACAAATTTATAAGCATTTAAAGTAATTTTTCAGGGCAATCTTCAGCAGGAAAGCCAGAAAAATTGTATATAGGATAATCTGATTTAACTGCTGAAGGATTTTGCATGCTCAACTACATGACCCAAAAAACTTTATAAGCAGCACATGCCAGAGAAGCTTTAAGTCTGCACCTCCTCTATGCTGTACACATCAAGCACTGCTCTATCAACAGTACAGCACCTCAGGACCTTTCGCTCTTCAGAATCCTGGACAAGTACACTTTCTAGAAGAAGGGCAAAAAAGGAACTATGGGATCTTTTCAGAGTCTGCAAGAAAAACATTTACCTCAGACTCCTCCCATTCAAACACCTTTTGAACAGCACATTCTACAGAAAAATCTGCATAACTGAAGGAAATGCTAAAGAAAAGTCAGAGTCAAAGGCAGCTAACAGTATCCTGGGCTGCATTAAAAGTGTTACTAGAAGAGTGAGTGTTACTCAGCACTAGTGAGGCCGCACCTGGAACACTCTGGACATACTGGAAAGAGCCCAGTGAGGGCCACAAACATGATGAAGGGTCTGGAGCACTTCACATTTGAGGAAAGGCTGATTGAGCTGGGATTGTTCTGCCTGGAAAAGGGAAGGCTCCCGGCATTCTCATCAATGTGTATAAAACGTATACTATGCAAAGAGGACAGAGACAGCCTGTTTCCAGTGGTGGCCAGTGACAGGACAGGAGGCAGTGGGCATAACATGAAACACAGGAAGCTCTGTCTGAACATCACGAAACAGTTCTTCCAGTGTGAGGGTGAATGAGCTCTGGCACAGGTCGCCCAGAGAAGATGGGAGTCCCCCTCCTTGGAGATACTCAAAAGCTATCTAGATGTGGTCCCTGGCAACTATCTCCAGGTGGCCCAGCTCGAGCAGGGAGAGTTGAACCAGATGCCCTCCACAGGTCCCTTCCAGACTCAACCATCCTGTGATTCTTTGATAACATTTAATCTATTTCTAGAGCTACTCCTATAGACATAATCCTTTCCTGAACTCTGCAGATACTGAAATTCATTGAAAGGTAGATGCTTTGAGCAGAAAGAGAAGCATCTCTGAATATGTCACTTGTTTATTACAGACAGTGCTCTATCATACAATTAGGGAATAAGAGGAGGCCAAAAATAACTCAGATTCTCAATTGAAAGTTATTTTCAACACCGTGGCAACAAGAAATTTACAAAAGAGCAATTTCTTTGGCATATAAAAACAAATACATAATAGGTATAATTCAGAGTCATCTATATATACTTCCCATAGATATAATTTGAAGGTATGTGAGCACTTCCACTCTCTTTATTAGTGCTTTAAAACAGACAATAAAATAAAATTTTGCTAAAAGCAGAAAACCTTGCTTCCTGAAATCATCTGAGTATTACATTGTACTTCATAACTATAAAATGCTATTTCTGCAGGACTGATGACCAAACTCTGGAAAAGCAAATTTAACATAAAGGCATTTCAAACATTCTCCAACACCAACACACACAAACCAAACAACTGTGATTACAAAGCTATAGGAAGCTCAGCACCTACACACATTTTCCTTAATAACGGAATGCTATTTTGTACATAATGCATACAGTAAACAATATCCTTCTTTTCAAGTTTACTTCTTTTACAGCAAGTAAAAACACAAATCTAAGAACTTTTAAACATAATCCAACTGCAAAACCTTTGTAAGATTAGAGACTATTTTCTCATTCATTGTTTTTAAAATACCACCACTAACACTGACTGATATAATCTAAATACAAATATCCTTACTCTTCACTCCAAAAATCAAGGCCATGTATATACTGGGGAACAGAAAGTTTTATCAGTGAAAAATCTCTGATCCTGTAGTATGATGAGGAGTAGCAGGATGTGGAATGGTATGAATAAGGTTAAAAACAAACAAACAAATAAGAACACCTAATTTAGATATTGCAATTCTTTTTTTAATTTCACTTCAACATTTCAGAAATAAATAAATAAATAAATATCAATAAATCATTGATACTGAATTGGGCCTCTCTGTGCATTCAGTATTGTATATACTTGCCAAATGTTCAAATAGTAAGGCTTTTACCTCCAAAAATCTGACATCCTAAATACTGGACTAAACGCTCATAGATTACTCCCAAGATGTTTCCTTGGCCTGGGTTGGGCATTCACCTGGTCTGCTGTAGGCTGTGCTACAATGCTAAAAGCAGGAGTGTGACAGCAGAAAGAAGATAAAATTTTGAGGTCTGAAAGAATAGTTAACAATCCAGAAGAGAATTTTGATACTACAGTTCAGTAGCAAAACTGAGGAGAATTCATGCATGTTCCAAGTTCAACAACTATTTTCCAAAAAGCATAATAATTCTGAAGACTAGTTAGGATTGAACACAAACATCAGCACAGGAAAGACATGGAATTGGGGGTGTTAAGTCTGGGAAAGAGAAGACTCTGGGAAGACCTTACAGCAATCTTTCAATACTTACAGGGGGCTTACAAGAAAGATGGGAACAAACTTTTTAGTAGGGCTTTTAGCAATAGGACAGGGCATAATGATTTTAAACTAAAAGACAGTAGATTGAGACTAGATATAAGGAAGAAAGGTTTTAGGATGGGTGTGGTGAAACACTGAAATAGGTTGCCCAGAAAGGTTGTAGATGCTCCACCCCTGGAAACAATCAAAGTCAGGCTGGATGGGGCCCTGAGCAACCTGATCTAGTTGAAGATGTCCCTCCTCATTGCAAGGGGGTTAGACAAGGTGACCTTTAAAGGTCCATTCCAACCAAAACTACTCTATGAGTCTATAAACATCAGTGACAGGAAAAAACATTTTACAATGGTAATAGTTCTCCCTTCCTCTACCACCTACTGAAAAGTGGAAAGGTTCAGTGAAAGAATCTTATCCCAAATAAATTTGTAATTTCTACCTTGTTGCCTTTACTCTATACAGGAAAAGTGTGAAATTAACATAACCCAGTTTTAAAACATCAGCCAAACTTTGCACTGCAAAATACTATAATTTAACTACTATGCTTATTGTTTGCCTTCATTTATTTAAGGACCAAAAGGAGAAAATAAGTTTGTATGGCTTGCAGCACCTTTCCCTAAGTTTCTTTTTGTTCTTTTTGGCATACTTTACATAATGATTAGTCTTAGTAAGTGGTGAATAAAGGAAAATGAAAAAGTTTTTGCATTTCTGGCCTGCTTTGAAATGATTCTGTTTAAATAATGTAACCATCTCAGAGAACTGCTAATTCTGGTAAAACCAGCTCTTCTAATAGAAAAGCAAGTTTATGTATTTTTAGGGACAAATAAGATATATATGTGAACTACATACACTCCACCAAATGTGTTTTTATCTTATCCTTATTTAGCACTGCTGGTTAAGACTGAGGATTTTTCCAAAATAATTACAAAGAAAATATGAGTGCAGTCATGCCATGTGAACACAATTAAAACCTTTAAGCATTCTAGATAAAGCATGTGTACAGTTAAGAATCTGTTTCCATTACACCACTTTTTTTACATCTGCTAGTCACTAAATTCCACCTAATTGTAATTGGCCATCAAAGCACAAATTCTTGATAAGAAAAAAAGGCTTTGCCATGAACATTTTCTTCAGGATAAATATTAAAGATGGCCTATGCAGCAGATACTTAACATTGTTTCCATCATCAGTAAAAAAATGCTTTTACTTACTCTAGTAAATCTAGTACACAAATCCTTCCCTCTGCAGTCATCTCACCAGCAGATGAGACATTTCCATTACTTCTAAGTTTATTACTATGCCATGTCTTCAACTTAAAACCAATTTTTTGAACAGCTAAACAGAAGTAAATTCTTATATGAATTCTCATGAGAAGTTTTCCTTTGCAGATTTTTATACTGAACAAAAGTCCCTGAACAACAATCCTTTAGCTTTACAGAGGATTTCATACCTGCCCAAAGGGCACTGCTTTCAGATGTCTATTCCTATTAAAGAGACAGCTGTATTTAACTGGGTTTTCCTCATGAAAGGAGCTTATTTTTATGAAGAAAATTAAGAACAAATATAAGTGATGTACTGTATTTGACTGCATTTCTTACTGGTAAGACCAGCAACATTTTATTTACAGAGTCCAAAGATTTTTTTGCAAATATCACATTACATATTTATAATATTACATATTTATAATTGATTGCTACCACCTATACATAAAATATTTTTGTAACCCAAGAACAAAAACTTAGGATAATCCATGTTTTAGAGAGCTGACAATCAAAGGTAATGGCATTACTCTTGAGATCCAGGAAAGAGCATGTAGAGAATATTTTCCTGGGCATATAAGAAAGTAGTTTTGAGCTAAAGAGGAAAAGAAAACTTGTTTACACCATGGGGTAATGAAGGTTACTGCTCTCACTTTTCATCTCTGGCAAAAACGCTGAAAGTCAGAAGGCATATGGGTTTTGCACACAACAGTGATTACAAGACTACATTAAAACCAACTGCTTCTAATTTCAAGTATTTTGATTTTTTCTTCATAAATAATGTAACCACATTATTTCTGTAGTCTCTGAATTTTTATTCTTCCTCTAGATTCCGCTATGTAACAACCAGAGTACACAGAAATTACACTCTACTAAATCTTCACCTTCAAGCTGGCTTCAAGACTTTTAATAAGATGTACCAATAACATGCTGTTATTACCTCAATCCATACTCAATGTCCACACAATAATGTAAAACACTTCCCAATTCTACTCAAAGCAGCAAATTTAAATACCTTAGCAAGTGATCTTACGATAGGGTTTTCCATAATTCCTTTAAGAAAAATCAGGTCTATTTCTTCAGCGCCTGTCGATGTCGGCAGATCAGTAAGGTTGTCTAAGACCTGCTGCATGGCTGCTGACAAAACAAAAACACAAAGTAAGTACTGACCAAAACAGGCTTCCATAAGGAGCAAAAGCTTTGGGGAACACCACAATATTAACTTTAGAGATGTTACGCAGTCAAATACATCTACTGGGAGCAAGAGGACAGAACAGAAAAGAAGCTTTTTTTGTGTGTGTGCCTGAAAAATGGAATAAAGATTGTATGCAATTAAAACCAGGCCCAGCACATTCCTATCAAGATTTGCTGCTAAGGATTGAAAAAACAAACAAGTTTTTATGTACAAGGTATGCATAATCTTCCAAACACAATAAAAGCAACTCATTCAGTACTCTTTCCTTTTCATCTTTTTCAGAAGTTTCCAGCCCTCATACATACAGCAACCCACAAGTTTTACAATGCTTGTAGAGGCAGATTCACTGTTTTTAAAATGAACACATAGTTCCGAACCAATTTTTTTAAACCAAAAATGTGCTTCCAAGGCAGCTCTTAGCATGGGGACACTCACATCCCCAGCAGTCCTTTACAGCCAGACCTGACCCACTGCACTCTGGCACTAAGTGCACATGGCGCAGATGCTAAGACCGACCCGTTCCGGAACACACTGCAGTGGGAAGTACATCCTACAACGAGAAATGCATCACGCCTGCCCAGGGCCCTCAGACTTGCTGAGAGAACTGCTCTTGGCTGAGAGTGAACAATGCTGCCGAAGAAAATGTCAGAAAATGCCACCATCCCGGTCTCTGGTCTCATCAAGGTGAGTGAAGAGAGTTTGTTCCTGTTCTTAACTGTATTCTTTTAACTCCTGCCAAGTTATATATGCATGCTTAAATAGACACACACACAGGTGTATTAACAAAATCTCCTCTTGAGATCCCCAGTAAGTTGAGAAGCCTTGGAATAACCACAGTGTTTTGTAAGGCTCTGCATATTGCAGAGTGGTATATATCAAAAGAATTAGAAAAGCCTATATGCCCCTTCTCCCACACAGGAATTTACCCTTAACTTTCCTCACTGCTTTATAATGAAAGCTATTATGAAACACTGCACAGTAACAGAACAAACTGCATTTCTCAACACCTACTTTCTGATTTCAATTCTTCTTAGAAAATTCCATCCCAAGAAAAAAAATTCTGGCCATTCTTTAAGTGGAACTGACTTTTCAACAAGCAAATCAACTCATGTGCCATATTTTAACTACAGCAGTGCATGTCAAAAGCCCTGCATTACTTTAAATGTTTTAACCACACTCTTTGTTTTGAAAAAAGTGAATTTTCTGTGAAGCCATGAGTAGGAGGGAAACGACACTTTATGCTTTCAGATTTTGAAGCAGTATTATTTCTACTTTGTAACAGACAAAGTGCTGCCAGCAATCACAAATTGTGTAAAGTCACGAAATTACCGTGTAAACAGTCCACAACTGCCCCAGACTAAGTATGTCCTAGTTCCTAGGATATCCTGACCAGTTCAGCTGCAGATGAAATTGCCTTCTTTCACATTTTCTCAATTCCCAGTTTCAGACTCGTGGCTTCTAATGTAGTCATGCAAGCTGCAATATCTGGAGAAGCAGACAGATGTTTCTGGCCAATTTACATCATAGGTGCTGCATAATAACTCAAGTGTTAGAATAATAAGCTTTCTTTACATTTTTAACAGTTATGTAAATTCTTTTTAAGGGATTTCAGGTTAGCACTTTTGCTCCTATAAATAATCAGAGAAAATGTAAAGCTTCCTTCAGGTCAAAGTATGCATCTCAACTAACAGCTGCAATTCCAGTGCTTGATGATGACAAAAACATCTATAATAAAGACATTCTTTGTATTATCTCCATTAAAATATCCTGTTTCTTACTTAAGCCTTTCAGAACTCTGCCTTAGATCAAATCAAAAAATACAGTCCCTACACAGAAACTTTATCATCAATGAGAAACTGTTAAGGGCAATGTTAAGCTTCAGAAAGAATGTCTTTCAAACTTTGTGCAAGTAGACTATTAATTTTCAAATTAATATTTTATTTAATAAAGGTTTCACAGACATCTAGCATCAGAACTACTTAAAAAATAATACCTTTAAGTACCTTTATTTTAACCAGTTACAATGTTAAGCAAAAAAAATTTAGCATGAGGGAAAGTTTAAGCTTCAACAGTCTTTGCACCTGTTACCCAGCACACGGTAGTCAGAGGAACATTTTATGCTTCGGCATGTTTCATTGCTTTACACTCACCTGGCAAAAAATTCGGAACATGATCAAATGTTATTTGCCAAAAAATCATCAAGAGCCTCTTCCAACAGGAACTATGTCTGCTGGTTTATTTAAAAATTACAGACCACAAATACATGGGTACTTTTTTTGATGGACTAGACAAAGCATTTTAATCTCAGTGTCTTACGTGTGTTATACAAGTCATAGGCCACTTTCAAATACAGTTCCTGTTAATGTGAAACGCTGGTATTTGCTCACATGTGAAAACAGCTTTGAAAGTCTAAGCCATATACTGACTATATATGCCTTAGATATTCATACATGTACTTTCAAGCTATTTGATTTATCAAAAGACTATTTAAGGGCAGAGGTGGGAGGAGGGGAAGACACTTTGGGAAATGTATTATAGAACCTCTTCTTCTGTATCTATTCAACAGGCTTTTGTTTATTCATTTCTAGGGAAGAAATATTCTATTTGACAACAAACAACAGGAGATACTTTGTTTCCAGGCTTAATTACACTGATCTTTCAGAATAATGTAGATACACATCGAATTTCAAGTAGCACTCTTTTAAACAATTTCACTTTTTCCTTTCCTGGGGTAAAGCCACCTTAGCACTTTTAGAAAAGTATCTTATCTTGTTCCTGAGCAGCAGGAATGAAAGCTGAAGATGAAAGTACTTATGTAGGAAAGTTTTACTTAAAAGATCAGGTCCTACCAAGCAAAAAACAGATGGAACTGAGGAGTTTTAACACTACCACATCTAAATATCCCATCAAAAATTGCCTTTTGAGCCGCACATCTCTTTTGTGGTGAATCTGCCCTTGAGATGTTGACAGAAGTTACTCACTGCAGGGTAGAAAGCCCTGTAGAACTTACATTTAAGTCAGGCATACTGAAGAACTAAGAACTACATGAATAAACTGCATAAACCAGGTTGTCAGAAGTGCTCCTTATTGTTGAGTACTTTGGTGTACAATGAAAAGGAAATGTGTGCTTTTCCTTCAGTGGAAAACTAATTGGGTCTCTCTTTCCACTCTTGTCCCATCTTTTACAAGAAAATAATAAGAATATACTGACTACTATTCACCTCCCTCTCTCTCTCTGAAGGCAAGCCTGTTTCTATATTCAAAGACCGATCTGGGAAAAACTAAACTCTCATCACAACACATAAGGATTTGCTTTTGTGAGGACACTGTGAGATAGGCATGGCTGACTACAGTGGTTAACAAAACCACCTAGGAACACACACATATTACAAGAAACACACACAGACAACAGCCTTCAGACATACCAGGAGGAACTGGGCAGCAGAAACAGACTCTCAGTTGAGGCAAAGTGTTGAAATAAAGGGATTCTTAGGAAAAAGTGACAACAGAACTGAGTCTGAGCTAGGACTCCTAAGAGAAAATGAGATTACAACAGGCCCCTCTTCACTCCAGCCCCCGGCTTTCGTGACAGGGAATACACACAGAATTAATTTCCACAGTCAATTTTCAAAGGACATCTTCATAACTGCAGCCAAGTTTAAAGCCTCAAGCAAGACTCAGCAGGAACACACTGGTCTGCTGTGTACATGAACTGAACAATTTAATCCTACTATACATATGACCCTACATTCATGGAAACTAGTTCCATTTGAATCCCATTTCAAAAAGGGAAAAGGGGGAAAGAGATGTTAATTGATCTCTGTGGCAAACAGCACACATCCTGAGGTGTGGGAATACAGAAATCCCACTTCCTAATGCAAAATTTACTAACCAGAATTAAATCCTCCTAATTCCCACAGAGTTCTTCAGACAACCAAAGGATGCTTCAAAGGTTTAATCTACACACTGTACCTTACAATAGTAAATTCAGATCAAACAGAAGTAAAAGATACCCCGATAACTCTTTTCTTCTTGTAATTTTAAGAAAAAGACAGGTTTTCACCAAGCTCTCAACTGTGACTCTTCTACCAAATTTGATTTTATTCTTTCTTTCAGTGCCTAATTCTTGTCTACATTAATTCTATGTAGAGGAAAGAGGAAGCATACATTTAAATAAATTTTCCAGATTTGCAGACAGAAGACAAATGTGTCACTCACTGGGGAAAATTAAACCTTTTCAGAGTGAATACCTCGCACAGATTTTTTTAGCTCGGTTTCATTTTATTAGTCTCCAAGCTTAAAAAATAACAGGAATGAAAAGAAAATTATGTATAATATATTTAAATAAACATGCATATTTATTTCCACATGGCCTACTCATCTGGATAGGAAGTTATAATAAATACCTCAAGGACTACTGGCGAGGCAGGTGCTCCATACAAAGTCTAGAAAGTTAGATTAAAATATTGTCACATACATAAACTTCAGAAATAATTTCTTGTGTAATTTAAAACCTTTTCAAGAGGGACATATGGAAAGCTTTCACAAGACACACAATAAGCTCAGACAAAAGAAGATTAATTTGTAACTTTGCCAGCCCTTAACCAATGACAACTCTGTAATTTTTTCCCATTTGTGTTCATATTTTTAAATAATGATCATTATGCTTAAATATAAGGCAAAGGAAAAAAAAGAAGTTATTTTGTGTTGGCCACTTCTCTCCCCAGTCACAAATTATAGCAGTTTTGGCAGTCTAGAACAGAGAAAAGGAGTACCTAGGAACAAGTTAACATTCTGAGAATATTTCACAAGTTCATTCATAAACAGGCTATTGACCAAGAATATACGAAAGACTGACAAAGCTGTCTTACTACTGGTAGAGTAAGTTTCAGCAGCCATATTTCAAGACGAAAGTCTCTGGGATAAGCACTGTGCAGTGAGCACATACAACATCATGTTTGTGTTTTCAGAGCCAGCAGCTGCACACACTGAGCAGGATCACTCTCAGCAACAGCTCCAGAGCAGCAAGCGTTACAAGAATGATGGAGCTCTGCAGTTCAGCCCCCTGCTCCTCTACAAATCAGTCACCTACTCCACACACGCTGCCTGTAGCAGGGTGCAATGACACTCGGGCCTTTAAACACCCACCCAAACACTTTGCACCTCTTATTTGACAGACACTGCCAAGCAGGGAGTGCTGGGCCAGTGCAGCTACAGCCCTGGACAGCCACTTTAACTCAGACATTCCTGGGCAGCATTCCATTGTAACATCACTCAGGCACCTTTTCTAAACGGGACCCCTTCCTCAAGCAGTAAACAAAGCAGACCTCCACTAAAAAGACAGTAAGATTACTTAATGAAGAAAGGTGTTGTCTGCAGCATGATCACTTTACTGACTGCAGAATCACCTATGGCAATGAATTTTTAAAGGAAGATGGAAAAGTCTAATTGATAAGAATGAATGTTCCTCTGGATATTCAAATTCTGCGCACTGAATTTCTGCATGTTGAAAAGAAATAACATAAATGCTTAGAAAAGTTTATTAATTTTTTTTACTTCATTTTCTGGAAGTCTACTGGCAAGCCAAGATGGAGCTATTTTAGCATACCTATAAATAGAAGCTCAAGCAGTCCCTACCCTTATCAAACCTGGCTCAACTATATCTTACATGCTCATTTTTCATGACTGTGAAGGTCATGAAAGCTATAGGGAAGAGCCAACAACTCTTTCCCAGCTCGAACACTGCAGACATGCTTCTTTCAGGCTGTGAAGTTTGTCTAAAAAAAGATGAAGCACAAATTTTCTGATGAACAGATGGACCTCACAGCTGCATCTTTTGGAAAAAAAAGCACTATTTAAAAATTATCTCAGCAAAGATAAAAAGGGAACAAAACATCAAAACTCCAAAACCAGCAGAATTAAAAGGTTAAATCTTATTTAAAAACATATATCATGACCACCAGTAAGATATTGAAAACAGATACACTAAAATCTAGTATTAAGGCATACTTCTCTTTCTTAAAGGATTGCAAAGAAAAATATTTCATAAAGTACAAAGGCAACTAACTTAACTTGATGCTCACTAAGCTTGATGCTTTGAAGATAAGCCTATATAGGTGTTATGTATTACCAAGTTTTCTGACCTTTTTTAATTAGAGGAAGAATGATGCAAGCTTCAGGCACAGAAATGATTAACTGAGGAAGGACATACATGCACACTCCAGACAAGTACACAGAAAAAAAATCTTCAAGCACTATACAGCACAAACCAGAGCATGCACAAGCAAGTCAACCAGAAGTTTTTTAAAAGGCTGAATTTAATTTTTTTTTGTGTGTGTGTGTTCTTACCTTTCAGCTACAGGTGTTAGGAAAGTATATACTAATGTCACGTAAAGATTACTGTACTCTAAATGAATACTAGGACATGCCCCAGGAGAAATTTCAATTTTGGTGAAGCAAGACTGTACTACCCTTAGTTCTTCAACTATTTTAGTAGTTCAGGTACTGGAGAATATATTAAAACAGATTTTAAAATTAAGGCAAAACATTCAGTGGATAGGCAGTCTAAGATACTACTTTAAACTCAAAAGTTATAGCAGAAATTGAACAAAGTTTCAGAACATATCCTGCACTCCACTCAGTTTATACAATAGGCTGAGCTTACTGCACACATCCATCATTCTCCCGGGTATTTTGCAAACAGTAGCTGGATGAAACTTGCGTTCTCTGCAGTACCTCTGCTAAGCAATGCCAGTTTTTATGAAGTCTAAAATGCCAGCAAAAGAGATGCAACAACCTAAGTATACCTTTTGAAGTATTGCTTTCTCTAATGTGCACTCTTCCAAATGAATGAAAGCTTTGTATCTGCTTTTCTGCCACAGGACTCAGTATTATTTATCTGTTGCAGTACAACAGAGCCTGAAGAAAGCAGGACTGAAAAAATGCTAACATAAGTAAAGATCACAGTTATATACCACAGGAACAAGTTATGTGTAACAAACAAACAAACCCAAACAAATGTAAGAATTGGTTTACTGTACCACTTTTCTTGGTGAAACACTTGAGGGGAAGCCACACAGAACCATCTATAGTTTTATCCCATTCACAAATTCAGCCTAAGGGCAGCTGGAAATCAATTAAGATTTCTTCCTCAATTAAATCCCTTCTTTACACAAATAAAAAGAATAGACCTGAAGAGAAAATAATGAACACCCTTCCAAAGGGAAAGCAGACTTCCAGTCCAAGCGTTACATGCTTGCATCTTGTTGCTGGGCTCAAATCAACACTGCCATAGTGGATAAGGCAAGCTGCATGTTGTGCCCCACTTCTGAGACCAGGCACCCCAGCAGCAACTGGTCCAAGCTCAGCCATCAGCATCTTTTTAAACCATTTGCACTTTCATCTAGGAACAGTGGGTAGGGATTTTCTCAAAGAAGAAAGCTAAAATTCACAAGGATTGTAACATACTCTACTGTCAGTGTAAATGTCATGGTTCAGAACAATAGTTACAGAGCTGTTCTGTAGCATGTTTTGTGCACATCTGCAAAAAAGACAAGGTATTTTTAACAAACAAAATTAGATATTCCACTGTGTGGCAAAGTAATAACACTGCACCTCCAGAGACCCATGATGAATCTGATCACCAGAGATGATGTTGGTTCCACTGCAATTTGCATCTCAGGGGTGTCTGCATCCTTTATCTGAAGGCACCTGATCCCTCAACAGAATATCAGGAGGGTATCATTAAAAACAATCCACACTTCAGATACCTGGGCATTTCCTTAATCTTGGTTGATAGGAAATCTAGCTTAACCAATTCTTTCTGGTCCCCGTTCTTAACCCAATTTTTTTTACATCTAGCAAACAATGTCTCAGTTTTCATTATTCTAACATAAAGAGGGCAATTTTCTGCCCTTCAGAAGGCTTCTCCTCTCCTATATTGACTGGGAAAGAAGCAAGCTTGGCATAACTCCCATGTATCTCTTCCAGTCTGCACCTTTTTTCAATACAGACAGTCAGAACTGTGGAAAATAAATCCGATGAGAGTCTCGTGAGTGCCTTGCACGACACCATTAATACTTCCCTCTCCACTGATATGGAGAGATAATGAGATCGATTTTGACCTTCTTACAGTTATGTCATACTGTCAGCTCAGTCTACTGGTCTGTCACAAAACAGTACAAAGGATCACTTTAAACCTCATCCTCCTCCAAAATTTAAATCTATAACTGAACAAAGTGTCCTCTTTCTTTAGTGAAAACACTACATGTATATTTTATCCACTGCTATTACTCTAGGTTTCAAATTAGTTTTTGGCACTTTGTTTTTGGTTCTCTTTTGCTTTAGTGAAAATGCTTAGACAAGGAAATCCACCAGAAACCATATATCATCCAGATACACTACTGTCACTTTTAACACTACTTCCTTTTACATCTTCAAGTGTAGGAGACACTGAGGAATTCTAACAATTTAGAATTTTATGATAAAGAATTTTGATATCAAGTGAAATAAGGCTGTATCATAATACATTCTCAGTTATTTTGTAACAACAGCAGAATGTGTTTCTAAATGAAAGCATCCAAACACAGCACTTTCAAAATCTGATTGCTCCATTATGATGCAGCCACTTAAAAAACTACACCTCTGCCCTTTAAACAATCACACCCATATGTTAACATTTTGGGCATGCACTGTTTCAGGCCTCTGCTACCATGAAGTATTTATTGAATTATCCCTTCCAAGCTAAAACACTGGAGTATTTAAATTAGAGCTGTACCAATGCAGGCCTAAAAATATTTTGAGATTCCACTATAGATGCTACACAAGCATTTGAAAATTTCTCAGTAAAATTATATGCAGAAAACAGAAAAGTAAGACAGCTTTTTGGAGCACAAAGTAAGTTAAAGCATTTTAGAAAGTATTTAGACTATGTCAACATATTCTTTAATAAAAAAGGAAAAATATATTCAATTACACTATTATTATATCTAGCCCATTTTTCTATAGAAAGGAAAAGACCCACTATGAAACGCTTCCATAGGGATGTGTTCAGTTAATTCAGAGTCTACTTAATTTCACTTTATTTTCTACTGCATCCCAGCCTGAAGGCAAAAAATTTAGGACAAGAGTGAATCTGCAAAATTTATAACATTTAAATGAAATTATCTCAGTCCCAGGACCTCAGTTTTCAATTTTACATGATCACCTAGTACATTTTCCAAAAATTTCACTAGAAGTTCATCCCTAAACTCTAATGCTCCTACTTCCACTAAACTAATCTCTCTCATGCATACACCCCTCATTTCTGCCCAAACAAACTTATTAGGAAGCAGTAAAAGCAATTCACTAAATTAATGATATTCTAGCTCAGGGTGACTTGCAACAAGAAAATAAAAATATGTTTACTTCACTACCTTTGTCATATGATATAGTTCTTACTAATTTTAAGGACACAGCTAAAGCTTTACCCACAAACAAAATTTCCAAAACACAGTTGGAATGTTAGGAGTGATGTAGTGGATAGAAAATGCCTTTTCCAAATTTGTTTGCCAAATAACACTACTTATGTTTCTAAATAGCGAAAAATACCACATAAAACCTTTGTGCTCTAATAAAGAGATGGCAAAATGTAGCATGTTAAAAGCTTACTTGACCTTCAGGAATGCTCAAAATACACCTCTGTCACTTCCCTAGTGAAGAGGCTATTCTAAACCTTTCTTTCAGTTCAATGCAGCCAAGATTTACACAATTGCCTATTCATTACCCTCAACAGATATGTTCCTTTAGTCCTTTGAAGGGTATGTCCAAGAACCCTGGAAAAGGAATAAAAAGATCAGCTTGACACCTCGTATTTTGAAGGGAACCGAGAAACTTTACGGAATAAGTCACACTGCCCTTAGTCATGTTTTACCTCCTGGACTACTTCCCCACATTATATTATCAGGATTTATTTATGATTGCAAACGTTTAATGAAAAGTGGGAAATCTAATTTCAATTTAAGAATATCTAGGCACAGTAACATCAGGAAAAAATTATTTCTAGTGGTCTTGGGGCAGCTTGGATTAATAACTTCATGTTTTTAAGGAAACTCCCACTTTGAATGCTCTCTTTCAATGTTTGCCACTTTCACTTTAAAGTCCATTTCCAAGTTACTGCTGTAAACCCTGAATGACAGCGTTCTGTTTTGTGTAAGGTGGGCACAGGCAGTGAAACAGCAAAGGGTATCTCCAAAACTGTATGTGATGCATCCTGACATATTTGAAATTTTCTACTCCATTTACTCAGAAAACCAAGTTGGGTTTCATTCAGTTTTGCTAAGAACTTCTGAATTCTCAGTCACGTACCCCATCACTCCAACTGAAGCAAAACTAAAGAACTTTTAAGTAAATTTTGTGCATTTTTCAATTCAAGTGTTTTGGGGTGGGGTTTTTTTTGTTTTGTTTTTTTTTTTTTTTTTTTTTGTTGTTGATTTTTTGTGGGTTTTTTTTTTGTTTTGGTTTTGGGGTTTTTTTTGTGGTTTCCTTGGTGTTTTGTTTTTTTTTTTCAAAAGAAGCACTAGCAAATGCAAAGACAGATGAACTTTTCTTCTTGAACAGTTCACACCACTGCAAAACTCAGTGAAGAATAATGTCTGTTGAGGCTTTTCATCATTTTCTGAGACAGGCAAATGGCTCTAAATATGAAAGTAGTGATGCTTGAAACTACAACTTTTACTGATATGACATCATCTCTTTTATAATGGCTTTTCTTGTAAAAATAAGATCATGATGGAACTTGGCTTTTTGACTGCATCTGAGCCATGAGAAAGTCAACAGAGGTGGGGGAAATATAAAGTTCTAAGATAATGTCTTTCTCGACTTCAAACTGCAATTGCTGTTTCTTAAAAGCAGTTCATACACATCCTCATACACATCTTAGTTTTCACTCAAGTTCTTTGTTCTCTTGTTTCCCACACTGCTTAGGGGTCTCAGAGAAACGAGATGGGAGAAGAAAGATACTAGTGCAAGCAAGAACCTTGTTGGGTTTTGACTATAAAACCTCTCAGATTTGCACAATTTTTCAGGCCCAGTTACCTGGCTATCAGTAGCCAGAACCACTTCTAATGCCATCCACAGAAAAGATCTGGAGAGGACTCCCAAAATAGCCTACTGAAGTCCTCCCATGTACAATCAGAAATGGCAGGTTGGGGACCATGAGTCTCTGTCCCTAGCCTTGGAATTTCACTGCAACAGACAAATAATAGTTCCGTGTTTCAGCTTTTCCACAAGAAGGTTTTAGGAAGTCCAGGTTCTGACCTGGAAGAGAGTAATTGCTTTGCCAACCACCTTCAGCACGGCAGTTGAGAGGACTGTCTCATCACACCAAAGGAGTTCTGAGAGCAGTCAGTCCCATCCATGGTTGTTTCTGCTTATTTTACTCCCCATTAAATTCCTCTTTCCCTGAAGAATATTAGGCCTGAGAACAATATAAAAGAGAACAGTGTAACCTCCTATGGATAAATTGGTTCTTCGGACACAACTAGTTTTAAGATTGTGGAATAATTTAACATGAAATTACCTTCAAGCTCCCAAGAAAACTTGAAAGGGCAATGATGTCTTTTTCTATAACTTCCTGGATGTTACAAGGTCAAAACCACATTGTTGCCAGTACTTAGGAATGTCATTAAAAAAAAAAACAAGTCCTATTTCAGCAGACAGGTTAGAGAGCACACAAGGTAGTAAGAAATAGATAGAGTAGTCATTGTCTCATATAAACTTGACACTGAAGTTAAATGGTCCCATTCTTCCTCAGGATTTTGAAAGGTCTGAAACAAAACATAGTCTAAGAATGCCTTTTCAGAAGTATAAATTCCTGTTTGCAGAAAGGAAATCAACCTGTTGCGTTATTTTTCAAACAATCAGCTCCATTTCTTTCACTTTTCACTATACTTTTCTTGAAGACATGCTCAACACCCAAATGGAATCTTGATTCTGTTTCAACTTCTCAGAAACCCTGCCTGTTAACATGGCTCCCAGGAGACCTGCACACATTCCACTTGTCATGTGGTACAGAAAAAGTCCTAGACTCAGGACAGAACCTGGTTGACTGTCTCTACTCAAAGAGCAGCTGGTACTTTTAAGCAGCCCAGACTTGCACTTCCCTAAGTCAACAGATCCTGATACTTCAGCTACATCTATCCTAAGAGTCAGCTACATATGCGTGCAAAGTTGTAAGGACTGCATGACTGCAAGGACACATGCTGGACTTCAGCTTGCTTTTTGGTCCAGTCAGGAGGGGAAAACAGCTTAAAGAAACAGCTCTAATAAAGTAAACCACATGCAGGTAGACTCCTGAACACCTGTCCCTGGGCAGATCCAGTGGCACACTAAAAAAGGCACAAGCCCAGCAGCCTGGTAAGCACTTGCTGGATTGCTGGTCCAACCTACTGGCATTAGTCTGCACATTGAGAGATCCATTAGAAACATCAGATCTTTGTGTCAAAACTTCCTTTGGAATACTCAGTTGGGAAGAAACCTCAGCTGTACTAACACCATATTGCTTGGAAAGGGACCTTTTTGTTTTCATTAATATCCTTTCCATAAATCAAGCTTACAGATGGCACCGAGTATTCCTCTACAGTAACTTGCCATGGTTACAGCAATCACATTTGATCCTGTAAGAAGGAATTTGTGTTCAATGACTGAAGTATTTGAAACATGAAAGAAGCTTTCTCAGCTGCAGAAAATCTGGCAGAGATTCTGTTTTTCCAAACAGTGTCAGGATTTAAATACCACATCACTTCTCAGCGTAAGTTTTCAGACCCAGACAAGCCAACTTTCACACAGAAGGAATCAACACTTGTTTTTTAATACCGGAGAGACTGCTTTGAATGAGCTCCTGCCAGTACTTAAAAGAGAAGCCAAGTCTCTGTATTGAAAAATTCTTTTCACAAATTAATTACCATGCCTCTGTCCAGAACAATGGACATCAAGGGCTATGAAGGATAAAGATTCAATCAGGCATGCATTACATTGGCTCAACATAGGATTAAATTATGGCTGAAGGGTAGAGAATTAAATAGTCCCATGATAATTTTTTTATATACACCGTAAGTACTTGAAACTCACTATGCAGTTACATAAATTTCACATGTGCTCAAAACTGTGATCTTCCTGTGCTTAATAAATGAATTGCTAGCATGTCAAGCAAGTTAAAACCTGTTTGACAAGAGGACACCAAGAAGCCCTGTAATTTCCTGGTCTCATGCGCCAACCAGAAACTTAAAACATGAACAGAAAAAGATTCTCATCCATGCTAAATACCAACAGGATACTGTAGAACCCTTTCCCTAAAGGATTTTTATCAAAGACTTACACTGTTCATCAGTTTTCCTAATTCTTTAAAGTCTATCACTCTGCAGGCAGTTCTTGTTCCAGAAAGATACCCTGAACAGGTTCAGGTACCTTTCTGACAGAAAGAAATACTTACACCGTGCTGTATGTGCACACATCAGATCTCTCATTTTAAATTAGGAGGAAGACAATCTTAAGTTCAAGACTTAGTAAAATGAATAAATCACACAGTAATTCTACCAGCCTTGCTCTTCAGTTACAGGGCTTTCCAAGAACAGGTGGATGCAGATTTTTCTGTATGACAGATACAGAAAAACAATGCAAAGACTGATGAAATGAGACATTTACAGCACAGCACAAATCTGCTTAGTGCAGCAGAGCTGCAAGGCTCCACCATAAATTTGAAACATGGAAGTACCACTGCAACCGCATCCCAGACATTCTTGCTTTTGCCAAACATCTTTACTTGAATCTACTGTGCTAACAGCAGACCAAAGCCATACAACACACAGTGTCCTATGACTTCTGAGGAAGGAAAATAGATTCCATATAAGACACACACATAACGTAACAGCATCCCAAACAAATTCACGGACACAGCCCTCCCAACACCTTGTACAAATAATCCTCTATAAAAACTCACTGACTTTAACCCTTTGAAGGCTTTTGTTGGATTATATTTTGGGAGGGTAAATATATTTCAGTGAGTTTAATCACCACCAAGATGCACAAATTCAAGATCTTAGTGTCAGATTATCTCTCATGGGTTTTTTTGCAGTCATCTTACCAGTCATCAGAACACAGGCCTGCGCACATACCCCAACATCAATGTTCAAATCATTTAGCCAAATACCCTACCATACACAGAGAAGTTGGGCATCTCTCCAACACAGATATAAAATTTTGTTCGAGAGCGAAAAGTCCTGAACACCTATTTAATAATTAATTATTTGAAAAATTTATTGAATAAAAGGGGAAAAAAAAAGGCTGGAAAGTAGGCAACACATTATGATGAATTTAGAAAACCTAGATACAGCAAAAGGAGCAGCTCAGTAGGAAAAAGGAAAAAACATGAAATGTCTTACATATTCCAGCTGATGGCCCAGGAAACCACACCTCCTCTGTCATTTTTGTACACAGTCTAGCACTACCGCATAGTGCTGACACCATGCTAGAAGGGGTAGTGTTTAAATGGAACTGTCACCTGCTCCACCTGTCTTCATGTACACATACTGGCACTTCTGCCTGCAAGATGACACTATGCTTCCTGACTGATGGGAAAGAGAGGGAGGTTCCCAACGCTGAGTCTCTGTGCTCCTCTTTCAGCCTGCTATGTTTAAAAAAGTTGGTTAGACAACATACCAGAGAAGTAGAATTTGCTAAAATATTACTGAAAAGGATTTAAGTGTAAGTTCAGCTGCAAGCAGATAACCATTCCCAAGGATTTCAAAGTTAATGCATCTGTTAAAGTTGGTTTGGGAATTATGTCAGAAAAAAAAAGAACAGGAAGGAAGTGACCTACTTGAATGAAAGACTCATTCAGAGGTTTACATGTTCAGATCCCCTCAAAACAGGCTGACAAGAGGTATTTGCATATATTTCCTTAAGTACAAACTGTGAAATGTCACACAGTATAACTCTTGATTAATCCATTAGGTTCATATAGACCCAAGATTTTTTCCACTATCTTTCTATTCACTGCCTATTTCTGTTCACACAAGAAAGTACTCCTCCTGTTTCCTAAGTACAACCAAATGCTTAAGAATCAGAGTAGAGACTAAAACCAAAATGGCAGGTTAGCTGTGAAAGAACAATGAGTAGTTTGAATAAAAGCAACCTGTGCTATAGACATTCAGAGATCTTTCATGTTCAAATTCCAATTTAAAATAGGATGGCCAAGATCTGAAGTCCTTATGACTCTTTACTTCTTTTGCCTTTCTTCATCCTTTTAATTCACTCAGAAGCTGTCAATGAACTCTAAAAACTACGTAACAGAAGCTTTAGCAGGATTCTAATTTTGGTCACAGATAACTAAGTAGAGCAATTCTAGATAATATTAGCTGAGATTTATGATGCATTCAACATCTTCAGATGTACAAGAGTATTTTTGGGCATCACTTGGAAAGACAATATTCAATGTACAGCTGGTAAATTTTACTCCTTTTTTTTCTCCTATTTCTATACAAGAAGCATATTCATGCTGCACTTTCTCAATTTTTTTCCCAAAGGATCTATTTCTTCAGCAAGAGGAAACACAAGTCTGGTCAAGCCCCACTTTCAAGGGATGAGACGATCAAATTTAGAAGTTACATAAACCTTTGTCACTTCTCTGAGCAAGATGTACCAATAATTAGGGGAAGACCTGCCCTCTTGATGCAACTTGGGATAAGAAAGGTCGGTCAATTTTTTCTGAACTCCACATATGTTGTGTTATTTCTGTTTCATTTCTGTTGCATTATTTCTTAACTAAATAAATAAGAAAAAAAACCATAATTATTTGTTTTACCTACCACTATCGAAATCCCTTGTCCCAGAAAGAAAGAGCACCTATAAAAGCCTAGATCAAGTTCTTGGTAATGGAACTGCTCTTATTTTTTTATACACTTCCCAGCTGCTGTCAAGCCTCAGAGCTTCCACATTCTACTCAGGCCAACTAGGGGTTTGTCAATGATTACACTTCCTATTAAAAGATAATAGGAAAGTCACCTTAAAAAGGTATTTTTAAAAAATCATTTTAGAGAACTGTATTGGGGCATTGCCTCTTCATTGTCTCTTTAACCGACTGACAAAAGGATCAAACATGAGAACTGTGACTTCTATCAACAAGTGAGAAGATGATAGACTGGAAAGTAAAGGGGAAGAGCTCTTTCCATCTCTCTGAATCCCTGACACCACATTTCCAACAGGTTGTAGAAACTATTTCTATAACACTAAGCCTTTATTCTGTATGGAAATCACTGCTGGGATTCTAAGATCTTGTATCAAGATGATTTCACTTGAAAACACATCTCCAGTTCATTGTTAACACAGGCTGACCTCGAACTCCTGACTCCATCCTTCTTCCTTACATCAGAAGACTGAACCTAGAAGCTTTAAAGTCATTGCTTATTGCTGTAAAATTGGAAGTGTTTTCCAAGTGATACAGAATACAAAGAACTACCTGTAGAATGACTGAAGTGAGTGAGGGAAAGATGAGCCAGTTGCTTCAGCTTGTTCCCAATTCTGGATATAGATACAGGACAATGTGAGGGATGTTAGGAAGGATGTTTTTTAATCACAGCAATTGAGACAGGGATGTTTCCTTATTATCTGTGCATTTCCACAGATAGTTGAACTTGCTTCCAGGCACAGGATACCATACTGTCAGACTAACTTGAAAGAGCATTTCTATTGCTAGTCAAGAAGTCTTCCCTTTAGCTCCAGACAACCACCTGTTACCAGCACAGACATGTAAGTTCAAAGGACTCAACAACCCAAAATTCAAACTATTAGAACGTTCTTCCTTAAATCCCAACACACTTTATCTTTCTGTGTTTATCAAAACCCCATACTGAAGGCAGAAGAACCTTTAAAGCCACACCAAGATCTTGGCCAAGGCTAGGGTCCATTTTATACAGAGTGCCTCTGTGGAAGACAGGATCAGAAGGAACATGTCACATAGCAGCAGTCAGATTTCTGGAGAGCAGGTAAATAAACAGGCATAGCTCCAGTGTTTGGAGGCTAAACATCTATTTCTGCTGTTTCACCTGGACATATCATTAGGCAGAACGGAGCAATGGCCCACCAAAGAACAACCTGTGGGTATCCTGGTCAGTCTGACATGCTTACTAAATTAAGATATAGGTAATCATTAATCTGCTGCAAACTTGCCACCAGCTCTGTTACCAAAACAAGAACTAGTACTGGGCTCAATCTTCACAGAAGGCTACAATGCTGCACATATCACATCTCAGTTATCAAGCACTTCAGCAAAAATCCATTGTCAATTATTTAAAGAAACTAAACAGTAATCCAATCCAAGGATAAGAGTTTCTCATGTTTAATCAAACAGATCTCCAGTGCACAGTAGCAATTTATATATGAATACTGGTCCATTAAGAAGTTGAGACCAGTTTTGAAATGGAAGCATTCTGAACAGTAGAAGCAACCAACACAAATTACATAAACAATCCACAACCTAATTTAATTCAAAAAATCTTCAGCTTAAACATTAGCCAGATTCTGTGAGATTACCTAGGGAAAATGTCATGTATGCTTACTTTGTTTTTATGCTTTCCTAGACAGTTTATGGATGCTGGGCTTTCTGTTTACAGACAAGCGTTCTTTTTTTTAAGATACAAATGTATGCATATATATATACCCACACACATCTTAACACACATATATAAAAAAACCTACATTTTATTAAAAATTCCTTCTTTTTCTGTATGTTTCCATGTATGTATGCAGTCATGTGCATACATAGTGAACAGAGTGAAATATACATATTTTTAAAGGGCGTTCAAAAGACAGATTGTGACTTCCAATCCATTACTGGATTGGAACAATTACAGTGATGCCTTTTCCTGGTCTTAAAAAGAATATAAGAAAAAAAGAAAAGGCAAAAATCTTCATGGCATCAACAGGAACAACCCTGTTCAGTTCAAATGGGTAATATGCTAACATAAAGATCACATCAAGCAAGAGAAAGTTCCTGATGCAGGGTCTTTCTTCAGTGCAATATTAGGGAGTAGGAATCTTTTTCTTACAGGTAGCCACACCCACAGCTGCTAACCTGTGCCTGGCATTTCAGGTCATCCTCTTGCATTTATACTGGCTCCCTAAAGACTTGCAGAAGAGCAGGGAAAGAAGAAGAGTGGCAAATGCATAATCTATTCTCTACTAAGGGATGGACTTTCTGGAGACCTTCAAGTCTTACGCCTTTAGCATTATCAGTCATTCTGCTGTCTTAGTTTTCAATCCCCTCTGCAAAGCTATCAGATCTTTTTGGAAGCTGCTAATTTGCAGGCCCAGGGCAATTACACAAGATGTTATTTTAGTCATGGACAGTGCATTAAATTTTGGATTCTGCCGCTGTTGACATTAGCACAATGAATTCTTCACCAGTTTTTGGATAATGACGTCTAGACACTTGGGGACCACATTATGCATTTTTTTCCCTATCTGGAACTGAATTTAAGGCTATCCAGACACGAAATTTTCTGGCCCCAGCTTCTTCTCATCAGGAGACATCCATGTCTTCTATCTTCTTGAAAATCTGCCCAGAGATAACATTAACAGGAGCTCCTGATAGATTCTGCATGGTTTCAGAAGCTGCACTGCATGTTAGAAAAAGGAGTTAGATGGACCTTCAGTCTGACCCAATGACAGTTCTTAATATTTGAAAACCTACTATATTAAAGGGGACCAAAGTACTTTCAGGTTTGCAACAGACTTACATGTTACACACCTAGGCTGTAGGAATTCATATGCAACACAAGTAACAAGTTTTACCCTTTAACATTGTATTTAATATTGCATTAGTACATAATACTCCTGCACTTTGATACCAGATGCCAACTACAGAACTAAAGTGACTGCCTCTACAGATATCCTGCCTAGTCCTGTATTCAACACAAACAGGAAGTCATATTCTGAGATCTCAAAACACCAAAGATTTCCTTCTACTTCAAAGCAGAACTGTATTATTATAAAGTTAATTTACAAATTAATCTCCGTAGTCTTCTCTCATCTAGTGCTTAAGCTCATTGTTGCTTCTTAAAGTAAGTGAAATCCAAATACAAACAGGTCATTTATATAAATGCATATGCATCCCATTGTGGTTCACAATCATCTATCCACAGATTTGCCCTTCCTGCTGAAGTTCATGAAAAAAAACAGGAAAAAAACATTTTCCTGACTGTCTCCCCTGACTAACTCTGTTCCTCTGCTTATTTCACACTGACTGGCTTTCTGTCCAAGGATTTTGTAACAGCGGTAAAAGTAGTAACTTGCTTTATTCATGAAGCTTACTGACAAACTAGTGGAAAGCTTTCAAACCCAGAATTCTGGAAATACAGATTTAACAAAAAAATTGCTCTAGCTAGACTTGGTTAAATGTCACAGTTGGAAGATTTAGTCTGCCTACTCTCTGCTTATTAAGGAAATATTTCCAGTATTTCCAAATTAAGAAACTCTACAACTGAGACTAACTGAATACAGCATGAGATGTATGAAGTTGAGGAGCAGAACAGATACCTACCTGACAGAAATAAAAGTTATGGGTGAAAAAAAGTTCATGTTAACCTTTCAAATGCAAGTATTCTTAGCTTTGCCAGTCTAGTTATAAGGAAGAATAGTAAGCATTAGAAGTGATCTAAATTTTGAAGTAATTACATAAAAATAAAACTCAATGTATTAACTCACCCTGGAGGAAAAAACAGAGTAATCTAATTCAAACTCGTCTATGGCTGTCCAGAGAGATTACCTCCTGGAAGTGCAGTAATTATATTTGTAAAGTAAAATCATTTATGCCTAGGGTATAGAAGCCCAAGGGACTTAATTTTTTTATTATTATTTGAAATATGTAAAAGCTTTATCATGACATCCATAGTAAGGAAAGAGCTTTGTGCAGAAAAGTACACATTCTGTGCAATGGCCTTTATCAGAAGTGGTAAACAGGTTAAGTGTAACTAGTAAAACTGTATCACACCAGATGTCACATATGAACGGACATACAGTTACACTTTTCCCTACAGGGCCCAAACATTCGAAGCTAAGTAGTACTGTTCTGAAACTAATTACACAAGCATTTCTTGCCAAATTTGTAATTAGACTAACTCTTACAATTCTAAAGAAAGGATTCTTAATGGTTTCCCTGCATGTTCCTCTATGTAGGTTTTTTGCTAGTACCTTACTAATAAAATTACCAACCAAACACTATATTCTTACAAGCTCATACTTAAAGTGTCTTAGTGCAACAACTCCAGTTAACAGCAACACCTAACAGTACCATTCTGACAGCCTCACTGTCATACAAAACTCTCAAAACAGTTGCAGTTTTTGGAGAAACAAGGTCTGTGGTCAACAAGGCCTAACTTAGGTCTTGTCTACAAAAGAGAACTCTACCAGAAGCCAGAAGCTCAAGGTTTGAACAGTTAAAAAGAGACAAAGTAAAACAATACCAGAAACTTGAAATAATCTATGAAGCATTCAGTTATCTCAGAAATCCCAAATTACAACAATGGGCCTTGAGACCTTCCACTTTATGAGGAATCCACCTGCTGAACAGTCCGTCCTTCCCTTTTCCATTTCCTATTCATTAGTACCAACAAAGTTCTTCCTTCTGAAGGCCCTCAGTACTTTCCTGAACAGCATGGAATCTGATGTAAGACTGAGAACTGTGTGGTAAACTTGGTAAGAACTACACATTTCTTTCTGCTGCTGTTTAGTTAGTCTGTGCTGTTTGCAGAGCTATTTGCCAAGATTTGACACAGTTAAATGTGCACGCTGCAATTCATAGCTAATAAATTCTGTTCAGCAGTAAACCTGCCTGCTTCCAGGGGACAGTACAAACAGTCCCAACAGAGATTGCACCAATCTCCCCAGCTAATAGACTGCTGGATGGGAGAGTCATTTTTTGATCCAACTACAAGAGCAAGATTTCTAACTGAATCAATTTTTGGCAACAGCGGATTTTTTTTGAACAAATTTAGCTACTTATTTGTTAAGAAGCACCAGCTTATTTATCAGTGTACTCAGCTAAGCAAGCAGGCATCCGCACGACTGGAGCTGGCTTCTGTCACTCACCCGGAGCCGTGGCCCCGACGGCCCCGAGCCCATCCCAGCGCCGCTGTCCCGGTGTGGCCACTGGAGAGCGCACTTGAGCCACCTTTCCGAGCAGACCCGGCACGTTCGGACTCCGCACTCGAACTTGGAAATCATTCAATAAAAATCGCTTTTCTGCACCTTTTTAACAACATACAAAGCCTCTTACCTTCTCACCAGTGTACACACACACTTAATCTCCCATACCAATAGCCCGATTTCAAACAATGTCTGGATCTCTAAGACTTACCCGTTGGGAGCCAGTGGTGTGAGCATGGCAGACACAAGGACAGACAGATGCATGGATGGATTTTTTTTTCCTATCAAATTATGTGCCAAACTCAGGAAACATTTCAAGTGCCAACTCTTCAGTGCTCTCATACTTCTTTCTCTTCGTGTATTTATGGCCTGTCCTCAAAACTGCCCAAACGTTTCTACCCCCAGCAATGGGAACTCAAAGCAGATGTGAGGGTTCTCAACCATCAGTCAGAGCAATTCAAGCACAGTCATTGCTTCTCTGTGACCAGGTAATGTTACAGAAGTGCTTATTAAAACCCAGCAACACTGGTTACCAGTTTATCTTGCTTCCCAAAGCACAATGACTCAAAGGTAGTGTGTCCATTTGATCCCTCTTGAGACAAGACACCTCTGAGACTGTTGCAGAGCTAATGACGGACAACTTCTCTCACACAACAGGCTCACACCAAGGTTGAATTTTATCCAGCAGCAAGTGGGCCACTCCACATAAAGCTATGAAAGAATGAAACAAAATTCCCAGAGCCAAAACCAGTGTTTCACTTGATAATTAAGCCTCAGATGAACACTGCTTTAAATACCACACATAGCAGTGTACACCCAGAGTTTGTCCTCAGGGAGGATCACATAAGGCAAATGCCAACTACATCAAGCAACAAGCTCCTAGAAGTTGCTAAAATACTACAAAGATTTAATCTGTATAAAGGAGCTTCACTGGTCAGAAGTGATCGAATCAAGCACTGCTCATCACATTTTGCTGTTCCATACCAAATCTACTGTAAGCAGCAGAGCCGTGCCAGTAGATCTGGGAAGAGGGACTGTCTGCCTGATTTGAATTCAGATGACTGAATGCCCTACTGTCACACACTCCATGAACATTAAGTTTCACTTACCAACTTCTCCCTGGTCTGCATGCATGTTCTTTACCAAAGAATGCGTAAACTGAACTTTCAATTGTTAATTACACCTCCTTCTAATGATCTGAAGAATGCATGAGAAGCTGTAAACAGCAGTATGACTACAGCAAACTTAATAATGTTCAAGCAATTTGTGTCCAGCAACCCTGTCCTTTGCTTCAGCACAACAGCTCACAGTACAGTAAGCCAGAATGGCTTGGAAAGGAGAAACAAACTTTTCTCTCACTTAATTCACTAGAATACAGTTTGTCTTCCCATTTTGAGAACTTCTGCTGCATAAGCAGTTTCATCTTGCCAAAACAACTTCTGTAAACTTCAACAGAGGATCAGGAAAGGCATGGGGTGGAATTTTAATAAGATACGTAAAGGCTGACTTACCAACTGGCCCACTGACTTGTTAAAAAAATAAATCAACATCATATAAAAAGTTGTTGACATGTTTTACATACAAAACCTCTGACACGATACCTGCAGTCAGATCTCTGAACAACTAATGAATGAACATGGAATAAAATATTTAAAAAAAAAAAATTATCAAGGAATGGAATAACACAGTCAGAATGGCTGATTTCTCTTTCTTTTATGCCCCTGCTGATTTACTTGAGGGGTCCCCTACCTTGCATTACTAGTCTTAAGAAAAAACTTTACCCAGTCTTTTTACCCTCAGTCTATTTATCCTCAATCTACTTTCCTCCATCCTGTGTTTGGATATTTTAAAAGGTATCACTTAAACTTTTCATTAATGCATATTTGACCAGTGGGTGGAGATAATTAGAAAATTAAACCCAAACTATTTGAGTAGCCACTCTTACTACAGAAGCAATATTTAAATGCCAGAACTCTTTCAATAAAAGAGGCTGAAGTAATCTACCTTAAAATAAAAATGTAAACTCCTTCTAACATCCTCATTTTCATTATTTCAACAGTATCTTGACAAAATGTTTGCAATCAAAATGTAAAGGCTTAAAGCTTATTTGAAATCAACAGTTGTGTCTCCACCTACTGGAAAAGTGAATTTAACTGAACCAGTAATTTGATCCTTTGGGATTTGGGTAATGAGAAGCTGCATGAGGAGCAATCTTTTTGTGTAAGATACAAAGAATTTGTGTGTCTCATGTGTCATCATGTTTCATGTCCCCCTGCCCCAAAAACAAGTTTATAGAAACTGTCATTCTCTGCAGTAAGCATGGATTTCATGGAGTCCCTACTCTCAAACAGCTGCTTGTCAGAATGTAAAACTAGTCAATACTCTTAAGAAACATGTATATATAATTTATTAAATAACATTTGTTGCTAGTAAATCTGAAATGCCACCTGATTTCAGTATCTTTCTCATTTCCACCATGGTTTCATGAGACCTGGACACTAGAATAAGTTCTTTAAATAACTGATGTGTAAAACCCAAAGAATGGTTGCTAATATGAAACATTCGTAGTATGAAACACTTTTTTCTTTTAAGCCACAGACCTTGAAAATAATTAAAACATGATGGCAAGAGTAGATAACATCCCATTTTTCAATTTTATTGTTATTATTTAACACAGGTTGTGAAATTACTGTAACTTCAAAGACTCTTAAGTAACCCAAAATAGGGAAGTAAATGTTTATATATGGAAAATCCCCTGTCCTAATCTCTCTTTTTATCTTTTTTTTGGTCTCCATTATTCTTCTAAGAATGACACCAGCCATAACTACATAATTCATGCCTGCTTTATTCTGAAAAAAAGCAATTTTAAGCCACAGGATAGTACATTATCATCACCATGCTTTATTGTGCTACAGTTTTGCTGTAATATAGCCTGAGATCCAACTGCAGATGCTTATAACGACCATGGCATCATAAAAGCCCTCTAACAGTATTTGTGACCACATCTGTATTTCAGCCTCTCACATGTCACACTGAACTAAACTTCCTCTTCTCCAGCACCCTTTATGAGCTTCCTCCTTGTGGGGGGGACAGTAAAACCACTTTTCCCTCTCACTGACTTGCTCTTAACCCCGCCATCATATTCTACGTCATATTTCCACACAAGTAAGTCCAATAGTGTCTGTACCCCTCCAGTTGCAGGATGCTTCTAAAAAGTCAGGTTTTTACCACATGTGCAAGGCAAACTCATCCAGGTTTTACCCATTTTTAGCTTAAACACAGAATATGACAGGGCATTTTATTTTAATATATGTAAGCTTTTCATCCTTTCATGTCTTGAGACTATTATTCCTTCCACATCTGCATGGAGACTGTCACAATCCCAAGTGCATACCTGTCTCTTAAGTAAAAAGAAATTCCTCTCACTTTTTCTACAGCATGAGAAAAGATTCACTGACCAGTGTCCTGCACAGAGGATCAAAGGGCACACACAAGCCTGGCACAGTCACACCCAATGAGAACTTTAAATCACTTGGCAGAAAGTATGGGTTTAAAGCAGGAAACTGAACTTTTAGAAAATGGCATTCAAACTACAATTTCTACAAACAAATACATTTAGAACAACACAAGGATTCAGAATGAGTCACTGTACAAAGAGACTATACTGAAGAGTCTTTTGCTTGTCATTTTGGTACTGTGAAGTTTTCTCCAGATCACTGACCTCTGTCTCTGCACATAGAAATACCCAACACATGGACCTAATAGCAAACTGGAGCTTGATGCTGACCGAAGATACCCAGTGTTGAGGATAATGCTCTGATCACATCCTTAACAGCTCAAAATGAAGCCAAATTATTTGATAGATTACTTGGTTTCCCTGCTTTCACTATGGTTAAATACCAACTAAAAATGCCACAACTAGGAAGTCATACTGCCAAGACTTCCGTTCCTTTCTACCTCCCTGAGGTTTACATAGACACAAATTCAGAAAAAGGAAAAAAAAGATCAGATTAAAATTTTATGATCTAAATAAATGTCCTGAAAGTCAGGATTCTTGCAGATATTCATCCTCTCTATTAGCCTTTGTTAAAACTCTTTCATATTATCCAGGCATATTTTCATTACTCCCTTTCTTATTTTTCTCTTATTTAAAAAAAAAAAAATCATGATTTAATAGCTTCCACTATTTTTTAAAGAAAAAAAAAAGGCACAAAAAAGAGGTATTTCAAAAAAGGTCCAACTGCACGTATGTTGCAACAGCTTTGCAATAATTTTAAAGACTTAGAGTATGCAGTTAGCCCACTAATAGAGCAGCAGGACACCATTCCACAGAGCTAGTACAGTATATTTGTCAATAATTTCCATATTAATTAGTTCTCAACAAGACAAGCTGAAAGAGCAGTGATCCATAAGATCTAAAACAAATGCAAGCACCCTGAATTCAAGGAAACTGAATATACACCCTTTTGGTTAGATGTCAAAGATTCCATTAAAAAAACAAACAAACAAGCAAAAACTCCAAAACCTAAAGAACAAAATAAAAACCAGCAATGCTACCAGCGTTGTGATACCATACCTCAGTACTGCAGATTTTTCACAGCAACATAGATCTCAGGTAATCTATCTAGTGTGATACTTTGAGAACAAATTAAGGACACAAGATCATCAGTTCCAAGCATTTCAAGGGAGGGAAGAAAAAACTAAAGATTTCTCTGAACGGTCCTTTAAAAATCACATTTAAATGAGCTCAAACTAGGACTCCAATTGTCAGCACTTTATTTAAATGAGAATTTTCTCTGTGTCCTTTTTAAAAAGAAATTTTTGGCAGATGCTGTATGGTCCAACCACATGTCAAAGTGTTAAAAGCCAACCACCTCAGCAGAAATAAAAGGAAACATTATGATGCTAGTGTCAACCCCACCAGTTTAACAGACACTATCTGTTCAGAAGCAGCATGCTAAGATTTCAAAGCCTCCTCTAGTCCGACATCTATTTATAGCTGCTCAGTCTCTGTACAATTTCTAGCAGCCTCTCCTCCTCTCAAAGCCAAGTGGGAGAAGTTTAATGGATATAATCCTGAGCCTTGTGCCGCAAGATGGCCAGAAGATCTGCAACTCTCCTCCAGCAAACCCATGAGCAGGGTAGACCAGGTGTTAGGAGAACAGACTGGTTAAACCTACACAGGAGCCAAATACATGGGATAAACGTTCCCTCTATGTTTTAGGAACACACACATTTTTCCTCTGCCAGCAAGTTGACAGTCTGAAGCTGACACATCAGCATCAGAGCTTCAGCAAAAGATACCTGTCTGCTTCCTCCTCAACACTGATCAACAGCCTAAGCCAGCTGCCTTGCAAGCCAAGACAGAAGCTATTCAAGCCAGCTTTGACCCCCGGACAGCAGCAATGTCATCCAAGCACCTTCCCACTTAAAGCTACTACTGTACATTGCACCTTCCCCAAAGAAACTCATAGGCTTGCTGGCTTTTTTTCCATGCAGTCTCTACCACCCAGCCATGCACGTTTTATAAAGCACTGATCCAGGTGGGCTCTCCTTCATCTCCATCAGATGTAACATCGCAGGAAGGGTGCAGATATTTTCCCGCATACGGAGCACAACGCCACAGGCTGAACTCTGGTACAAGCTCCGCACATCCATCCCTGGTTGTACCTCTCCTCCACGTACATCCACTTGCCTGTAGTACTCGTACAACGACCGAGGAGATGACAGCACTGCTGGAAACTCCTGCCCACCCGATCACAACCACATTTTCACCCCTTTCCCCAGTCAGAGGCAGACGGAAGGGGAGGGTTGACTTCCTCGGGTAGAAAATAGGCAGGGAAAGGCCGGGACAGAGATCAAGAGAGGAGGAATCACCCCAAAGGGAGAGGAGATAATCCCCGAGAGGCGAGGCTGCGGAGGAGCATAAACGCGGAGGGAGGGACAGGGACAGCGAACTGGGGGGATAATCCAGCAGAGAAGGGGGGAGATAATCCCCTCGGAGGGGGGAGGCGGAGGATCCCGGAGAGGGAGGGGCGGGAAACCTGATAATCTCCAGGAGGAGAGAAAATACCGGGAAAGGGGGTGGGGGAAGAAGGGTGGGCGGGTGGATAATCCGGAGCGGCAGATGAAGCGCGAGTCTCCCGGGGACGCATCCGGAGGCGGGAGGAGGAGGGTTAATCCCCGCTCTGGGGGCAAAAATCCCTCTTCCCGGACTCCGGCGCTGCCATGTTCGCTCCCCTGCAGGCCCGCCCGGCCCCGCTACCTGCGGACGGCTCTTCCCGCCTCACGCCACACGCACACGGGGCGCCTCCGCTCCCGCCGCCGGGTCGAGGGGATCGGCCGGGATAGCTAAGGGATCCCGCCTCCCACCACCATTTCCCCGCCGGCTCGGAGGGACGGGAGAAGGGAGCAGCCGGGCGGGCGAACCCTCCCTCCCTCCCCGCCCGACCACGCGACCTCCCCGCCGGTACGGGAACTCACCGGCCGGCACCGACTCCCGCCGCTCCCCGTCCCCTCCTCCCTCAGCGGGCGCCGCTCGGCCCCATGGACGATCCCGGGCGCGCGGGGCTGCCGGAGGGACGGCGCGAGCCGGAGGTGCCGCCGCCGCTCTGCGCCCGCCTCGGCGCGCGCCGCCGGCGTGGCTGTGGCACGCGCTCCCGCCGCCGCTCCTCTGCCCCGCCCACCCCCGGCGAGCGCGCGCGCGCGCGCAGCCTCCGCGGCAGTGGCGCGCGAGCGCCTCCCTCGCTCCCGGCGGGAGGGAGAGCGCGCCTTTGCCTCGCCCCCTCCCCCCCCCCCCCCCCCGTGTGAGGGTGAGGGGGCGAGAGGGGTCGGCGAGTGTGAGACACCGAGGGCGTGGGAGTGCGCGTGACTGCGCGTGTCTCAGCGTGTGCGTGTGTGACTGCGTGTCACTGGGTGCGGGTGCGTGTCTGTGAGGCGGGCGGGGGAGGCGCGGGGCCGTGTGGGGACACGCGTGTGTTCGTGTCAAAGCACGCGTGTGTGAGGGCCGCCGAGCGCCTTGAGCGCTGGCGAGGGAGGAGGGAGCGAGCGTGCCCGTGTGCGAGCGTGCCCGTGTGCGAGCGTGCCCGTGTCCTGTCGCCGTGCCCTCACCGGTGCTCCCGGACGGGATTCGGACTCTCCCCGGTCCGAGTCCAGAGGGCACACGTGGCGCTGCCTGCTCAGTCGCCGGGTGCGAGAAATGCTAGCAGAGAAGTCACACATTCACAGGGGAAAGGAAAAGCGGGGAGTTTCCCTTGATGCCAATAACCTGCAAGACCACCTAAATGGAAATAACACTGGGAAAGCGATTTCCCCATACTTCTGGTCACTTTAAGCATTTCGTATGTTTTGAACAGTGATGGTACAGCAGCTCTCGCTTTTTGTTTCAGGGGAGGTTCTCACCTTTGGATACTCTTGGACTTTTCCAAGAGGGGAATTTGTTTGCACGCGGTCAGTCCTGCATGCAGAATTCTCGCAAAGTAAAGCTGGCTTTTTTTTTGTTTTCACCTAAGGGCAAAATTTGCCCCAGAAACGAAATGCTCATATCCAAAACAATCCATCATTCCTCAGCTTGTTTTCATTCACTTTTTCCTCTTCATACCGACTTTCCTGGAAATTTTTTAATCCAAGCATACAGTTTAACTGCAATCTGCATAATTATGCTGATATAAGAATACCTGGTAGCCCCGTGTGACATAAGGTAACCCTTCACAACAAACTGCAATTCACACTGGCTTTTTCTTTGGGAGCCATTGAGGAAAAGGGAAAGCCAGAGTTATGGGGGGGCAGAGTTCTAACAGAAAATCCACTAGTTACCCATTTTCATTTTAACGGGTTCACATTCTGCTTTCCTACCAGATAACAACTAAACTGATTTCTATGCCACCAAAAATATCCGAAAAAGCAGCTGATATTTATGATGGGCATAATTACATAAACTGTGGAACAGCAGCCAGCAGGTGAAAAACCTCTCTCAGATTGTCCAATAAAGTTGCATCAAGTAAATGAGATCCTGTGCACCACATCTTAGAAAAACAGCATGTAAAATTCCTTTAGGAATTATTTTTACTTACTCTTCAAATTACAGTAGCTACCCTGTGCTGAGAGCGTCATAGGCATGCGGAATTATACATCCACAGGTCCAAAGTGTTTACAGCCCTCCTGCAATTTCTCAGTAAAAAAGTCCAAATTGAACATATTTTTGGTAAATTGCTTCACAAGCAGTTATCTTTTCCTTGTTAAACTGAAAGGAAACTTAAAATGGCATGAGGGATTCTAAGCAATATAATGACCTATACTACCCTCTTGCTGTTTGAACCCCTGCAGCTACTATGGAAAAACTGACAGGCATAAAAAATCCTCACTCCCCAAAAAATAACTTTAGATCGTTTTCTCTCCTTTGCCCTTTGTTTATTTTTTGTGATGTTCTAATGGAAAGCCTTCTGAACCAGAGCCACAAAATGCATAAATGCCTCCTCATCCTGTATTTCAACATCTTGTTGACTTCTTCTCTTACAGTTTCTGCATTTCTGAAAACTAAACGTTATTCTATTAAGGACAAAGGGTTGTAGCAATTTATGCTGACATCTTTCATGATATCCTGACTTTACCTGCCAAGGTAAATGAAAGGCCAATGAAAGAAAATTGCTTCACTGCAAAACTTAGAGGTTCCTTATTACAGTTCTGCTCAAAGCTTGAATCCAAACCTGTGAAACGCAAGAGCCCATTTTTGGCTGCAACAGAAATATCTAAACACGAAGTACTTTGACTGCCCCACAGTCTTTTGAACGTCTTCCATTCTGGCCTCTGCAGCTGCTATTTGGCTATTAAAGCCCTCTAGGGAATGTGTCCCAAATGATCACACACCATTTTTTGCCCACTATTTAATCAATTTGATCCATTAGGGTCAAGGAAGAAATAGAGATGTATTGTTTTAGAGAAGAACTTAGAAATTGATGTTTACCCTCTGTCAGGAATTATCATATCCTTTGGGCTTTTTGCTACTTACGTTCCCATGCCGCTCATAGCAGAAATCCCCCATCCAAGGATGGTCCTTAGGACCCTGCTGGTGCCGTTCTATCTGAGAGCTTTGAACCATTCCCACAGTGCAAAAAAATGACTGTAAATCTCTTTTATCCATTTAATGGGCAATTACTGCGCTTTAGCCAAGCCTCACCCTGTTTCCAGTTTGTGGCAGAGAAGACAGGACCTGGCCAGGGCTGACTTATGTCCCAGCAATTTCTGGCTAGTGATCATGGTCAGCCACGCATAAGTTAGAAGAGTGCCAAAACCGATTTGCTTTATGCCAGGGATTATCTCAGTCTCTGTCTAGCCACAGGATTCAAGCAGCGTAAGGACTGTACGGTGGGGCAGCCCCTGCCCTCATGCTTTCAGGCTGATGGATTCACATTCACTAGAACTGGAGTTTATGACTCTACAGAGCTTTGAACTCAGCCTTTGATGATACAGATCTCACTTGAGTGCTTTTACTACAAAGTCTTCTGCTCCTTTTTGTAAAACTGCAGGGACGAGGGTGGCTGACGTTGTGACAGTTCTATGCTGATGCTACAAGTAACAAGGTAGAGGTCTTTCTCCAGGGTCTTCTGGTTGTGCTAGGACTCCTACCCTGATGTTAGAGGAATTAGAGTAGACATTCCAGTATACAGAATGTGGAAAGGAGGATGTGGTTTTGAGTCCCGTTACAGTTCTGGGTGTACACATGGAAAAAAAACCCTGTAATTACCACCAGCGCCACAATAGTGGAGAAATTATCTACTGGCTGGTATGAACTGCACCGAAATTTTCTTTATCCTATTCTCTGCAGAATTCTGGGTCTGAATTCTGAATTCTCTGTCACTGTTCTGATGGCGATTTAATGAAAAAATGATCAGTTTTACCCACAGAGGAGGTACTTCTTTGAGTTAGTTCTGCTTTCCATACTTGTTGTGGCAAACTTGTGTTGAGTGAAGGACTTTGGGATGGAGTATTTTTTTTAAAGGAGGTTTTAAGCTGATTGCTGACCTACTCAGCAAGTCCAGTGTTCCACGCACTTTCGTTCACCCATGTCTAATTTGTATAATCATTTATCATGATCGGTCTTAGGTCAGATGGAACTTTAGACTACTTCTTTATTTGATAACCCCTAAAATATGTTGTCTTTATGGCCTGAAAAAATTACGACAATGAAGTGTCAGTTTCCTTGCTGTGTTTATCACTATTTGGAGATCTTATGATGATAACTTACTTATGTATCCATTGACATACCATCCAAGATATGTTTTACTAAGTTCTTTGTGCCAAAGAAATCAGCTAGGTGATTTTTAATTATCATTATTATTATTTTAATTTATTTTTGGCATGTAGTTTGATTTCATTTCTGTACAAAAGACAGCACTGAACATTTTAAAAAAAGATCCAGCAAATACAGCAAAATTTCTAAGAAATCACATCATTTTCCTAGCTATGAGTTGCTCCAGAGCAACTCATTAAAAGATAACATAGATAATTACAAATATAGATGGTAAAATAAAACCAGTTTTCTTTCAGGAGCGAGTGATCAAACCCACAATATTTACGAGAGTGTTGATTTACATGGAAAGGTAGTATGAAAGAATAAAAGGAAACAGTACCTACAGAGTTAAAAGTCTACATGTGTAATTCCTGTGCTATTTTCATCACTGAGGTCTGTTTGCGTGTGGAATTCAACTCCATAGAAGGAGATAATGAAGACAAATAGTATGGCTTTATTTTTAAAAGGGGTGGATAATTTCATGGCAGCTTACAACATTGGTAACTGGGCAAGCTAAGATAATAAGGCTAATCAAATCTCATGCTTCACAGCCCTTGTTCCCTGCGGGATCAGGAAAAATCTTTCCACTGTATACAACACTATACAATTAGCAAGGTTATTACTGGGGAGCAGAGGTGCAGCCTTCTAAAGCAGCAAGCTTTTGCCATTATCTGAGAACAGAGGCTATACTTGGTCCAACAGAGAAAAGACCATTATTTTCTTGTACCGCTTCTGCTTCCCTATATTTGTCAGAATTTTAGAATTACAATTCTTGGGTTTTTAAAAAACAAAACAAAACAAAACAAAACAAAAAACACCTAGAACATGATTACCTATGTGCATTACTGTCTGAAATCCATCAAAAACTCTTCCACCTGTGCCTGCTAGCCCAATTCAAAAATAGCTGTCACTCACTGGACATGGGAATTGCATTGATTAGCTGTTGGAGGTTGAAAGTGCGCATTTCCCTCTCATTAGGTCAGTAATGTTACAGAATTTGCATCTTTGCAGCAGTGGAGGCAAAAAGAGAGTCCCAAATGATGAGCTCTTAGCTAGGATCTGAAATGACATGTTTTTGGATTATTTAGTTTGGGAAGTACCATTCATATTCTTTAATTGCCTGAACATATTGTTGTAGGTGTTCTGTGTGTATACTTGTATTTTATTTTCCATCAATATGTGCATCAGAGAAATTATATTTGATGCAATTGAAAATATTTAGCTATTTTTTCTGCAAAATTTATGTTCTTTATGTGAATGTGATACTCTTTATGAGTTAGTGGGGTTTTTCCTCACAAGATGGAGGAAGCATGACAGCAGAACAACATTCTTTAAAAACCCATATTATGAAAAACAAGTCTCTTTTTATGAGCTGTACCTCAAACACAGTTATTTTAAAAGTGCTAATTATTTTCAGGTGACCTATACTTTTTCCCTGTGCACAACCTATATGCATCCTCAACTCTCAGCCCACACACTGTTCAGAGCAGGGAAAAAAACCACCAAAACACAACCTCATCCCCATCTTGAAATTCGGGCTAAATGACAAGAAAATCTAAAAATGTAAGAAGAGCTTACATAAAGACCATTTCAAGACTTCTTCACAGGTGCAAAAGTGCTTATCTGTCTTATATAAATCATATCCAACCCCTTTCTTTCACTAGACTGTGTGGCCATGAGCTGTAGAAGCTTCAGCTAAATGGAATTGAATAAAAAATAAAATTTTTGTTTACTCCTTGAGTCTCAGTAACAAGTTCACTAAAGGATCTACTGTCTACAGTATCCTTCTGAATACAGTTAGGCACAAAAAATCCATAGAGCTGAACCATGAAAATATTCTGTTGCTGAAGAGGTGGAGTGATTTAGTGACGACAGACACAGCTGTTTCAGGTGCTCAATGCCTTTTTTCCTCCATTCTTCACTAGCAAGGTCTGCCAGGTTTCCATGCAAGCAGAAAGAGAAGTACCAGCAGGAGATCAGAAAATCATGACAGGGATTACTTGCAAGAACTCAGCTCATGCAACCCAGATGGTTCAAACCTGAAAGAGCTGAGTGGGCTGGCTGGTGTCTTTACAAGTCTGCTCTCGGCAATGTTTGTAAAATAATAGAGATCAAAGAAGGCCCTTGACAACAGAAGAAAGACAAATTTGTACCCATCTTCAGAAAAGGCCAACAGGATGATTTGGGAAACTACAGAAGGGCCAGACTCATTCAGGTTCCTGGGAAAGTTCGGGAGCAAGTCCTCTCGGAACACATTTCTAAACATATGGAGAAGGTGACTGAAAACAGTCAGTATGGATTTACAAAGAGTAAATCATGTCTAACCAGCCTGAAGATATTTCTATGGCTGGATGTGTGGATGTCAAGACTTAAGCAAAGCAGAAAAGACCCTTGACAGACTACACTAAGGTTTCTGATGCTGGGTCTGACAATGCCCTTTTACTCAAGTTCAGAGGTTTCAGTCTGGATGACCAGACAATCAGATGGATTGGATGGTCAGGGCAATGGACCATGAGGACAGTAGCAAGAGTAATGAGTGGAGCACCACATGAGTCTGTCCTGGAACATGTCCTGTTTTACATCATTAACAATGACCTGGAGGAGATGACAAAGTGATGGTTGCTCAGTGGATTTACACATGAAAGCAGGTTGGGGTACAGTAAAAATGCTGGTGGGGAGGGCTGCCCACCAGGAAGACCTTTGCATGCTGAAGGAATGGGCCAACACAAACCTCATGAAATTCAGCAAGGACAAATGCCGAGTCCTGCACCAGAGGTAGACCAACTCCTTGCACTGATTCAGGCTGGGGGGAAGAGTGTCTGCGTGGCTGGGCAGCAGCTGTTCTGAAAAAGCCCAGGGGGTGTTGGTAGACAGCAAGCTGAACATGAGCCAGGGGTGTCCTCTGGCAGAAAAAAAGATCAACAGAAACCAAGGCTTTACTAATATAGGAGAGAAGTCAGTATATTAGTGCCCCATTACTTTTGTTAGACTACGTATAAATACTGCCCCAGTTTTGGGTCCCCCCCTACAGGAAATACATTGAATAAAGTGAACTGAGTTCAGCAGAGGGCCACCAAGATTGTTGGAGGCTAGAGCACTTGGTCAGTGAGGAAAAGTTGAGAGAACTGGGCTTGTTCAGTCTGGAGAAGGAATGGCTTTGAGAGGGACATAACTCTAGTCTGGCAGTGCCTACAAGGAGATTACTGGGGCGATCGAGCCAGGCTCCTCAGTGGTGCATGACTGAAGGATAAGAAAAAATAGATATAAATGAAACCAAGAGAAATTCAGTCTGTAGATAAAGAAAACCTGTTTCATAACAGGAAGCAGTAGAAGTGTTTGCCAAAATACGTCATACATTCTCCATACTTGGAGGTTTTCAAGACTTGGATAAAGCCTGGAGCCGCATGGTATGCTCTCACAGTTCTGCTTTCTCGGACCATCAGGACCATCTTGAACTAGAGACCCCCTGGGTTCCCTTCTTAGCTGAATTACTCAATTACACAGTTACTCCATGAGTTCACAGGAACTGTATCTACAGGGAATAAAGTTCTAGTATGTATGGTTTATTCAATGCAATGATAAACCTTAAATTATACTGGGAGCATGGACCAGAATCCAAGCCACAACTGCCCAGCTGTGCAGTAACAAGCCAGCTGTAGTTCCATGCTCCCCATTGTTTGCTCTCCTCCTGGCCTCACTAGCAGTGAACTTTTGGTTGCTCTGCTCTAGGAAGAAAGCTTGCATATTTTGAGCCTTTTTTGGCTACCAGAAAATTTCCTAATTTTTACCCTTTCCATAACCTCCTTCCCAGAGAAGGGGGACCTCAAAGTGAAAGAGAAGAATTACAAGATTGTGAAAACAATGCTTATGAGATGTCTTGACAAGATACTCATATCTGAAAGTAATTTCTTGAAAGAAAATGTAGAAATTCTCCTATTTCACCATCTTGTCTTCAGTCCAGGCACACAAAGATGAAATTCCAGAAAAGCAGAATACAGACATTCTCGTTTTCCCAAAGGTTTCCTTTACATTGCTAAAATGATGTCATTTATACACACTTAAAAATTCTTTTACACTATGTGATGGCTGTAAAGGGACTGTAGTTTAAAGAAAAATCAAGTCCCAAGAAATCTTTGTCACATTCAATAAAATCAGAGTACCAATGGAGAGAATTTTAATTAAAAACTTCAAATAAACTCCAGGGAATCAAATCATTTGTGAACCTAAGCATATCAGAAAAGCCACAGCTCAGCAGCCTACATGAGTAGGCTCAGCTCATTTCCTAGCAGTGTTCTCCTTTCAGAAAGTGTTGCCAGAGAGGCTGTGTATCCTCATGCTTCCAAGGCCAAATTAATACTCAGCTGAGGGCAGGAAGAACCATCCCTTACAACAGAGAAATGAACTTTAAATTAGCAACTTCTACTGCAAGGTCCTCTTCCCTAAATTGTCGTAGCTCTGGCTACAAAGACAGCTCCTTCCCCAAGCTCTTTGCCTGTAAATCTTCTCAAGGCAAAATACATTGCCATTCATGTCTCCAGCTCAATGGAATGCCAGCAAAAAAATTGTATCCCCACTGAAAATCTAGTAGAAGATAAACAGTGTCAGTAGGAAGCACTGCTGCCTGTTTCCTGCTATCTGCCATAGCAAATTCATTTAAAGAAACCCACAAGCCAGTCTGGCAAAGATGACAGAGCATCAGAAGAGATTTTGCTGTCTGAGTGAGGAAATAAAGACCAAGTACTGAAGAACAAAATATGAGGTGGTTTTAAAAGGTACATGGATTGGAAAGGAGAACAAAGAGAAAAATAACTGCTGATTAGGTATTTTAGTTTTTAGAAAGGACTTATTTTACTAACAACCATATTTATGGATCAAATTCTTATAACAAATACGATACCATGGGAAGAGTAGCTCAGGAATTATTCTGCCAGTATTGATCTTACATAACTTCCTTTTCCTCTTTAATTTTCAAATACTTGTAAGACTATAATATGTAATTTTAAGAATTGAGCCCATCCCAAAAGTCTTAAAAGTATTTGAAAGAAATCTAATTATGGCCACTACAGCAAACCAGGAATAAAAAAAAATTAATTTACTGCAGGCACATGTAACAAAATATCTCCATTTAAAGACTAGTTACTTATTCTGCATAGTCTAAACAGACCCCAAATTTGTACTTTTTGTTCCTGCAGTTAATTTCTTTCACAAAATTGTTAATCATCTGAGAAAAGTTGGCTTGTCGGACTAATGATATCCTTTTGTTCAGAGTTTTATGTCCAGTCAAAACACCATTTTTTGCTGTGGAGTGCATTTTGAAGAGCCAAAGGAAAATATGGCCTCCTGAACCTCTTTGTGCAAGAGGTTTCTTTTGGTGAATGGGGATGGTTACAATACAGATGTATGGAGTTATACAATACAAATCTGTCTGTGGGAGCTACAGACAAAACTCTCATTGCCTTTGCCTCAGACAAATTTCTGCCAGAGGAGGCAGCTGAGAGCAAGCTGACTAATTTGGGGCAGCACCTGCCAAAGGGGAGGTACAGGCTAGTTACTTTATGTTTCTCAAAGGACAAAGGCTGTTGGCATGGCTGAATTTCTGTTCATTGACTAAACTGTCTCATGCAAGATATTGTTTTTACACATTACCTAGGAAATATAGCAGAATGTCCATCATCATAAGTCTTTGAGAACCTCCAGACTCTCAAAGGTACGGTTCATCTTGCCTTGAGAATAGGGACAGGGACTGTTTGACTGTTTGGTCCTTTGCATTCCTAGTTTTCTGTCATTTATAGAGAATAATTTATAGACCAAATGGAAATTGTATTTGTGCAGTGTTTTACATTGCACTGGATAATTAAACTATCTTGTATGTTCTTCTATACAAAGTAAATATATATTTTAAACAAGCTGTAATGTAAAAGAAAAAAGTACTATCCTTTTTACAGTATTTATCAACTATATACCCTTTTCCTTCTTGTCTTTTCAGACTCATCTATTTATGTTTAAGATCCATAAAGGAAGAATTATCTCCATTCTGTGTCTGAACAGTGCTTAATCTGTTAAAATTCCACTTCTTGTTGGCCCCTAGGCACTTCTATGAATAAAACTAGCAAAAATAGTAAATTATGATTTCTTGGTTTTAGCAACATTATATATGGAATCCTCATTTTTGTTTTGACTTCAGATTTTAGCAGGCCACCTCCTAGGTCTTCTGGAGCATTATTATGCCTTTCAAAAGCTGTGTACACATCACAGGGCTGCTTCTCCTTTACTATTTTACTAAAAATCAAATTATGTGACGTTCAGGACTCTTTTTTAAAGCAAAATTTAGAAGCAGCAATACCTGGAATACACAGCTGAGTTAGTCCTAGCAGAGAAGGGTAAAAATCCTTTTTCTTTCTGTTAACAGACTGCCAGGGATTTTTAATAGCAGTTCTTTCCTATCTGGCTTCTTTTCATTAAAGAAAAAACCCCAAACCAAACAAAAAATAAATAAGTCTTCTATCAAAATTGGAAGCTGGTAGCAGTAGTTTCCTGGGCATAAGATTACTTAGAACAAAGGTAAATAATAGTGGTAGCTACCTGCAACCTAGTAGTGTGTTGGACTTCAACCTACTAGGGACCAAATTACTTTATAAACTCTCATACATGTTCTGCAGATACTGTCTATTAGTCAAACACTGGAATCTGGAGGGGGAAAGGGAGAAGGAAAGAGGACATGCCATTGATATTGAAGAGTGCACAGCTGTTTCAGAAAAAAAATTAAGACAAGAAGTAAAGAAAGTATTCAGCTCTAGGCTGAATTTTTGAAGGGGGTGTACACAGAATTTGGCCAGGTCACAAGGCTGTGTGACTTCTCCTAGTCACAATCTGATTGTTGATTCAGGTTTCTGAATTTATGTCTTATCTAGATTCCTATCTGTGTCTGAAGAATGCAAGACAGGGCTCAAAGGCAGGGCAAAAGTCACTTATAGCAGGGCCAGGTACAACCATTCTACAGATGCATCCACTCTCAAATCACCAGTGCCATTGTGCAAGAGCTCATGTTTACACACACTACTACTGGTAAGGCCAGTGGTGGAGTTTGTGTGACATCTAATATGCTCGTTCCTCAAGCTGGAAATTCATTGCATTTGATTAAGTGCAAAGCAGTCAATGTCAAAATCAGTTACAATTACAATACCAAACCCCAAATTCAGGTATCAGCTCTTGAAAAAATTGAAATAAATTTCACATTCCCCAATGGTGAAGGCTGACCTCTGCCACTTAGAGCAAACACAGCCCTTTGCTGTGCCCTTCACAGCAGTCTCAGGAGTAAGACCAACCTTAGAAAGAAAGGGATGTCAAATCATCATGGGGAATATGGCATAAATTAGCCCTTTCAGGGTAAGAGAAGTGTTTCTGTGTTGAACCAAAAGCCAACACAGAGCTGTCAGTCCCTACTGGGGATCCATCCTGTTGCCACAATATGCAGCTGTCTGCTCTCTTCCACTCAGAAAAGCAGAAGTGAGCATATGGTTTTGTACATTTATCTTCTGTGGCATGACCTTTTTACCTCTGCATAAGGGAAAAGGAATGTTGAGAAAATCCTGCCTTTTTAGTGCTGTATTAATTACCAAGTGCAAATTTGCAATCAACTAAACTAAATACTTGAGTTTGATTTCTATTTAACAGAAATCTTAGCCCAGCAAATATGATTTGTGATTATCACTTACATTTCCAGGGTACTATATTAAAATAACAGCTTTAAAATATCATTATATAGTGCACTAGAAGCCCTCTCCTTTTATAGCAATCTATTTTTTCCATAAATAGGGGTATGAACTCATTGAAATAGATTGCATTAAAATGGATGTTTATTGATAAATATTACAGAAGCAAATTACTATAGGAATAGCACACAGTAAAGCATGTATTACTTGACCATTAGTACAGTTTTGGGTAGCTGAAGTTTCCCAACCTGAAGCTTTTTAAAGCACAGTAGGTGCATTTTAATAGGCCATTAAAACATGGCATCTTGTGTCTTTCTGCAGTATATTACAGAGTGAAACAAGCTGCATTTCACTGAGAACATATTGACTGCTTTTGACCTAAAAAGTGGATGAGAACACTGTGTTCCATACATGTCGGGAGAACCGGCAAATTGTGGCATTTGTCCCTGATGACACAGAACTTCATGGAAAGTTGTGAGTCATACGAGGTAGGAATCTGTTGCCTAAACCAAGACATTTTTGACTGCAGGCAGCCTGCGTGGTGTCCAGCTGTCTCTCCAGAAGGTGCCAGACTCTTCTAGATCTTCCTTCATCTTCACTGTCATTTCTACACAGATGTCTTACATACTTTATATCATCTGATGGACTTCATATGCCTACTTGTTGGCATCTGAACAACTATCATTGCAACCTCTACCTCCCATAATAAACCAGCTAGACTAGCACATAAATACTTCAGCCATGAGCTAGGGATAGAGAGGCATTTGGATAGACAGGTGGATGGGTAAGCTGTCTCCAGACTTTCCACGGAGCTTTGCCATTGAGGTATTCTCGTTCTTCCAAGATGATAAGAAATAAGTAACAGAGTTGCTCTCGGTGCAGTTGAGTCAGCTGAGCCAGCTGATGCATTTCTCACCAAGAGCTTCTGCTGCTTCAAAGACTAATTCCTGCAAGGCCTTCTCCCTGAGCTCTTTGGCTCTTCTTCAGAAGGGGCTGAACTAAGGACAATTGCCAATTAACACCTCACAAAGCTTGTCAACTATCTCAAGTGTCCTCTCTGTGGATATCTAACAATGGCAGCAGTTTCAACCCAAAACGTTGAGGTTTCCTCATCCAGTCATGATTCTATCAGTCTTACCAGAGATCAGAATCACGCTGCTCAGAATTAAGTGCTGCAGATACTGGAAAGAAGGGAAAAACTAGCTATTAAGCCAGAACAGATTAATTTAGAAATGTTCTAAATGTGCCCATTACTCTATTGGTCTCAACACATATTTTTTTGGTTTAGTGTATAAACTTTTACATGTTTATATTTGTGTCTAGTACTTTATCAGATCTTAATGAGCATATAACAATAAATTATCCCAAACCTGTATGCTGTGAAAAATTAAAAGTATGGCAAGGCTTTTGAGTTTTCTAGTGCATTAAAAAAAGATTACATTAGTGCTTCAAAAATAGAGTGAAGTAAATAAGCTCTGACAGTATAAAGAAATGTTGGAAAGAATAGAATCTAGTTAGTAAAAGAGCATCTCTGTTTATTCAGAACAGAGTTTGATGTGCTAACTGTTAAACATTAATGTATTATCTTGATGGATTTTGTACCTACACACTTTAACATCACAGACAAAAAAGCTTTAAAAATAGCTCACTGTAATATGTGCTTCATTTATTAAAAATGTATGGGCAAAATAGATTGCATTTTTCATCGTCTTCACATTCTTGTCATTGTTCTCACAGTGAAAATCACAAATTCTGTTTTGAAGCTGAAAATGAATTGCAGTTGTCATTAAATGTGGGTGTTTACAGATGTTATTAACTGACAAAATAGTACACTGTTCTCAGCAAGAGGATGCTTCATTTATACTCTAGAGAGCTAAAGCTACCCTAAGAAGGAGAGAAGAGCACTTAGCAGCTTTAGAGACATGAAGAACATGGCGAACGGACATTATCTGGTTTTTGCCTTTTTTTATTAATAATATGCAATAGTTTTTAGTGTGTTTCAAATTTCTTTTATCAAATTTCACCAATAACTTTGGCAGCCAAAACACGGTTCTGATCCATCTGATTTTACAACAGTTATGAAGTCTTGAAAACTGGCACTATTCAAGGTAGATGATGAAATGAACAGCATCCAAAAGCTTCTACACCCTGTGTCCCCCTTCTAATTCTGCTAGTGGCCTAACCCACAGACTCACAGAATCACAGTCACAAAATTTCCATCAGCTTTCATTAAATTCAGTAGGAGATTCAAACTCCATCCATTTTTCAGGATCAGGAAATTAATTTCTACCAGAAATATTATATGTAAAATATATCTTCTCTGAAAAAATCTTTCCTATTTAAGAAGTACTTTGCTCCAGAATTTTTTTAACTGCTTTGCATTGATGGAAATCAGAATTAGCACTTTTTAATTATGATAGGAAACTGAAGGCAGGATTGGCCTGTAATTATCTTGCTCATTCCAAAATAATCTGAATCTTAATAACATACAATTGGCTGCTCTCTTTCAGGAATCAAAATACTGATGATTAAGACAGACATTCCAATAAAACAAGTATGTGTGTAGATTCTGGCAGGTAATAGAAGATGGGCAAAGTACAGAATGAACAATGCCTATATTTTATTTTCAAATTACCTGTTAAAGTTTTTCAAAATGTTTCTGTTGTTTTAATAGGAAAATATAGAATGCTTCTTGTGGTCAAAACATTATCTTTTAATTCCCTAGTATGGTATCCTAAGGCAGCAAATTTGAGTAGTAATGTTACTTATCCTCTATACATTTCAGTAGTACCAAACAGCATTACTGTGACAAACACATGTACTGAGATGACCCTCATATTTTTTTCTAATATGTGGGGGTTTTTGTGTCTTACTACTTTTTTGAAGGACAAATACAAAGGTAAAAAGTGGTCAATGTAAACATAACCAAATTACTAAAAAAAAAGGATACTGCAGCTGAGATGTATAGCTCATATCTGCACTGCTTCACACTGCAGAACCACTTTCCAGCATCATGGTGTTTTATAAATATGTGTTTGACAGCTCAGTAGCAAAGTATATTCCCACTTTGGGTGGAACATTGCAATTCTGCAGGATGTTGATTCATTGTGAGTTAGTCCAGTTGGCAAGTTAATTAATGTCAGTCAAAAAGAAGAGTTATAAATATCTCCATACACTATGCTCTTCCTTTTGCTTCTTCAGCCCTACTACATATGATGGTTTTGACCCAGGCATGATCATTAGGTTAGCTTGAATTGTGTCTTGCTTAAGTTGACCTTTTAAACAGTTAACCCTTGCTTTAACCCAGCAGCTCCTTACTGAAAGACACCTCAAAGCACAGCCCTTTGAGGCTCAGCAGGAGCTTACAGGCAGATGGTGAGAGCTTTTATGCTGGAAAATGCTTGAAAATATCACATAACAGAATGCTTAAACTAAGATTCCACCTTAGTCACACCATATTTCTTACAGGATTCTTCAACAATATTTTCCAAATTGGGGGTCTGCTGAACATTGTCAGGAAATGGGTCTACTGGGTTTGCAAAATGCTGGAACAAAGGTGATTGCACCAGAGTATTCTTCTCAGATAAGATGGCAGCAGCACCGTGCTCATAGGGCTGGAGAGGGAGAAGCACTGCAGTCATGTTTGTGCAGCAGCACTGCAAACATCTATTTGCCTTTGACAGTTTGCAGGTCCCTGGTCCTTACAAACATCTGCAGACAACACATACATCATTCTGTGCCCCTGAGGGAGTAGGTACCAGCTGACAGCTCTATGACTGCACCCCTGAGCTCAGGGCTTTGATTCAGCTTTGCTGAAAGTGACCATTCCTACATCCTGAGAACTTCCATCAACAACAGTTTCCAGGGAGCTTCTTTAGCTGGGTTCTTTCAACTGAGGCTTTCCTCTCCACAAATTGTTTTCCTCCTGGTGCCTCTCTCTTGCTTTAAGGGAAGATACCAAGTGCTGCTCATGTCACCGTAAAACAGCCAGAGACATCTGGGCAAGGGATGCGGGTACGTGGTGAGAAAGACTTGTGCGTGGCCAGAGCATTTCCCATCAGGTGCCTTCCTGCTGTTTACTGCTGCTAATCCTTTCCTAGCAAGCCATCTCTGCCCCCACACTGACTTTAGGAGCTCAGGTGTTTGTCACAGAGCACAGTGCTTATCACAGAGCACAGCCTCCCACTCTGTGGGCCAAGTTCAGGAAAGACAGATATTTCAATGCCTCAGCTTAATTACACACATTATTTATTGGCTCCCACATGTTTCCATTGATTGTTATGTCAGAACCTAATTTAACAGTAGTGGAGTGAGAAGGAACAGAGGGTACCCAGGGGCTTAAGGCACTTGCATTGTTTTCCTAAAATATCCTGAATCATGCTGATATTTTCTCTTCTCTCTAAGGAATTGGAGAATATACACTAAAATCAGAACTAAACATTTTGACACACAAAGTCAAGGAGAGTTTTTCCATCAGCTTAATGCAGCATGATTAAAGCATAGCTGGACAGCTGCTAACAGGGTAAAAAGCTGGCCATGTGTTAATACATTTTCATGACATCCAGATGTGTACATTTACAAGCCCAGGAAAGGGCAGCCTTCCTAATTTGAGTTGTAAAATGTCTTTTCTAAATTGACAGAAATGTTTCTCTGTCTGCTGCTCTTTTCTGTGTGGCAGATCCAGTCACCTGCCAGGAGGACATCTAGTCCTATACTCCACTGCTTATTGAAATATTTATGTATCATAATAAGTAGGGAAGAGCTTTCTCAGTAGACAGACATAATAAGTAGGAACATACAAGTCTAAAGATCCAAATTCTAGGGAAAAGCCTAGTTTTCTTCTGAAGTGATCAGCACAGAGCAGCTGAAGTCAAATTGTTAGAAATTTGAATGAATGAAGAGTTTCTCTTGCTCTGGTTCTGCAACTCAGCCAGAATCTTATGGGGCATTAGATGCATGACCCTCCCACTGGAAAAAAAATCAGATTCTTCCATGTCCTGCATTAAGATTCTTTCATTTGTACATAGACTACTGTATCATTTTTTCGGTGCCTTACAGGAAGATGAGTCATTAGGAGAAATGCACATGGAGAAGGCTTGACGCTCTGGCATGAGGAGAATAGGAATAATGAATATGGGTGAGGACATGGGAGGAGAAGGCAGAAGAGATGACTAGAGAGTTGATATTGCCTGCAACTGACAGCCTCAGAAAAACTAATTAGGGCTGAGGAAGCTGAAGAATTCCATATGAGAAAATGGAGTTTGAATATTAATAGGGTCTGTTCTATTATTTTTCAATTTTAAATCCATTCAATTTGAAGGGGCTTAAAGTTTGGGAAAACACATTTCCTTATTCTTGTGACATGATGAACAATGCAAGAATTAGAAGGTAATAGTTTTTGCAAGGGTCCAAAGCCATGTGTATACTGGGGTTAGCACATAGCTAATGCACAACTGAAGTTCTACTTACATAATTCCCTCTTTAGGGGTTTCCATGAACTTTAATGGTAAACTGGGCTCTGTTTCTGAATAAGCTTGGCAATGTCACTCAGTATTTGCCATCAGACAAGGAAAAAAACGTTGTACACTGTCTTTTTCATTTGTTTTGCTATTATGCTCTTTTAAGAATGATTTGCCATTGCTGGGCTCTGTGATTCATTTGATTGTTTTCCCTCATTTCAAGATGAATCGTAGTTTTTAATCTGTTTGCTGTCATGTCTCATTTCACTGAAACACACATATTGCTCCTATTGCCATGCAAATAGGTGCCATATAAATAAAATGTATTATGATGATCATCAAAGTAAAAGAACCCATAGTCATCTGTTACAGAGTGTGCTCTTTGCCAGACTCGGTGCTTGTGCTCACAGTCCCTCTCCCCGCTTCTGCTGGCAGAGCTCTGATGAGACGGCATTTCTGAGCTGTACCGGCTGAGAAACATCAGGAGGACCAGAGTAAATGGAAGTAATGGGGCAGATTTACCACTGATACTTCCAGAGAATTACAACTTGCTTTCCTGAGGCACAAAACAGCAATGAGAATACAGCTGTGAGTTTTGAGCTCATTAGTCCTCAGGGAATGGAGATGGCAGATTAGCATTTGGGAGAGAAGCCTCCCAGGAGCACCCGTAGCCACAGTCTGACAACTGTATTCTCCCGTCTGTCTCCTGCACTTACCTGCTCTCCTGCCTCAGCTACCTCCCTGAGGAGTAAAAGCAGCAAGTGCAGAGACACAAAAGCATCCCCCCATCTGCCTTTGCCCAGCTTTTCTTCAGTCAGGCAGTGCATGGAAGAGCACACATGGAGATATGGGAAGCAATTCTGGGGTAGGTACAGCTTGACAGGGCTATAGGTCCTCCCAGTCTTACTAACAACATTGCTGTAATGTAGTGAGGGTGTTTGTTTGAGTGTTTGAATTGTAAACTGAACTCCTGGAGATATAAATGTGACAGCCAGCCATCTCTTGCTTTGCTCAGGAGGATGAGAATGCCTGACATGTTCACTTCAGAATGACATCTGCTTGAAGATAAGAAACCTCAAGGAATGTATTTTGGAGTGCTGTCTGCATGGGTGTGTTGGGGAGGAGGAGGAAGAGCACTTCCTTACATTCTATTAATCAAGTTGTTCTGCTATAAACCAGAATGTATTTTGTGCTAAATTTGGCCAAAAAATTAAATGTGTTTCCTGGACGCCTGGGTGGAAAGGGCTGATCTATATCCATTCCAGGGGCTGATCTATATTGGCTCCAAACACACAGTGATTCATTATATTCTCTGGACTGCTGAGAGAGCCTAGTTAGCCTACACTGGTTACAGCTTGCTGCTGCTGCCACTTTCTCTGCTGGCATGTAATGTACCTATGGGCACTAGATTTCCTAATTACTTGTGTTCTTACTGGAAGCCAAGACTAGCCATATTTTATAATGGTCCCAAAGGAATAAATATATTCAGCCTGTTGAAGCTGAATGCTATCTGGATTCTTAAAGGTTTTCTTATAATCTATCCCAGCCACCAGCTGGGGTGTCGTGCAATCTGCTTTTATTGGATTTCTGATGACTACATGCAGGGTCCATGCCTGGGAGCTTGCACTTACATTACAGGGGTACCTCAGAGTGGAAAGAAAAGCCTGTCCAACTGTAGGGCACAGGGAGAAGGAAACTGCCAGACTGCAGTAGCTCTCCATGACGTGGAAATGTTTTTTTTTAAGGTTTAGGACAGGACATATGGAGGACTGTAAAGCCCAGTATATATTATACTGGGCAAGGGAGCATGGAAGGTGGGACAGCTGCTTAAGAAGGCAGACTTCATGTGATACAGTCTCAGGGGAATGGTTGACTCTGAAAGAGGAATTAGGAGCAGGCGGGGCAAGAGATTCTTAAGGTATCTGGAAAAAAGCAATGCTTGAGAATGTAGAGACTACAATGTATGCATGCAGTACCCTCTAACATTGACCTATGGAGACATACTCCACACCACAGTCTCCGCTTTCCTGGCAGGACTCTAACAGCTGCTGGTGGCAGTGTCAGGCAGAGAGAAAACTATCCTGAGTCCTGGCATAGTATCACATGTCATGTCAGCAGCAGTAGCAACCGGTAACATGCCACGTGTTTGCAGAGTGAATGCAATGCGGAGAACTCACTTGAGCATACTGGAGGCTGACAAGAAGTGTATGGTCCAGATAAATCAGGAGACAAATGACCTCAAATACCTTTGTGGTAGTGCAAAGGGGCATGGGAAGCTGCATCTTTGATGTGGGCCTGAAGAAAGCTGAGCCCACAAGGCACTGCAGTGTGGACACAACTGTATGAAGCCAATTGGCACAGTGAACTTGAGCCCCTGTGCTCGCTGCTCCAAGCAGCATGGCTGAGTCACTCCCTGCTGAGCTGCTCTCCCCACTAAGGCTGGCAGTCAGTAGTGCTGGGAGCTGGGTAAGAAACAACCCAACTCCTTCAGAATTTGGTTATGATGTCAGTACAACCTCACTTCTCCACCCTCACACCTCTGCAGCTCAAGGGTATCAAATTACCAACACTGAGATCCTCTGCTCTTTTGGTGTATTTCTGTTCTGGCATCTGCTGAATCCTTGAAGAAACATCTTATGATAAGCGACAGCAGAAATATTAGTGTATTTTTAATAGTGACAGCTTTTATTACCTAGCTGGCAAGTCATCCAAAACCACCTCTGTATTTGTGCAGGAGGGTCAGAGAAGAAAGCTGCCAACTGACTTCCTTGACAACTCTGTTCTTAATTAACACGTTCCTGTGTCTGCCAATATCAGCCTTGTCCCAGTTTTTACAAGTGATCCTCTTTTCAATCCAGCTTTTCATAGCCACTCTCAAGGGTTGTTATAACTCCACTGGTTAACTTTTATCAGCTCCACAGCACCTGCTGCACTTTGCACCTTCCCTATCTCCATGCTCTGCCTCCCAGCGATCGGGGGCAGTGACTTTTTGCGGCCAATCTCTGCTCAGCAGGGAAGGGGCATCCCCATCAATGCCTGTCTTGCTGGAGTGGTGCTTGATTCATGCCAGGAGCATTCTGCAAATGTACTGAATTTCATTGATTTGCCAAAGGAGAACAGTAGAAATAGTTGTGAACTTATCCTAATAAGAGACCTTCCCCTCATAAATAAAAACCAGGTATTTTCTGTGAGAAATATCACTACTTGCTTTGATGGGACTTTTAAATATAACAAGACAACATTTGATGCAAGGTAAGAACTATCAGAGGACAAAAATCCAAGGGGTCTGGATGTATTGCTGATCTAGACGAACTGATGCTGACTCATTGCCAGCTCATGTGGAACACCATTATAAAAATTTACAATTTTAGTTGTTTTCTGGTTAAGTGAAAAGCCTGGAAGAGTTGTGCATGTTCACTGAAATGTACAATGTCAAGGGACAGATCAGCAGGCTCCCAGCTGCTGAGCACATGCAAAGCATTTATGCCGGTCTGAAGTAACACTTCCTGTCTCAGAAAAACCACCTTCCATGCTGCAGGAATTGTCTGGGGACTCACTTTCTCCGATTTGACTGTTTCTAAAAAAAGCGGGATTTTTCATTTTGGTTATCGAAGAATTGAAAGAAACGTCAACAAGAAGTATTGAGATAGTCTCAAAAACAGCCCATGAGAAGGAAAGCTGACCAAGGAGGATTTATAGAAGTTGCCTGATACAGGCAACAAAATACCCCTGCAAATGGCTGGGCCACTTCAGAGCTGAGCCTCCAGAGCCAAATGCCTTGAGCTTGGTGGAACTGGATGGACTGTGAGGGCAAAGCTTGGGCCTGCTTCTGTGCTTGGATTTTCCTGCCAGGAAACCAGGATGCTTCCTCCAAGCTGGAGGCGAAGGATGAGACAAAATTGCAGACAACTGTAGGTAAGCAGGGAATGTCAGGGAGTGAAAGTGCAGCAACAATAAATGTAAATGACTGTGTGGGTTGCACCTTCCAGCTACCTCAACTGCTGTGAAACATGGGATCTGTAGAAAAGATAAGGGGGTAAGGGAAACAGCCAGTTAGTCTTGGACTGAAAAATGGGGAAGAAGGGCCTTCCTCTGTCACTTCACAGAAAATCCTGCCTCTTGATGAAAGTGGTTATTTGACAGTGGAAGTGCCTTCCAACATTTCCATTTTATTATCTGTATGGCTGAAGAGTCTTTCTTAGCTACAAATGTGGAAGAAGAAGGAGAAAATTTATCTGGAGTTGTTGAACTTTTATTTACCACTGAATCTTACAGACAACTTCAAAACTGCCATGTTCTGACTTCCATGACAACTTGCTCAAGAACTAGGATATCCATCATGAAATACACGCTCTAAAAAAAGTCCTCTGCAGAATTTCAGCTACTTTAGCTGAGCAATTCAGACTATCTATATCTCAGTAACATCTGGTGTATGTATTTGTTGCTCAGCTTTGGTTTGTAAATATGTTTGCTCTCAGCAGCATTTGTTAATATAATTTTCCTTGTATGGGTGGATTATTTTTCACTGTGTAGCACAGTTAGGAATTTCCTATTTGTAACAACGTATCTTAGCAGTTTTGTCAAAATACATACAATCATTAAAAGCTGATAGGTAACTGGTATTAAATTGCACTGGATATTGGTAAGTTCTAGATTTAAGTAATCCTGAGTAGAGGCTATTGATTTTACTGATCCGTGAATGTTGAGCACTTCTGAGACCTGGGTCTGTAAAGTGGTGTTGTTTTTATTACTGTCCAAACTAATAGCCTTAATGCCAAAGAATTGTTCTTTCCTCTCTTGAAAAGAACAATCACATTCTTACTGTGACTCTTACACCCCCTGCCAAAAGACTGGGGCAAATGACTGCAATTTCTAGCATATCAAAATTTAAAAATAGCATGATAAGACCAGTCTGTACATAATCTATCTTTATCACATCAGAGATTGAAACTTCCTGGCAATTTGAGGAAAAGCCATTAATACTCATAGCCTTTTATTAGCCAAGCCAGATTTGTTTTAATTTTCCTTTGGTAATAGCAGTAGCTCCTTGAGACAGCACAAGCAGCTACACCTGAGCAGAATCCAAAAAGGACACCTTGCCTCCACCACAGAAATGTTAACTCTTGCGTAGTGGCTGTGAGAGCGCTCCCAGTGCTTTGGTGGCAGGGCAGTCCTCTGGACAGTCACACAGGCAAAACTGACTGTCACTGGCAGTACAACCCTTATTTTACTCAACATAACTGGGTGTGAAGATTCACCTTACCTGCACCACATGCCATTGTTGAAAAGCTCCTCATGCTTTTCAGAGGCAGATGTTCCTGGTTTATTCTGCTGGGAAAGAAGACACAGTGCAATCTCCAAATGCAGATTTTATTGGTGCTATGAAATCAGGTATTTGTAGAGACATTGATAATATAATGAGGTAATAATTTGACTTAATTTGACTCAGATTAAACCCATTTCTAGACTAATAATTTTTGAAGTCCAAAGGGTATCCCCTATAACATGATTTTTGTTCTGCTTCCCAAAGCTGTGAGCTTGCAAAATCATTCAGGCCCTCCCTTTCTGAGTCAGTTCACCTGAACTGTTGGGTGATGGTGAGTCCCCTGAGATTTTCCTTCTGAAGGTGATGGCAGAGCTACCTTTCTAGTCTTTTCCCCACCAACACCAACTATTTTTGTATTCTGTTCTCATCACAATTCTAGTGAGAATCGTGCTTTGCAGTCTAAACACAGGGGGAAATGCAGCACGTTTTTATTTTGTTCACAGTCCAACCACACATCTTAAAAACTTTGAGCACTTCATTTTGTTTGAAGCCAGCACATTAAGGTTCATTTATACTTACAAAAATATATATGTTGAAGTTGTTGTTGTTGAGAGCATCTGATTGTTATTCTTTGACAGAGCTATCACTAGAGGGTCCATTTTGAGCTCATTCATTGAAAGCTGTGGCAGCAACAGCAGCCAGCCTTAGCTCAGTTCTGCCTCCAGAGATTTGCGGAGAAGCTATTTGGAGTTTATCACACAGTTTTGCAAAACACTACAGCCTCGGCAAACTGTCATAAAGAGCCTCTCTTTCCAACTGGGCTCGTTTACAAGTAGTATTTTATTACTCTCTGCTCTGTTTTACCCTACAACTTGCAAAATTTTTCTTCACCTCTTCTACTCTGCTGATAGATTGAAAAATTCTGAAATATGACTCTGAAAAATGCTTGGTATTTTTAATGCATTTATAATTCAAGAGCTATACAGCTCTACTCCAAGCAGAGCTCTTTGATGCTAAACTGTTCCTGAGCCCCCTGGACAGGACCTGCAGCAGAGAGCCTTGTCCTGATCAGAGGCACTTCCCAAAGCCACTCTGAAGGCCTGTGACTAGTTCCCACCTATGACTGTGCCATTTGATGACAATCATTCATTTCCATCTGCTGTTTTCATAAGAAAATTTTTAATTGGAGCACCAAAAGCCATTGGTGTCTGAAAAGCAATGCGCTTTCATCCTGTCAGGAGGATATCCAAGCAAAAAAAAAAAACAAACCATGAGGCTGATTTCACTCTGTATGTTGCTCTATGTACATTGGCTCTGCCACAAATCTGGTTCCCGGGAGAACTCCTCTTGGAGCTGACCCAGTGGCTCCATACTCCCCTTTCCTCAGCATGATGTCACAAGGGGTTTGAGGGTGTTCCAGGTTAGAAGCTTAAATTTGGGGCTGTATCAGACTTGTCATCTTAATTACACTAATCTACGTCAATAGAAACCTAGTTGTGCCCAACCCACCAGCTCCTGGCACTCCAAGCAGCATTGCTGAATCTCACAGTTTTATCTCAGGGCACATAAACATTTGGTGCTTTTCCCAAAGTCTCAGCTCCTTGAATCAAGTGATTATGTGCGCACACCAGCTTGTAAAGGTGAAGAGCCAAGTTCTTGCCACCACTCTGCCCTTTCCAGAAGAGCTAAAATGTCATGGGAAGAGAAGCAATACGCCCTATTTGACAGGTAAAATGTATTGGATGATGTGGTCTTGCAAGGCAGGTGCACACTGCAAGCGCATTGCTGAGGCTCTGAGGTACATACAGCAGGAGCAAGGACACAAATGAAGGAGCTGAGTTTGTGCAGCTGCCTGACGCCCTGGGGATGCTGCGATTTTAGTTCCATGTCTGATACAAGCACATCCCTCAACACTGTGTTTTCTGACTGGGAGAGGGAAGCATCTGCCACCTGAAAGTTGCTATTTTGCGTGACTGCCTGCTATTTTGCATGACTCCCTTCCAGCTCTTACAGTTAACTCCTGCTCTGTTTTTCTGTCTCATAATCCTCAGAGGCAGTGTGTCCTCACACACTTTTCTAGTCAAGAAGGAACTGTCTTCTTCCCATACATCAGTTTCATCAGTCATATGAATTCCATGTGAGACTTAAAAACCATTGGCCTGCATGGAATTCTTGCACCTATTTAGTGGCAGTAATTCAGGTGATTTTTCTCTTCCACTTCTTGTTCATCCGTATTAGTGGGTGACAGCCTGTAACAAATGCATGCATACATGGTAGATTTCATTAGCATAAATTACATCTCCTTCATGAGGTAATTAATACCAAACATTTCTGTCATTTCATAAGATCATAATTCTGAGAACTATTTTTTTAACTCATGTAAACAATGATGATTTACAGCTTTGAAGATATGTGACTAAAACCTGCACCTCTTTTTTTTTTGCAGAGGGCTCTGTTCATTGTAAAATGAAGTTTTCTCAAAATCTAATCAATAATAATTTATAATATAAAGCAGAGTCAATCCACATTAATTTTTTTCCCCCAAGACTTTCTGGTACCTAAAATAGTAACTCCATGTATTTGTGTCTCTGATGTATGTTGATATAGCACCAATTTCACAGTTGCCAGCAGTAAGTTTTCTGGGTGATCACACCAGGAGTTTCACCTCTTTTGATCAGAGTAATTCAATTTCCTTGTCCAGCCCAGCCTGTTCCTTCAAATTTTTGCATTCTCTTTGCAAGCAAAGTTTTATTTCCACACAGCCTGAAGAAGTTAGCAGGTAGGTCTGCTCTTTCAAATCTCTTTTCTGACACAAGAAAAAAAAAGCTGAGAATATTATATCTGATTTAGAAAATATTGCATAGCCTCTGAAACCTACCATGTCATCCAAGAACCCCATTCCTGAGGGCTGCGAGGAGTTCAGCCATACCTGCTGTTAGTGCTAGTATTAACCCAAATGGTTTGTGTCCCCTCTCCTCCCCTTCCCTCTTTGCAATTTCTGCCTAATGAGAAGTGAAACTGATGCTATTGCTTGCACTTGTGAGAGGAAGGACAGCCTTCCACACGCTGCTGCCTGAAGCTCTGCACATTGCTGCCTGAAGCCCCATCCATCTGGACAGGTTTCTGGATGTTTTTCCTCATGCCCTTACCAGACTGGGGTTGGCAGCGATGCAGTGTGGTGGTGCACACCCTCCTGCAGTACCCCCGTGCCATGAACCCAGTGGATGCAGCTCTCTTTAGCAGGGGTGCAAAAATCCTTAGTGGAGAGGTGGTGGGGACAGGAACCCCAGGTCCCTGGTGACCCCAAGCCTGTGTCACAAGCAAGGGCTGGCAGGGGTCTCAGCTGGGGACTGTGGGTGCAGGTTAGCAGACACGATGCCCTCTGCCTCTTTCATGCAGTGTATTGAAGGGCTCATCATACAGCAGCTTTTGATCACTACCCCCTTTGGATGAAAGCCAGAAGCAATGACGTAGAGATGAAAGCTTCTGTATCCCAAAAGCAATCCCCTAAGCCATCCAAGTCCCTCTAAAGCTCTGACTATTTGCTAGCTGAATAGTTTTAGGTTGGTTATGTAGTAGAGATAAGAGTGAAAACACTCCTGTAGAGAACCACAGCATTCTTTCTATTTGGATGCTCAGTCTGTTTCCTTTACATGTATTTGTTTGTTTGTTTGTTTGTGCTTGCTCTACCACTGATCTTTGAGAGATTCATGCCCACTCTATAGTAAGGGGAATGTGGCTGGCTTAGCTTCTAAAAATGTGCTACCTTCTGTATCTCTTCTGTTAGTTCAAACAAAGAAGTCTTATTAGTATAAACTATTCTATTCAAATTACGTTTTTATGCTGCTTGAGTTTATGGACTTACATTAGTTTTAATTCTTACACTGAAATAAGAAGTAAAAGAAAGCTGAAAAATATCCAGTGCTGCCAGGATCACATTTTTCAGCTGATATGCTAGGTGGCTATTAAACATGCTTACAATTTTTTCTATAAATTGTCATTTTTCCTTCTCCCAAAGTCAACAGAGGAGTAGTATTATTCTTCTGCCTCTATAAAACTCATTGTGTTTCACTGTCTTTGGTGTAGGGGCTGAAGTCTGCAAAGCACTTACACATGTACGAAAAGATCCTCAGAACAACTCCCAAAAGCAGCTGATTAAAATCAGACTGATTTAAGAGGCAGAGAATATACCGATCTGCCTGATTTTAATCAGCCTGTTTCAGAAGATTGCTCTGACACTCCATGTTATTTTCAAATGCTTGATCCCTGTGCTACATGAATTTGCTATTACAGCAGGGTCACTAAAGTGCTGTCTCTGGTGAGAGCAATGGGAGTTTTGCTACTGACTTCAGTGGAATCAGGATTCACCAGTGATATAGCTGGAGGTTATCTGCTTTTGATTTGACTGCTGCAGCATTCCCCCATTTCTCATACCAAACATGGATATTTGCATGTATTTGCCATCTGTGGACATCACTGACTTTCACCAGACAACCCAATGCAAACATTAAGTTTAACCATTTAATCATTACAAACAATATGTTTAAAATTATTCTACTAGTGAGGGCATAACATGCAAGTATCTGTAACATGTCTGTGTTTTGAGCACATTAGTCTTTGTGAACAGGTTTGATGATCTGTATAAAGGCCGTTAAAATCACTGTGCAGGATTTGAGTGAAGCAGGAGAGCTCACAGATCTGGACTCTTATGCAATGATTTAAGTTTGCAGAACAAAAGGTACCCAGGAGACCTCTAGCAAAATTTCACTTTTTTTCCTAATCACAGATAGATTTAAGTAATATCACACTCCTTAGCACTCTCACCACCAGACTACAATGTTTAAAATATGCCTCTTTCAATGCATGCCTAGAAACATGCCAATTCACTGCACGATTCACTAGAGAAAGGAACAACGCAGCTTGCTGCTAAATGTCTTTCTCTGATCTACTTCTCAGTTGAATCAGACTGGTGTTGCAGGCTGTGTAGCTGGTAGAACTGGTCTTATTTCCTGGTGTGATAGTTCAGGGACCTTAAAAAACAGTTCTATACTGAAAAGTGTATGAAGATGTAAATAATTTAATTTACAGTTTAGATGTACAAGAATCATAAATAGAATTAAATTCATTAATAGAGTCATTTGGCTACATTCACAGCAATGTGCAAACCCACTAAGAGCCCCAAGTCAAATTCTAAATAGAAAGTTGAGGGTGGCTCTACATTTAATTTAAAAGCATTTTTTTTAACTAAAAGTCTAACTGCATTGTGGGCGGTGTGCTTCTACTGCTGAATAATTTCTGAACGTCAGAGCCCTCAGCACTTCAAAAAAGGTGATCAGCACCTCAAAGAACATGGACCTAACTCTAACTAGCAAGAGAGTTTTTATCATTTAATGTTAATGAAACCCAAATTTCCAGTAAATACTAAACATGCTAATGAAATTCATTTTGGTGATAGTAGACTTATGCTCTATTTATTATTTTTATTCAAACAATTGTAACTATCTAAAGAGAAATGGAGATTCATACACAAATTATTAGTTTAAGCTGTTAAATAAAACCTTAAGAACTCTGTAAATCTCTTTGAAATTTCATTTAAGTTTACATTCCTATCAAGAAAAGTATTTTAATGAGGAAGTGAGAGTGTATGTCAAATCTGAAGTTTCAATCGAGTTTGTTGACAATACCCTAATAGCAGTAGCAGAGTGCAAGCAAGGATTTTGAAACGAGTCAGCCAGCTGATGAATGGCAACTTATATGCAATTGAATATATAATCATATAGAATATTTCTTCCTAGCTTCTGTTAACAAGAAGGTGTGTGAGAGTGTGCATATGAGTAATGTCAGCTTGACACTGAGACTCTGGAATCTGTATCCACAGCTGAACAAGTCTGGATGGTGTTGTGGTCCTGGTTCAACTCTAATATATTTTTATCAACAGTTGGTAGTAGACAGAGGGATTGTTTAGTTCAAGCTGCACCTATGGAGATAGCAAGAAGCTGTGGGGGAGATTCCAACTGCCTGTGCTCCAGTGCCTAAAGAGCAGTTTCTCCAGATACTCATGTTCCCAAACTCACACTCACCTGCTCTATACCCCAAGGTCAGAGGCTGCTTTTGATAACATTTGCTTTAACTGTTTATTCAGGATTTTTTTTTTACATCTGCCAAATCAAATGAGCACATTAGCAAGTGACCTGATCATCAGCTAGGAGGGCATGATGCCAGTGGAGTACAGTACAAAACTTAAAGTGCTACTCAAGAGGGCACAACCAGGTATGCTCCTCTCATCACCCAGAAGAAAGAAATCTGAAAAACATGACACATAATCTCTGAATTTTGTCAGTGATACTTCTCATGTACACACAGCCAGGATCAAAATAAATTACTGGAAATACCAAACCGTTTACAAATATAAACACTACTACAAACCAGTTGACTTACAGCTCAGTCAAAGACCAACCACAGTTTCCTTGAAATTCCAAGTCTTACGTAAAATATGAGCTGCTTCTGGCTTCAGAATAAATATGTGCTTTTGTTATCAAGCACCTGACATTTGCAGGATAAATCCTGTGTGAATTTTAAAATAGAGAATGAAAGTGAAAATCCTTCTCATTTGATGAAAGGTAAACTGAGTAGTTCCTGGGAAGAGTACAATTTTCTGCTCCTGAAAAGAAGCGCCTGGGTATTGTCAGGGCAACTTAATTGTCCGTTTCTAGCAGATAGCAAGAAATAAACACTACAGAGCTCTGTTTGTGCCACCAGTGTAGATCACAAATCTTTCCCATAGAATTGGACGTTGCTGAGATAACTCAGAAACAGACTTTACTATAGGAGGAAATAAAATATCACATTGAAAACTTCCCTGTCTACACAACAAGATAACTGTGAGGGAATGAAAAATAGCAATTTCCCAATTAATTTGATTTTCAAATCAAAACTGCAATGTTTACTTCAATCATTTTGTATTCCTGTCATGAGAGATAGAAAATGTTTCTTGTTAAACAGATATATATAATATGAGAACTTCAGAGCTTAGAGACTGTTTTGAATATCTCATAAATTTTACCTCATTGATCACTGTGGTTCAAAACCATTGCCCATTCTTGGCACAATAGAAGGAATGAGCGTCTGAAATTGCATTTCTGTGGTCTGGGGGGATAATGACCTTCAGAAGAAAAACGTTAGCAGTTTCCTCACTATATGACTCCACCAGAGTTAATCCAGCAGAGGATGTGGCCATTTTTTCTCAGAAAAAAAAGATTAATTTCTATAGAGAAATTCCTACCACACACAAGACACCATATTTTTAGGACATAAGGGTGCTCCACTTTGCAATAATAAAACTAGTGTCATAAATTGTATTTTTTGTACTGTGTAAGCTCCATATTCAACCAGAAGAATAATAACTACAATGAAACAGAATCAGATTATGTTTTGCTGCCATTTATCAGTAAAATTAACAATGTATTAATGCAAGACTTGTGCATTGCAAAAACTTAAGCCCTAGTGACCCGAGGTTAATATTCATGTATTTAGATTGCTGTCAATTCCCAGGATTTAAGAAAAGCCTGGGATTTAACAGAGTGGTTAGAGTAATCATAAGAGGCTGCTGTTAAAAACATTGGATTGAGCTTGAACTGTCAATCACTTTTAAAAGCAATGTACATATAAAAACAAGGTTATCAGGTGACCATGAAATGTCTTTTGTCATCAGTGAGTGAGTGCTTTAAGAGCTTCAGGCTCTCAAAGTGGCAAAACTCTTGGAGGTTGGGTCAGAGAAGGGGTTTGGAAAGCCCTTCAGCTTCCCCAGTGCAGACTGCAGAGAAATGTCTGTATTCCTGTCTGCTTCTGTGGCAAATATTGTTTGGGTTTTTTCAGCTGGAATAGTTCTTTAGGAGTCCCTATTTTAACAGAAGAGAGCTGCAGGAGGAAAAGCCTTAATGCAGCCGGGCAGCTTCATGGGGAAGGAGGGACATTCCATTCATGTGGTACCAGATACAAAACTTCATACAGGGAAACGTTTGTTTTCCGATTGTCGCACATATCAATATATTTAATAGTGTTGGAAAAACCCAAAGAAATATTAGTGTTCTGGTTTTGGCTGGGATAGAGTTAATTTTCTTCCTAGTAGCTGGTATAGTGTCTGGAATTTAGTATGAAAATAATGTTGATGACACACTGATGGTTTCAGTTGTTGCTAAGTGGTGTTCATACTAAGTCAAGGACTTTTCAGCTTCTCATACTCTGTCACTGAGAGGTGACAAGAGGTTGGAAGGCGACACAGCTGGGAGATCCAACCCAAACTGGCCAAAGGGATATTCCATACTGTATGACAACATGCTTAGCATACAAACTGTAGGTCAGGGACCTCTGCTCAGGAACTAGCTGGGAATCAGTCCGTGGGTGGTGAGCAATAGCACTGTGCATCACTTGTTTCGTATAACCTAACTGATGCTGTTGTTGTTATTGTTGTTATCATCATAATCATCATCATCACCATCATTATTATTATAATTACTGTGATGATCATCATTATCACCATTATTATCATTATTATTATTATTCTCTTTCACTCTGTCCCATTAAATTGTCTTTATCTCAACCCAAGGGTTTCCTCACATTAACTCTTCTGAGTCTTTGCCCCATCCCACTGGGAAGGGGGAGTGAGTGAGTGGTTGTGTGATGTTTAGTTGCCAGCTTGGGTTAAACCATGACAACTAGAAAAAGTATGTGGAAGAAAAAAAAAGTAATTTCTTTTCCACAAGTACTGTACTACAAGTCTCAGTATTAAGCTGTTCCCTCTGACTTTGAGTGGGAGGGATGAAAGCCTGACATAATCTAGGGGAAATTGCAGGACCACAATTCCTCCATAGCACTGTCCCTCCATCATCTGGATAAAAAAGAAGATGCCCCAAAGTATTTCAGTGGGCCTGGGGTAATCAGTGAAGCGGGAGAGAGATCAGGAGACCAACTCTTGTCTGTAGCACTGTCCTCAGCCAACCCCAGGGATTTCCGACTGGAAATCAGAGCTACAGCTAATGCTGCTTGACACAGAATTAACTCTCCCGGGGCCTCCTCTTTGCTTCTGCAGAGCTGCCACAGAAAACATCCCTGAGTTGGGTTGTGTGCTCCCCACAGGGTTGTACTGCGAGGAAGACTAGAAAGACAGAGGAGAATTGTGAAAGGAGAATCCCTTAAAAGATCCATCTTGCAGCCCCACAGGATACAGGCTGAGGGAGAGTCCATAGTTTAAAATTATATAAATATCATATATCTCCCATATCTCACCCACAGGAATAACAATGGTCTGCAGCAAAAAGCAGCATGAGTTCTGTATCATCTTTCATGCTGGTGTATTTGGATTGAAACTAGAAAATAAACTTTGTGTTTCACCACTTTTTCAGACTTCAAACATGTATGTAGCACTGCTTTCTGTCTCTCTTATAATTGTAAGCTGAAGCAAGTATTTTTTTACCTGTTATAACCAATTTAGCACTGCTCAAGAGCATTACAATGATTTCCTCCTCAGTCATTTTGTCATCTTACTTTTAGGCAAGTCGGAGAATGGTAACAGGAACTTGAACATTTAGAATAATGTGGAATCGCTCCAAACTCTGCACCAAGGCATGAGAGTAACAGTTGCAGTGTGGAGCCCCTGGGATTTCCTCAGATCACCAATGCAGCATCACAGAACCCCGGGTGACCCACAGGGTGACAGGGACCCCAACACACAGGGCATCCCAACCTCACTGGCTTCCTGGGCATGAGGGCCTCCTCCTAGGCAAGGACAGCTGGTCCATGGTGTCTGTCATCAAACAGGGTGCAAGCAGGCAAGCATTTCTCAAGCTTGGATATGGAATATAGCATTTCAGATAGCAAAAAGGAGCCCTTCTCAGAACCTGGGTTAGCCAAGAGGTGTCGATGAACCAGAAGCAGCTGACCCCTTAGCTGGGTGTTTTCTGCCCTTTGCAGTGAGACTGATGATTTCTGCCTTGTGAACTGGCCGACAGCTGTTTACCAAGACCTTGGCACAGCGCTGGATCTCCAGCTAACTGGAGCATGTCAGCCCTAGATCAGCCCTGAGCTGCCTCAGCATTAACCTTCGCCCATGGAGACCCAGTTCAAACTTGCTAAAATCTGCAATCAGTAATGTGACAGCACAGATTCTTCTGCTGACGCAGAATGAAGAACTTCTGAGGGATTTGGAGCAAATAATGGGTTAAACATTGCCCTGGAAACACTCCTGGAGCTCCCTTCATACGCTGCTTTTTTTTCCCTGAACTGAAAAGAGGTTTTTGCTAGCCATGCAAATGAGTGAATTCAGCATGTAATTCCAGAGTGGTATGCAGCTCTTCTCTTGCCACATATACAGACACTGTTTTTAGTGCACATCATCACATAGTGATTAATGGCAACATGGCATTTACTCTAGGGAATGCAGCCAGCTTAAACATGAAAACCCACATAGACTCCGATGGACAGACAGGCATATAAATTTTATTTATTTTGTCAGCCAAGCAAGAAAACTGTAAAAATAAGAATACAAAAATCTGCTCTGATGTTTGCTTTACTCAGGGATAAAGTGATTTAACAGAATTACCAACCATGATTTTTTCTGAATAGGGTTACACACACTGGCCTGTCACCACCCCTGCAGCTAAGCTGCACTCGGCACAGCACCAGATGCAAGAGAGAGAAAAGAGAGAGGGACTTTCCACTGCCTCTTTATTCCTTTCTTTTGATATTCCCAAGGGATATCATCAAGACAGCGGCTCCGGGAACAGCTTCAACTGTGGTCACACCTAAGGGGGCTGTTGGACAGCAAGGGATCACTGACCTGGAGTAACATTTACATCGTGCTGCCTCCTCCCCACCCAGCAGCTCTGTGGCGGGAGCTGTCACCCAGGGTCCTGCCAGGATGGAAAGGCTCCTCAGGAGATCATTTAAATTGCTTTATGGCCCTTGTTATTACTCTGGAGTTGCAGAAGTGCTATATATATTGTAAGTCTGAAGTTCTGGTCTGATATTTGTATTCCATATATATTTCATCTTTCATAGCCATCAGAAACTATCAATGACAAACTGGCTCTCTAGATACTAAAGGTTTAGAGTGACTGGTAAAAAAAAATGAAAAGGACAAAGATTTGTGCCATAAATATGAAACATAGGGTCCAATTGAATTAGGTTGTTTTTACATCTCAGATTAAAATTGGCCTTTCTCCTTAATTTTTCTGATTGTAACTTAAATCTTTCAAGGTCAGTGGTTCTCTCGGGTAGTTTTGTGTTATCTGATATGTTCTTTCCTGATTTTCTCCTGATTGGCGTTCCTCAAAAGGACTTTCTCCTTCCTTTTTGTCTTCGTTAATACAGGATTCTTTTCCTGAAGTTGTGTAATGAAAAGCAAATAAATCTCTTTTTGAAAAGGTGCTTTTTTCAGAGATAGATTGCTTTCTGTGAGGATCATTCCTCGTAGCATGGCATTATAATTCAGTTTGCTAGCCAGCTACAAAAAGAAGCACTTGTGAATAGGGTTGAAAGGACATGAAGGTAGAAATCAGAAGTCTAATGCCATTCAAACATGCTCCTCTGTATAACATTTTTGTGATACTTTCCCTGCTCTGTTTGACTAGATGGGAGTCTCAGAGGCTAAAAAATATAGACAGAGTATACAAATACTATTGAATATCTAAATCTTAGTTGAAGTCCTTTTGAAGGAATATAAAATCATCCATTTACATACTTTACATGAATCTACATGAGCATTTGAAAGAGAACAACATATACAACATACTCATTTCATGCTGTGAGGAAGGGAGGGAGGAGGAACCTTTGTTTTCATCACCAGATATATTTTTAATGTCTATCCATTCAAGGCTGAATTTAAAATATCAGATATCCAAGGGAGTCAAAGGCAAACATAAAACCCCTTACATGATTCAGGCACACCCTTGCCATGTTCCATGCAAGTATTTGTCTGTCTTGGATACATTTTCTGGTTTGATGTTTTAAATCAAGCCCATGTAGGGAAATAAGACTAACCAAATTATCACGCTGTGCTACATGTCTTTACACAAACACTTCCATTATTTTTCCTGAAGAACCCCAGATAATAGGAAATAATAATGAACCCTTTTATAATATAAACTTCATACTCTGTGCAAATTGCAATATTATCAGGAAGCCAAATTTCTTGTTAATATATTACGAACTTCTCAGCTATTTGCATGCAGCAAGGTTATTAGAATGATAGTATTTTAAAAATAGACTCACATAACATTTTTTAGTGTAATTAACCGTGGATGAGGCCCATCTGTCATATCTAGTCTGTATGACTAATTGTTAGTGGTCTGTAATTGAAATTTAAATTTATTAAATGAACAGCAATGCCATTATAAATGCACTAATTCAATATGTGGAAGGGGGACGGCAGGATATGAAACTGGGCAGTAGCTTCTGAGCACTGTTTATGTTTATACATATTCAGATGGATGTGATCCCTTCTACAGCTGGGCCAAACCTTCTGCAAGGCACATCAGAGCTGGCCAGCAGATGCCTAAATCATCACAAACATTCTCCTCCTCATTTTTCCACACTTCAGAGGGGGTTGTGAATGGAAGATGAGCTTGGGCTTGTTGCATGTTTATATTTTATAGGAGGTCCTAGAAAAAGAAGAGTTCTTTGTTATCATTATAAAATACAGTAATGTCCAAGAGATGACCTGTGGTTTTATACACACCATAACAGTGGCCACGGCCAGCAGAGTGTCAAAGAATACATGTGCAGACAGCAGACAGATCTGTTTTACAGACATAGGAAGAAATCTTAGCCAGATTGATGGCAGAACTCCCATTAATTTCAAAAGAGTCAGAATTTCACTGCCTGGAAGTGAAATGCATTGTGATGTGCTAAGCATCCTCAGCTGGCATCAGGTAAACTCATGGAGGAAGGAGGTCACTCAGCCCCTGCAATATTGAGATCTTCATCCCTAGAAAGCAAGGCAATATCTTCCCGCTCTATAAGAAAGTGTTTTCAGAGTGACTACACAGCTAATTTTTCTTCAGTGGAATAAATAACCACTGAACATACACAGATGTCATCACCAGATGCAATTTCTCGGTTGGTGTCACTGTAGAAGCAGAGAAACCACCAGTGAGCTCTGCATTGCTCCACTGTTGCTTTACGTTGTCACTTATTTTAGAAACCCCGTATTTTCTCTGCTAATCTGTTTTATTATGGATGTGTTTTATCTTTCTGTTTGAAAAAAAAGGCTAAGTACCAGATTTAATCCCAAGGATATAAGATCATGCCTTCTGTGAGAGCCTGTAATTCTTTAATGACTGCAGCATTGACATATTGGGTATGTGCATGGGCAAGAAGTGGGGCATATTTTTTAGCACTAGTAGCTTGATCCTGCAGCCTCCTGAGCAGATTTAAATTGCAAGTACTATCCTGAGAACTGAGGGCACTTGGTGCCCTGCAGGGATTGCCAAGGATTTCACAGAACTGGCACTTTCAAAAGAGTGCAGCTCTGTGTGTTTTCAGAGATGAATTTTGGGACTCCTGCCACACAGAGGTTTTTTCCTGAGTTTTTTCCTGGTTGTTTTGAAAGAGCTACTTTTTTTATATAAGAACAAAACCAAATCCACTCCAAGTAAAAAACGCTCATTTAAATAGATAACCACTTACAGCAGATGTACCAGAGACAAGTGTCAGAAAAAGGCTGGAAATGCTAAGGCTGTTAACATAAGAGGTCAAATCAGACACTGCTCTTGGATTTGGCAGAGCCTCCACAAACAGCTTATGACCAGAAAGGTCTCCCTTTTGATTAGGTATGTTACTTTTGCTTTTCAGCTCTGCCTTGACCCTGTTTACATTTGCTGTGGCAGTGCTTCTTTCCAGAGCACACTTGTAATTAGGGTAAGAAATTTTGGGGCGCTGTTAGGAGACTGCAAGCAATTTTCACACAGAAATAAGCAAGACCAAGGGCAGTGTTTTGGAGAAGAAATGTAGTATATGAATATGAATGTTATGGTTGCTCAGTTGAGAGGAATGATGAGCCACTCTGGGAAGAGAAATTAGATCCCAACTTTGTCTAAAACATTAATGCCCTTATTCTGACTACTAAACATAGAGCAGGATCCACAGCCATTCCATTATAATTATAATGATCAAGCCTGTGTGGCTGCAGCTTAAAAGGATATTCTACTAAACATTCCCACAGTTGATGAGAGACATTCTTCTTTAAGTGTGAGCAACATTGTCCTTGAAGCTCAGTGCTTGTGTCAGGTGAAACCATGGATAAACCCTGTCTGTGTTCCCACCTAAGCACATAACTAGAGAAGGACAGGGTGGCATGGGCCCTTGCTGAAGAGGAAGCACATCAAACAGCTTCATTTTCCTGCTCATACCATTCAACTCTGCAACAACTGTTTGTTTCATGATCTAGCAGGCATTTTGCCCACTTCGTGTCATGCAGCCTTCGCTCTGATGCGGAGCTCGTACAAGGCACTGCTCTTTCCCAGGATTGCTGGGGTGTTTCAGGATTTCAGGATTGCTGAAAATTGTCACATTTGTTATTCCGGCTGGAAGAGAGAAACTCTACCATTTTGAGGAATCTTCTGTACATCCTTCTCTGGATACTTCTTGTTGGCTTCCTGACTTATACAGTTGATGATACTTTTTCTTTGTAAGCCAGTGTCACAAATGTTAGCAGTCTAGGTCTGGTCTTCATTATTCTTTTGTTACTTTTCCAAAATACAGTTTTTCTTCTTGGCTCCATCACTTTTATGGGGACTTGCTCATATTTCGAATCCTAGGATTTTGCTTACTTTATGCTGGCAATGTTTCTTGTGGTTTGCTGTAAATTACAAATTATCAAAACAATATAGTATTTCAGAAAATTGTGTGGGAAGAACAGAGGGAAGAAAGGATTTTGTGTTTGTTTTGAAAAACCAATCTCCTGCTTGCTTTGACTGTCTCACTCTTCCATCAGGCTGTCTCCCTAAATCTAAGGTGTTCTATTTTAAAAACTTCCCAAGTGACACAGGAGCAGAACTTAAGGAACTTGAGAAACTTGAGCTAATAATTTCCAACAGCAATTTGAAAATGTTACTGTCAGCCTCAAAGAACTGTCCTCTTGTCAGCTCATGAGATCTCCTACAGTGGGTGTGTGCTAATGCCTTTCATGTCGCTGAGCTGCATGCCACAAAAATCCAGCCTCTGCTGCCTGTTATCTCCGTGGGATCCATTCCTGCACACCAAACCACAAGTGGAGGCCAAATTCATCTTCCAAACCTTGCAGACTAGATGCCCAGCTACGTAGAATGGCATCACACTGCTGACTCAAAATCATAAAAGACAAAAAATCCTAATACTTTAAACTGAACCATCATGGAATATTGAGGCAGGCCTTATGCCTCAGACCGTGAAACGTAACTAAGATCTGTGGCATCAATAAGCCATGAATGATCTGATACTCTTTTGTAGCTATTTTAAGTTCCTTTTCCCCAAAGCCTGAGCCTGGTTTGCTCTGCCCAAGCCACCTGCTGGGAAGTTGTGTGCCCTGCAGTTTGTAGGCTCTGCGAGCTGTCACTCAGTGTTCGCTGTCAGAGGACATCAGCATCTTTGGATCCGGTAAATGAAAATGAGGTCAAACCTATAACATTTTCCACTGAGTAAAAATACATAAACGTTGCCTCTGTGATTAAACTCTCTCTTTTCTTCTCTCGTCTTAGGGATTTATTGCTTACACGCAAGCTTATCAGAATTGTAATTCATTCAGTTTCGCACCTCTGTCTCCTAGTTTTTATCCAATTATTTCAGCTCTCCGGTTTTGTAAACTTTTATTTCTCAGGGTATGCCCCTTCCCATCAGGAAATGTCTTCTGGGGTCAGATCTGAAAGCAACGCACTATGATTTAGCCTCATGCCTTCCATTAATGTCAGTGGGAATCAGGCTGCTAAACCCTGAACACTGTCTTTAAAACGTAACTCAGGGTATGTGAGCTCTTGTGCATTTCTAAGCATTTATTCTCACTTCAGACACATGTGCCGGCGGACTAGCCAATGGAAATGCTTTTTTTCCTCCTTTTTTAATTGATCTAGCAGTGGAGATGAATGAAAGCCGGGGGGAGTGCAAATAAAAAGGTCAGACAAAGAAGGTTAATGCTTTCTGCACAATCTCATCACAGGACTTAGGAGTGCTACGGCACACCTACGGAGGAGATTATGTGGCTTGGTCAGCAGCGTACACAGCACAACACCAACACTGAGCTAATTAAACGAACACAAATTACGACAGCTTTCAGGATCAACAACTTGGCTGGTAGCTTGTGTTTAAAACTGATTTCACATGTTACCAGTATGAGCAGCTCCATGTAAGATAGAGCAAAGGTGCTAACAAAACTGACTACTACTTCCTTATGTCTCTCTCCCCCTTCTACACAGAGTTTGCATACAAAAATTTATGCAAAGCATTCAGTCGCTGTCAGTAATGTTTCCATTATGATCAGCCTGCCTAGACATCCCATCCCTCTGCCAGGGAAAACTGAATGAGGGAAAAAATACTGAGTCAGAGAAATGTTTGAAAAGATTTACATGGTATTTGCTAGCATCCCAATAATCAACTCTGTAATTGTGCATTTTATTAAAAGCCCACATGTTTATTTGAGCTGCTGGAGTTGTTCTGCTTAATTAACAGAAGACAGAAAGGCAAAGCCTTGCCTTAAATTCACACATTCAGACCCAAATCCTGCAAATTCCAGTGCAGCTGCTTAATTTTCTACACCCAAATAGCCCCTCAGGGGTCAGAGCTACCCAGCTGTGTTGTTAGCAAGGTTCTCCACTGACAGATCCGCACTGAAGCACCTGCAGGCTCCTGAAAGTGCCCCAGGTGCAGCTAAGTTTCCGACCTGGGATGCACTTGGCTCCATTTATTTCTGCAGATGTTGGAATGCTGTGCAAAGAGCACCCGCAGCCTGTGGTCACAGGATGTGCAACACAGTGCTTGGACAAAGCCAGGGAAGGTCAGTCGGATCATCCAGACAAGAAAACCTGTTTAGGGAACCACAGCATCTGTGTGGACATAGTACCCAGTGGAAAAGGAGAGGACTTGAGGAGCCTTGACCAGCTCCTAAGAAGTGCAGCAGAGCACCAGATGGTTGAGGTCCACATGGATAGCAGTACTTTAGGAAAGGAAGGGCAAGGAGAAGGGAGAGTGGGAAAGAGGTGATGCGAGGTGCTAGAGGTGAAGCTGAAGCTCTGAGGTGCTGACAATCAGGTTTTCTGTGATAGCTGTCTCTGAAATGCTCCAGGTAGCCACGTGCTGCCAGGGAAAGAGAGGCAGAAAGACAGAACATTTAATGCCTGGTTAAGAAATAAGGTTAAAGAACAGACATGTGTGGTCTAAGTGAAGGTATCAACATAACAGGCATAAGAAATACTTGTGGAAAGAGAATGGTAAGTGGGGTACTGTAACACCAAATTTTCAGCATATGCTAGAGTCAATAAAATTAACAAATTACCCCATCAGTATGAAACACAAAATCTGTGGGGATTGAAATTAAAAACCTAATATGGTGTTACTATAGCAGGGGAAGAACATTGTGTACGATACTGCCTCTGTGACCAGGATGTTGACACCAGCAGCAGAATACGGGGGAATTCCAAGATGCTGGAGAGGCAGGAAAGGCAGTAACAAACACCAGACTTCAATAATTTATATGCAAATGGTCCAGATATTGTGCAAGAATGTAATATGAAACAGTCAATAACTATTGCATGGAGGAACTGCTTAAGGATATTGATCAGAAAACAGGCAGTTACGGAGTTGGCTTGGAGGAGAAACTTATGTAAATGAGGAATTTTGTTTAAAAGAAACAAAATGGGACAACAAAGAAAATTAATTATTTCCTGAAGACATGAAGTCTGCTAAAGGATGCTGTGCTGAAAGCACAAGGCCAGTGCACATTATTCATCAAGTAGGCTTGAAAATGGCCAGTACGTGGTAACTTTGAAAACAGCGAGATAAGGGAGGTTATTAGAAGAATAACTGCAAATCCTTCAAACAGCTAAAGTTGGATCCAAATGAATAAATTAGAAAGTAACAGAGACTCTGGAAGATTACATGTACAATGACAATTTGACAGCCAAAAAGGGGTTTGATGAGTTTCTAGCAAAAGGAATCAAAACTAGCAATAAATCTCTTTTTCCTGAACATCAGGATCAGGAAGCTTGCCAGAAAATCAGTGGAGCCCATTGATTACCAGAGTTCGAAGGAAGCACTCAGAGAAAATAAAGCCATTAGAGAAACTAAATGAATCCTTTGCATCACCTTATTCACTGTAGAAGAGTAGATTCTCACATCAGAAACCTTTTTGGAATGGGGTGACTCCATTAGCAAGTGTGTCTGAAATAGCTGTGCCCAGGAACCAGGTCTGGGAACACTGAAACAAAATGAAGAGCAACAGGTTGCCAAAACCCAGATGATGTCACCCAGGAGTTTCAACACACCTCAGGGATGAAATGACTAAATGACTAGTAGCAGATTATAACTCTATGCTTAAAACTCCCTTGATATCCAAAGAGTTGTTATCAAATATCAAATGCCTGGCCAACTTTTTTTAGCAAAGGTTCCAGGGGAGATGTGAGAAAGAACAGACTTGGAAATCTGAAATCTACACTAAGCAAATTAGTAGAAAATGTAATGAAGAACAAAATTCATTGACACTTCAATAAATTTGATTTACTTGGAAAGAGTCAGCATGACCTTTTCCATTTTTGCAGATTGGAGTTGTTTGATGAGATCAATGTACATACAGATAAGAGCAATTCAGTTGATATGGTCTACTTGGATATCTAAATGCTTTCAGCAAACTTGTTCCTTGATTCCCCACTACAGGCTTTTAAGGGAGTCCAAGGACTTCCCTATCATGAGAAAGAAAATCATGGCATAATAAAAAGATATTTAAAAGATAGTAAGCAGAGGAGGGGACCAGAATAATTATGCAGTGCTGTGTACTGCAGCCCTTGCTGTCAGGGTGTTCACAAGCAACCTGAAAAAGGCAGTGAAGAGAGGGGAGAGTTTGTTAACAACAGCAAAATGTTTATACTGTTAAGGACAAGGGCTGATTTTAAGAGTAAGGCTTTAGTAGTACTTTAATGAGAGTTAGTGACAAGACAATAACATGGTAAATGTGATGCAGAGTAGATCAATATAAAGGGATACATAGGGGAGAAAAAGCAATCCTAGTTTCACAGCCAAAATGGCATGCAGTGAGATGACCATCAGCAGTCAGGAGCAAGACCTTGGGACCTATTGTGCAGATCCATGAATATGCCAGCTCAGCACTCAGTAGTGGTCAAAAAACCCAACCTCGAATAAAGTATTAAGGCATAGTAGGATAGGAATAAAGAATAAAAGAAGGAAGAACATTATGCTAGTGTGCAAACTCATGACTCACCCATGTTATGATTAGTCTGTGGAGTTTGGGTCTTCTCATCTCATAAATGAGAAGACCCAAAAACCAAAGAAGGTTCAGGGGAAAGTAAAAAGTACAATCAGTTTCAATATCTGATTAGATACAGAAAGCTTCAGTGTAGGCAGTGACTTTACCAGGACAGAAGGTTCCAGTCTGGAAGAGGCACAATTCAGTGAAAGCAGTCTACAGTATGAAGAGTGTGGTGAGGATGCTCAGAAACCAGTCACTGTCTGTCTTCTCCAGTACAAGGGGTGGGGGGAGTGATGTTAATGCAGAGCTATGAGGAGCCATTTACAAGTTCAGAGAACACTGGAGACACTCACAGGTGGGAAAGCCTTTGGAAGCTACTGAATACAAAAAACACATCTATCCCAGGAAGATCCTAACAGAAAATAGCTTGAAATTGTAGAAGTACAATTTTGGGTATCTGGAGGAAATGCCATGTATGTTCATCCTGCTCTTACTCTTCCACTAGGCATTCTACAGAAAGACGATCCAGAGCTAGCTCAGTTTTTGGCTCTTGAGTGGGTGTGATCATTTGTGTGCTTTTGTGCTGTCAGCTACACACACAGTCAGGGTGTTTAGTCCCAGGCTAGGCTGGGTGTTCCTGTGTGAGCTCCCACACCAGCAGGACTGTAACCTGCACCATACACACAGGTTCCCACAACTGCACCTCTATCCCTGTCTGACTCTCCCGCTGCCACACAGAAAGGATGGCCCTGGGTATTAAGCCAGACGAGAGAGAGATGCGGCTCTGTTGGGCAAGCACAACAAAAAGAAGGAGGCAGCTGCTCTGTAGAGTTGCTGAAATGTCAAAGCCTGCCTGGAGAACACTGCCTATGCACTTCCTCAGTCTTTCCTTTCCCCAGCCCCCTGCCTGATGCTGTGATCTGCTGGCAGCTTCCTCCAGGTGGGTGATGGCTTGGGGGTCCCTCTCTTCTGCCAGCAGTTAACATGTGTAGGAGTGCAGGGTGGTCCTTCTCACCCAGGGACACGAGTCCACTCAGGGGTTACTGAGCCTGGAAGATAAACATGTAATATAACCCAGGAATAACATACTGTTGTCAAGTGTAAAGAAACCTTTCCTTACAGCAAGCTGAACTGGCCTCACCCAGAGGCTGCTGGCAAGCATTAAGCCTTGAAAGCCAGCCCACTGGTCACACACCAATCCACAGCGTGCTCATCCCATCAGAAGATTTAAAACAGTAACAGATAATGTTTGCATACAGGCTTAAGCCCCTTTAGGGGGCCCAGACCAACTACTCAAACTCCACCGTTAGAAATTTTCTTTAGATATCTTGTTTTAAGGTCAGCTAGGCCAGTCCCAGTCTTAGCCTTTTGAATCCACTCCACCTTCCCACTCTGTTTCTCTTTGGGCTTATAGAGAGTGCAGTTTGAATACTTGAAGCTCTTTATTGGCACTATCTTATATCTTACTGTAACAGCTCCTGAGGACATCAGAGCTCCACACCCTACAGAGAGTTTATTTAAAACTTAAACTTAAATTGAACCAAACCTTTCTCTCTCTTCTTTTTTTAAGGTATTATTCATATTTTAATGGAAACAGATACTGAAGTGGGAATTTCCTTTCTTCCTGGAAGAAAAAAGTATGGTAAATCACATGGGAATGCCTGTTTGTATGAAATACTGAGCTTCATTTTCAGTCTCAAGTGGTTAAAACTAGTTATGAAGTGATTCAGATTAGCAGCTGTGCTTGGGGTACTTATCTAATTGACCTAAGCTTGGCAAGCTTTTGATGTTCCCTCATCAGTGATACTGCTCTGTGGTACTAAGGATGTAGCTCAGTAATCACAGATTTAATTAAACTGAAAAGTGCTTTAGTTTTTATGTTGGTTTTTCTTTCTGCAAAAGGATGGAATCTTCCCATGAAAGAAACAAAACTGATGGCATCAAGGATCAGAATTGATCTAACATCAATTACTGAGGTTTTGTTTCTACACCCTCCTAAAGTACCTGAAAAGAGCCTATGCCCAAAATTTCTCAGAACAAAAAAAAACATTGGCAGTTCTGTCTGTCAGGTGGATGGACTTTTCCCTCTTGCTAAGCAATGCTTCTGATTCAGAGCCCTGCAGCTGGTTGAACTGCAGCCTCTCTGAAAAGAGTGGATGAGAGGGCATAAATACTCTCCAGCACTTGCAACATGGCTCTGAGCCCTGGAGAGAGAGTTTATTTCCACTAACTGTCTGCCAAAAGACTCTCTCCTGTCAAAACACAACAGATGAATTCACAAATTCCAGATTTACGTTCCCTCACATTTGTGGGCAGGTGATCAACTGCAATCATCCTGCAAAAGGCTAAATAATAACCACTATGGCAGCTGGCTCCTGAGCTAAGCATTCTTGAGCTCTCTTCTGTTGCAGCATTCACTTTTCATCTTAGTAATCAAGTGGGCTGAGTAAGAGGCTTTGTGATAGCAGAACTGACTTCTGTGAACCCATAGCAGGCTCCTATCCCTTCGTGTCCCATGGATCAGAGGTGGCTGTTTACCTTTCTTCTTCCTAGAAGCCTGGCAAAGGGGGCAGAAGAGTTCTTGCTCTTAAGGTTGAGGACAGTCTCCTAGACAGGGGTTTCCTTAGCCAAGGAGAGAGCAGTGGATGCTGCTGGAAGTGGTGGTGATGTTAAAGGGTCTGTATTTTAACAGTATTTTTTTTTTTTTACTAAAAAGTTACATTTATTTTGTGAGGGAATGTAGGCTCACAATGGAAATGTGAAACATTTCATTAAACTCTGAGAGTACAAACCCACAAAACAGTTATTTCTTTTTATTTTTTACTTGGTTGAAAAGTTAAGGTTTTGCATATAAAATAAAATGAAACAACATATGAGATACAAATTCTGTTTAGAGTTTCAGTTAAAAATTGCTCCTTTCCTTCAAATGATAGGGAAAACCTACAACTTTAAGCTCATGCAAGTTTAACAGGTTGTATGTTGACCTGACTCTAACTTCCTGAGGTTTTTCTTTTCACAGTACACCTCCTTTACATCTCTTCAGAAAGTGAGAAGGGAGAACTTCTCATCAACCATTCTTACATTTAAAAGCCTGTTATAAACTTAGTAATGCCAAAATTGTCCTTCTGAAAGTTATGTTTTTCTTAAATCACTCTTTAGATTTAATGTTCCTTTCATTTCCCCTCCTTAGGAGTGCATTCATAGTTCTAAATGACTGGAAAGAAGAAAATTGTTCTTTCAGAGAGAAAAGTGTGTGCATTCTTCTCTTTCCCTGAATAGCAAAAACACAGCAGTATCTCAAAGTGCCAAGTCCTGCACTTGAGTCACAACAGCCCCAAGCAGTGCTACAGGCTGGGGGCAGAGTGGCTGGAAAGCTGCCTGGAGGAAATGGATCTGGGGGTGCTGGTTGACAGCAGCTGAACAAGAGCCAGCAGTGTCCATGTAGCCAAGAAGGCCAATGTTATCCTGGCCTGTATCAACAATAGTGTGGCCAGCAGGACCAGGGCAGGGATTGCCCCCTGGTACTCAGCACTGGTGAGGCCACACCTCGAATCCTGTGCTCAGTTCTGGGCCTTTTCACTGCAAGAAAGACATGGAGGGGCTGGAGCGTGTCCAGAGAAGGGCACTGGAGCTGGGGAAGGGTCTGGAGCTGGGTCCTATGGGGAGTGGCTGGAGAAGGCTAAAGGGAGAACTTGTCGCTCTCTACAACTACCTGAAAGGAGGCTGTAGCCAGGTGGGAATCAGCTTCTTCTCCAGGTAACAAGTGACAGGATGAGAGGAAATTACCTCAGGCTGTGTCAGGGGAGGTTTAGATTGGATATTAGAAAAAAAAAATTGTGGAAAGGTTTGTAAATCATTAGAACAGGCTATCCAGGGAAGTGATGGAGTCACCATCGCTGGAAGCGTTCAAAGAACGTGCGGATATTACACCGGAGAACATAATTTAATGATGAGCATGGTGGTGGTGCTAGGTTGATGGCTGGACTTGATGATCCCAAAATTCTTTTCCAGCTTTAATGATTCTATGATCTTCCAACAGTTGCTCTTGCTTTTTTTCCTTGGTGAAGCTCCTTCATACTTCAGGCTTTTACCCCTGTTCTGCCAAACCAAGACAGAAACCAGGAGTGTTCCTGCCATTCATGATTCTATTGGCGACAATGTCTGCTTGTGCTTTTCTCCCTTGGTGAGGCTGCTGGATACTTCAGGCTTTTTTTTGTTCCTTCTACCAGAAGGGCAACTTAGGAATATCAGCTCTCAGGCAAAAATCTTTGACTAAGAACTTGAGTGGGTTGATTTTTGATTTGTAAGGGGGTTAATTCAGGCATGATATACACATTTTCATCATCCCTTTCTGTAAAAACCAAATGACTTTTACAGCCACACATACTGAATCGCATTTTGAAAGCATTTGTGATAGAAGGTTTACTTCATGGCTTTTTAGTTGAAATTCTTCCATAGAACACCAACCATGGACAAACTAGGTGCCTGATCACTGCTTATTAGAAATTCAAAAGATTAGATAATGGGGTATCTGGAGAGGAAGAAAGTAGCTTAATGCAATTATTTTAATTCTTTCCATTTCTTTCACCCCCACCTCTTATTGAATAGTTCCTGACTACAGGAAATTAAATTCTTATCTGGAAATTGGCTTTCTACAACACAGATTTCCATACATCACTGGATATGTTGGCTTATTTTGCATTTATATCAGGAAAATATCTGTGCTGTTCTGCTTCTGGAGCAAAAAAGTCCTTCTGGATGCTGTATGAAGACCAGCCCATGACCAGAAAGAGGGTTTTTTTCATCTGAAATGGTCTTATCTGAAAGCCAGGGTTTTATCAGATACTGAGTTTGATTTGTGAGTCTGATCTGAGGAATCCAGTTAGAGGTAAAGATGTTCTCTCAGCTTTCATTCAGGTGTTTCATTTTAACCACAATGGCGATTAATTTGTGTTCATCATGCAGCCAACGTCCCCCTGAATTCAGAGTGCTCCAGGCAAACAAAAGATGCTGTCAAGGTCAGTGTAATTTTACCATGTGGCAATAGCAGGCAAAGGTAAATTGCTTTCTCCTATTTCAATCTAAATGCTAAGTGCTCCAAGCACTAAAATTTATGTGTACTCTTCTACTGAAGGGGTGCCAACCAGGATAGCAGGCAAGTTGCACCTTAGCCAAGAAGCAGTGCTTTAGCAGTGACCCAGGAAAGGAGTTGGTGTTACATGCTCCCCACGGTGGGTCTGACTCGATACTGCTCTAACTGTTCAACCCTCCTGTGAGCACTAAATTCAGCAACGAGTCTGAAAAGCACTCAATGTTTACATTTCTCATGGTGAGCAGAGCCACAGCTGTCTGGAATCAGTCTCTGTTGAATATCTTTGGATCACTGATATCCTTTCCCTATCAAGTACCTAGGGGAAAATGTAAAAGTTAAATATTCCATTTACTCAACTTCTAACACTGAAAGCTGCTGGCAGGGCTGGCAGCTTTGTTTGAGCTGTGGTACAGACTAGAACATTCTGAAATCCCTCCATTTGAGTTAATTGATTTTTTTAAAAGTCAGTGCACACATGTAATGCAGTATGAGCCAATAAAAATACCAATTTCATCAGCAGAATTAAGCACAGAACATGATAAGAATTTAGAAGAGGTTAACGAAACCAGGAGCCATGAGAGACATATACATGGGTACGACATCTATGGACACATGAATTTGCATATAGCTAAACATAATTAAGGGGAAGATGTCAGTGCAAGGTATACAAGTGGGAGGTAGGCTCCTTCACTAGGAGAAGCTGCTGCAACAAGGGGAAGCTGGAAGATGCAGTGGTCTTATATGAGATTTCTAGACAGAGGCTATGAATGTGCCTTCATGGGCACAACAAAGGTGTACCACAGCCTCAGAACACCAAACTTGTACATATTTCTAATCACATATGAAAATGCATGAAGCCATGCAAAATTCTGCTTATGTGGTACTAACCTCACGTAAAAACTGAACATATCTGCCTTTGAATAAGGAACATGGGACACTGGTGCTATTTCCTCACTGGCAGGAGGCTCAGCTTCTGCTTCCCAAGCAGCCATGTCCCTTGGCAGTGCTGCTGTATTTTTCATTATGATATTCTGTACATGCAGTTTTACAAAAAAACTTACCACTTTGTCCCTGAGGCTTTGGCTCTTCCCACGCTTTTATTTGCTCGATCTTTTTCTAAAACTAGTCTAGGCCTGCTATTCCTCTGTGCAGCTTTTTATTCCTTCCTCTATCCGCTGCCCCTCTTCTTAATAAGAATGGGGTTTTGTTTCCGTGACCCTTTCTATACTGTTTGACCCAAGTGTCTCACAGTCTTTTGATAAGTCTATTCTCTCACAACATGTAGAGCTATTTCCCCTATTTGAATCATAGAATGGTTTGGTTCAGAAGGGACCTTAAAGGTCACTTAGTTTCAAACCCCTGGCCATGGGCAGCGACACCTTCCACAGACCAGGTTTCTCTAAGCCCCATCCAACCTGGCCTTGAACACTTCCAGGGATGCGGCATCCACAGCTTCTCTGGGCGACCTGTTCCAGTGTTTTACCACCCTCACACTAGAATTTCTTCCTAATATCTAATATCTTAATCTCCTAATCTAATCTCCTAATATCCACTCTCAGTTTAAAGCCATTCCCCCTTGTCCTTTTATTACAGGCCCTTGTAAAAAGTCTCTCTCCAGCTTTCTTATAGGTCCCCTTTATGTACTGGAAGGTGCTATAAGGTCTCCCCAGAGCCATCTCTTCTCCAGGCTGAACAACCCCATTTGACAGATGAGGCTTGGATGTTTAGATGCAGAAAAAGCTGAATTCAGTGAGGAGTTAACTGCCTCAATTCCTTCATTGGAATTCCTTGGTTGCAGTGGTTTCTATTCCACATAAAATTTTGACGTAAGTGAGGAGATTATAGACTTTGTGTGCTCTGGTGTTTGGGTAGACACTGAATACTGTGTTTTATCACCTACTTATGATTTTTTTGTTGTTCTTTCTGAATATGTACACAGGAGGGAGTAAAAACCTTTATTTTCAATGGGTAGCAGTTGAAAGGAAGAGAAATATTTCATAACTGAGTGAAGCAGACAGGAAGGTCCTGATGCTTAACGATAGGTGCCCCCTGCATAGCTCTTGCCTTTCTTAGGCATACAAAGCTCTCCATAAGTTTTGTGTGTGCAAACAAAAGAAATCTTCAAATGCAGCTGCACTGCATTATATGGATTCTTCAGGATCCCAAGGGGCATTTTCTCAGTAACAAATCATTACCCGGGTTCTAGAAAACATTTGTGGGAGTGAGACTCAGCTCCTTAAATCTTAGGCATAAATAGGGTTCTTCCCAGGAGTGGAATGCTGCTGAGCTTTGTTTCTCAGGAAGCCCTGGAGCCTGAGGAACCAAACATTAGCAAGGATGGAAGCACTAACTGCTCTGAAAGAAAAATGGGGAGAGGGGAAGAAGATCTGTTTTGGTGCTTTTATTCACTGAGCTCTCTTAGCCTGGATGTGTGTGTTTGTGCGTGAGCCAAAGCGTGATAGACCACATTTCATTGCCATGGCTTTAGTGTTTGATGTCTGTGATTGGTGGGAGATAAGAGCCACCTACAAACCTGACACTATTTTACACTTGAATATCTGTCTACAAACGACTGCGTAACAAACTAAACTCTCTGCTAAAGATATCAGAACTTCTATTAAAAGCAATGCAATTTCGCTGCATAATAAGCCCTAATGGGATGAGTTGCTGAAGTTACTTGTTGCTTTAACAAGTGCAGTGCCAGGCAGGCTGAAGGAGGCCTCAGTGGAAGACTTCAGAAGGGATTCTCAGATGTTGTTGGCATGTACAGTGATAACAAGGCGATAGCATTTTCAGAACTGACCTTGTTTCTCCCACTTAAAACAAATCCTCCCCAGGATAAAGAGACCTTTAGGAGATCTCTATATCAGATATTGACATTGTAAATGGATATAGACACTGTCATATGCTGGGACTGATCTCACATGATAATCAAGATGCCTGGGCTCTAAAACCATCCAGGTTGTCCTGAATTACTGCATTTGTATATTCCTCTCAAATTTGTGACTATTTTAGTGTGAGGACAGAATGATCTGCTTCAGCCTGTGTGAGAGCCACTGTCAGAGCAGCAGTGGGGCTGTGCTGCATGGCCTCTCACCCCCACAGGAGTGAGGGAGCTGCTTTCTCCCCACAGCACCCTGCAAAGGGCATGGTCTCCATGTCAGCCTGAGCCTGACTCACCTCCTGCTAACCAGGACTGGAGAGAGGGTCACGGTGACATGTCTATCCAGTTACACAAAAGACACATTACAGAATTCACTGGGCAACTTTTGTAGCTGTGGTCAGGAAGAAACAGCCAGGCAAAGGCACCTTGTAACTTAACAACCTGCTGTACCCAGAGATGAATTGGGAACCTGAGCGAGGGTGCACAGACAGGCCATGGTCTTAATTTCTGCCACAGCCTCCCACCAGGCTGTGGATGCACCTTTCACCCTCTCTGCACCTGACTTACTAGCCATACAAGAGGATAGTACTTCTTCCCTACCTCCCAGGCATATTGAGAGGATAAACACATTGGAGAGATCATAGCTGTTCAGGCACTGCGGTGCTTGTGGGGAACAGTGGGAATACAGCAGCACCAGAGATAGAAACCTGTGGGCAGAGATGCCTGTGTGTGCTATCCCGTGGGTTAGTTACTCACCCCATGTGTTCAGACTCGATAGACACAAACACACAAATTGAGCACAGGCTGGCTGGTTATCTGCCCCACACTGGCTTTCACAGACACAGTTGCATAACCTCCCTAGATAAGGCAGCTTCTCAGCTTGGTTTTTTTTTGGTATAGCATGAAGTGAGAGAATAAAGTTCTCCTTGAATATTTTTGCTTTTCCCCTGTTGATATATTTTCTATTAAAAAAACAAGGCTTGTTTTTTTATTTTCATATAATAAATTATGTACTCCCTCTAGTGTCAGAAATTGTATATAGGCTTAAACCACGCTTGATCAAATGTTGCCATAAATGCTAAAGTAAGGTGCAATTTCATTTCTACACATTTCAGGGTTAATAAGTTATAGTGATATGTAGAATTAACAACAGTCCTACCTGCTGCTGCTCTGCCTCCTCAGCACTGCAGCTACAGAAAAGAAATATATTATTAAACAGTGAAATAAAATAAGTACTTGTCTTATTTATAAAGCCAGGTCTCTGATCAAGGCTTTTTGCCACCCTCTTTAATTCCAGTTCCAAACCGCTGCTTTGAAAGGGAATATCTGAAAAGCCAAATTGTGTAACAAAAATGTGCCAAACAGGAGAGCTAAAGGCAGGGGAAAATGCAGGGAAGGACTCCTGAAGTCCATCAGAGAAGAAAAAGGGAGTCTCCTGAGTGCCTTGAGGTCTATCATGATTTCATGTGCTTTTCCAGATCATCTTTTACCATACTCTGAGAGCACAGGAACATGGATCTTTAGGCTGTTGGGGCAGTCAGTGCACCAGGTTGAACATTTCAGCTACACAAGCAGCTTGGTGCATCCCTACTTCTGCTTGGAGAGGGCCAAAGGCAGTCACATTTCAGGGGCTCCATGGTGCCCCACCCCCTTTTTTCAAACCATCATTGTTAGAATTCTTCCAAAAGGTCTGGGGAAAGGTGTGTCTTCTGTTGCACAGAGAAGAGCACTGCTGGCTTCCAAAAGTGGCATGTTGACCAGGATATTGGATCCCCTCCATGGGTTTCTGCTCTGGTACTGTTTTTAAATCATGGGTAGAGGTAACACCCTCTGTTTTCCGCTAACTGGAAAAAATGAATGTCCCTGGCAGCTGGCCACCTGCAGAGGCTCTGGTTTTCCTGCCAGAAATGCACGGCTTGGTAGGGTGAGTGGTGGCAGGTGAAAATGGAAAACACAGGAGGGATTCCAGGTCCAGGGGAGGCTCAGTGCTGTGTCCAGCCTGGGGTAAGTGTTTTCATGCTGAGGTGCCTAAAGGCAAACACACAAATACAGAGGCAGTGAGTTTGAATGTTGGCAGGTGCTGTCCACTCACAAACAAAACTCCTTTCCTTTAGCCACCTAACCACTAATTATACAGGTCTAATTTTATCCATCCAGTTTGAAAGAACTATGATTACTCTTTGCCTAATCTTTTGTCTAAACATCCTGCCCGAGACTGGCAGGCTGTGGGCAGTGCAGGAGAGGCAGCAGGCATGCACAGTGTGACAGTGAAGCTGCAGAGGGGCAGGGTGGATGCTGCATCCACAGGCATGGACCACGGCCCCAGGTTGGTCTGGAGAAGGTGCTCACCTGGGATCCACATGTATCCAGACATCAGCAGCTTCAACGCCTGGTCTTAGAGAAGTAAAAGAAAACAGAAGACCTCAATGCTTCTGATCTAGAAATATACAAAGCTGTGCCCTTAAAGTTGTGCCATGGCATGGCTGGTCAACCTTCTCATCAAAAATATAGCCAAGACTATGCTGTGCATTCCCTAATGTAGGAGTCAGATCATCCTGCCTCCACCTGTTTGCTGCAGCCAGGTAACACATAGATCCAGGCAACAAGCAGGGATCACCACCAGCTGGGGACTCACCACCCTCTTTGGTGACCTTCTGGTTCCCCAGGCCTAGCTCACATGGCTCAGCTGTTTTCTGCTTTTGATCACACCCGTCTTCCTCCTCTCAGAACAAAATTAATTATTTAAAGACATCAGGTACTGTACTGATGATGGAAAGCTGTTGCCCACAAAGCTGTATGAACACCCTGGGGTCCCCACTCCTGCCCACCTCCAGCCAAGTGATTACCCTCAGTCAGGACCTTGCAGTTCCTTCCTTTAAAAAGAGAAATAAAATGAGTGATCTTTGAAGCTATTGTGTTTCTTTACAAATCACCTAAAAATGTCCTTTCCCTGAACAAGTGAACAAGGAGTAATTTATTTACTACAAACCTCAACTCACTTTCAGCCAGGCCTTGTCCCAAAAATTTCCTCTCTTTCAGTGACTGCAAATATTTTTTCCAATATTTCAGGATCATGACACTGTAAAGACCCTGAGAAATTATGGGAAATGCTTGGAGGTGCACAGCTGTAGGCTGAGAGGCAATAAAGAGAAATTGCAACAAGGGAAATTCTGTTTAGATACAAGGAAATTTTTTGTCGCCATGATGATGGTCAAATACTGGAATATGTTGGGAAGAGCAATTGTTCAACTTCTGTTCTGGAGATATTCCAAACTCAGATGGAAATGGTCACAAACCACCTGATCTCTTTGAACTTTCTTTGAGCAGGAGTTTAGATGAGATGACCTCCAAAGGTCTCAGAATAAAATGATTCTATTATTCTGTGATTATATGCAATAAATCACATAGCCACCTTTCAGATATTATTGTGACTTCTGCCTGTTGCATGGACAGCAGGAGCATTGACTAAACATTGTCAGGGCAGGAGGACATAGGCACAAGCTGCACCAGGGGAGAGGCAGGTTGGACATCCGGAAGAATTTCTTCATAGAAGGAGTTGTTAAGCTTTGGAACAGACTTCCCAGGGAGGTGGTGGAGTCTCCGTCCCTGGAGGCATTGAAGAAATGACTGGATGTGGCACTCAGTGCCTTGGTCTAGTTGACGTGGTGATGATTGGTCAAAGACTGGACTCAATGATCTTGGAGGCCTTTTCCAACCTAAATGATTCTGTGATTCTGCAAACTAAAGATTCAATGTGTTTGCCTATGCCACCAGTATCCAGCCTTTTACTCGTCTATTCTCTAACACCGGAGCAATTATCCCATCTCGGCTAAAAACAACTGTTCTGTCTCTGCCCCACTAGAGGGTGCTTTAGCAATATAAATCTTGAATGCTTGATTTAAGGCTTCATTACTGACATCATACTACTGAACTACTTTGCATGTTGGAGACTGACAACTCTTTGAGACTCTCTGAAAGACTTTACAATAATGGATCCAAGGATGCAGCATTTTTACACGTGATAAGCATGCGAACAGCACAAATAAATACACACACAAAAAAGGGTCATTTCTTAAAAGCTGAGAAACTGGAAAAGTCTTTGCACTATTTCTTTCAATAGCAGCTGTCCTGCAAAATGATCTCTTTAATTTTTTTCTCAGTTTGGTGGTACCTGGTACCTTGGGGCAGCTCTCCACAACTAGACTTAAGAGACAGTCAATATTCAGATCATTTGAGATGGTGTTGGCAGGATTTGCAGTGCTGTTACCTTTTGTGATATTACTGTGAGTAAATATGATACTACGACATTTTTCTTTTGTTACTGTTTTTAAAGGACAGCCCTTACAGCATCCTGTTTGCCTGGAAGGGTTAACATTCATTGGCACAAAAACTAAGGAAAATATAGCCGCTCTGAAACCATTATCAAAATCCTTGTAAACGTCTGTGGAGCCATTGTTGGCAGACAGGCTTAAGCTGTGACTTTAAAGTCTTCACATTTAAGGCAAATACAAACAGGCACCATCCTGATAACTCTCCTGAAGATCACGGGTACACAAGAATGGAAGAAGGATGTTCTCCTTTAGCTTTTGTCATAGGAGTGGTTGTAGATGTCATGTATAATCTTTTCATGTTATAAAAAAATGTGATGGGTCACAGGGAGTCAGATTGCTGGTGATGCTGTTACACCCAAGCTCTTTTACTTGCCATTATCTGCTCTCTTGCTGAAGCTCAACAGAGACCTGACATTTATCATCAGGTAAATATGGCAAATGGTGGCTGGAGCATTGCTCAGGTTCACTCTACTGTAGCTTTTTAAATGCATGACAGCACAGTAATAAACCTGCAGGCAGTTTTATTGTAAGCTACAAATCTGTCATTTAGACCCATGAGCAAAGCATTCTGCTATCAGCATGTGGTTGTCCTGGCTTCAACAGGAAGAAGCCACCTAAAAGCAGCATTAGTTTTGGAGACAATTATATATATATAAAATAGTGTGATACATGGTGGAAAGAACAAAAGGAGTACTAGCCTTACCTTCACTTTTTACTCATAATCAATGGCTGAGTTTCAGTGCACCCAGATGAGACCTAGGAGAATTCCAGTTGAAGTTCTCTGGTACATCTGGCCTCATCTGGCTCTCCTGGAAGCTAGTCTACTTACGTAGTGGTGGGCTAAAATAGTCTCTGATTGCATTTCGGACAGACAAAAATGTCTCTCCCTGGCTGTATCTCAGCTAGTCTCCTTTTTTCCCTTGAAAACACTTTGTTGTGTTTAGCACCTTGTTGAACTCCATCAATAACACACAGTGAAGTGTTCAGGCATTGGGTCAAGGCAGAAAGAAGGGGATGAAAATAGGAAGATAAAGGGCAATGTGCAGTGTGAGGGGGTTTACAACTCCTGCAAAAAGAAAGAGACAAACTGATAATGTAAAGAGAATGGTTTTCACAGGCGTAAAAACCTATTGCAGGTAAGTAAAATCCTACTGGAAGCCTCAGAGGAAAATGAGCTTGCAAGACCTGGCGTCTCCTTGAAGAAGCTACATGAACGACAGAAGTGAGAACTCCATCCTGTCAGAGGAGGTTGTGAGACACAGTCACAGACCAACATGGCCAGACACAAGCTCTTCTGCCTCCTCAAAGAAAGGAAGAAACCTCCCAGAAACCTCATGCTATTAAGCATAGACAGAAAGGATAATTGTGCATGGACACAACCATAAAAGCTTAGGATCTAAGGCAGATACAGCTCCCCAGGGACACAAATAAACAGGATGTATAAATACTTTCCTAATATTGAAATGACTTAAGTAAGAGTCATCTAAACTTGTAATGGGGCAGGAAAATTGTCTACTGATTACATTGTGAAAAGTATCCTCAGTAGTCACTCAGGGTCACTTGGGATCACTTAGTTAATGTAGTTAACACCAGCAACTGAAAATAAAACACCAGGCTACAGCAGGGAATGGGTAGATGGAGAGTGTTCATGAAGGTTAGCATTTCTCAGCCCTGGTGGTTCAGAAAGACCCTGCAGGGTACTGGGCTCCAGTCCCATGCTTGGTTGAGGGGTATTTGCTCGAGCCAGGTGAGGTGTTCAGGGTGCCCTGCCAGCCCCTCCCCCAGCTTGGCGCCATCCACTCCTGCTGCTGTGATGCCATGAAAGAAAAGGCTGCTTTTCGGCCTGATCATAGTCCTGGGTCCACCTCCCTGCTCAGCCACGCCCAGTAGAGGGGTGGGAGTGGGGCAGGACCGAATGGCTATGGCCACAACCTCTGCTGGGAAGATATTCTCCAAAGCAAACTTTCAGGAGCCAGCCAGAACAGCCTCAGAGCTGTTAGAAAGCTTCAGAGAGCTTAGTTAAAACAAGAGATTTCACAGAAGAGAAAGGTTAATGCTATTCCTACTGCTGAAAAGAGGAGATATAAGGCAAAAAATATTATTGACTAGTCAGCTTCTCTTGATTTCCTCTCTCAAATCTGGAGGGACTAATCAAGCAACCTGTAGCCACAAAAAGGGTAAAAATGACAGCCAACATGGTTCTGAAAACAATAAATCAAGAAAAGTTTATTTCCTCCTATGACAGGGAAACAAGCCATGTGAATTGGAGAGAGGCACTCCCTGCCACTGCTTTAATACCTTCACTGTCACTACCCTCTCTTCACTGGCCTGTACAACACACTCATAAATGAGTGAGTGAAATGTACACTAGCTGGAGGTGTTATCAGTGGTATATAACTGGCTGAGGAATCCATACTTAGGTAATAGCTACCCATAGTTCACAATCAACACAGAAAGATGTATCAAGAAAGATGCCCCAAAGATCTGTCCCCATCCAGTATTATTCAGTATTTTCATTAATGATTTAGATGATAAATTAACAAGTATGCTTTATTAAATTTTCAAGCAACACCAGTGCTGGAAAGGCCACAAGCATAAAGGAGGACAGAACCAGAATTTAAAACATTCTTGATAAATTAGTAACTGAAAGTAATAGGCAAAAATTCAGTAAGGACACAAAGTTCTACATTTATTTCTCCAAATGCAGGATGGAAAATGTCTGGCTACACAGCCGTAATGCAGAAAAACACCAAGCTTTACAGTGAATCACAAACTAATCATGAGTCAAAAGTATCACACAGTTGCAAACCAGGCAAACCTGGTGTACCTGAGCTAGGCTTCTGTTTCTGAGTCAGATGAAGAAATTTCTGTCTGTACTTGGTAGTAATAAGGGTCTGGCTTTTGTTAGCACTAGCTGTGAAAAACACTCACCAAGTAGGGAGAGGCCAAAGGGTAATGGAGAGAATGAAAAGAAGTCTAGAAGGCAGGACCTATGCTGTGAGAAGAGATTGAAGAAAATGGCGCTGTTTAGTCCAGAGAAGGAAAGGTGAAAGGAAATGACACCAGCTCTCACTTGTATAAAAGACAAAGTGTAGGTAAACTTTTTCCATGCCCATGCTGAGAAAGACAAGCAATAATGAGTTGGAATAAAAAGAACCTAGACTGGATACCAAGAAAAATAGTAAGGCAAGCAAAGTCTTGAACAGATTGCTTAATGAGGATGTAGGCAGTACTTAAAGGTTTTGAAGGAGGATCTGGGCATTCATCTATTAAGAATAAAAACAGTCTAGGTCACAGTGCCTGGGGCAAGGGAATGTTCTCCTGCTCTTAAGGAAATGTCATAAACTCAGCTTTCTAAGACTTTTGACTGGTGGTATGAAAGTTTTCAACGAAAAATGTTTGGCACAGGTAAGAAGTGTTTCGCAACCTTTCTACAAAACATATTCCTCACAAGTTCAAGGTAAGAGACATTGTTCTGCTCACATCACTACAAGTATATTTAAAAAAAAAAAAAAAAAAATCCAGTATCCCAAAGTATTATATCTGGAAGTTGAGAACAGTCCTCCAGCCTTGGCAATAGTGTGTTCCTTACATTTCTCCCCATTACCCTGCCACTTGCTGTTGTGCCATATCATAGAATCATAGGAAGGTTTGGGTTGGAAGAGACCTAAAAGTTTATCTTGTTCCAACACCTCTGCCATGGACAGGGATGCCCTTCACTAGAGCCCTGTCCAAGCTGGCCTGGAACACTTCCAGGGATGGGGAAGCAAAACTATGGTGTAGCCATGCTTTTGCTCCATACTACATTAAAAACTTGCTCTTCATTTGACAAGTTTTGGTTTAAGATATGCTTGTTCGATTGCCTCTGTTGAGCATCCTGGGACAGTTTAGATAGCATTTTATAAAAAGTCCTTTCTAGACCTATTTGGGGACAAACACATATCAGAATTTAATGTATGTCTGTCCTAGTATTTATATTGTGTTTATACTAGCAATTCTTCCATGACTTGGCCTAATATTTTTGACTGATTTTGGTACAGCCTGGGGTTTCTTCTTTTCTCTGTTACACTCAACCAAAGACAGCAACATCTGGAGACTTTCCTATTTTAAGGATCTTTTGTCAAGGAATATATTTGGGTGGTCCAATGCCCATATGCCATCCCTGGCAGCTGTGTAATTCCACTGCTTGGGTAGGTAAGCAACTAGATTTTTGTAAACCTTTCCATTAAGACTGAATAGTCAAGGTTAGAAATGCCAGCCTGGTATTTCTGAGCTGTCCAAGACTCCAGGGAGCTTATAGGAAAAAGCAATAAATAAACTAAAATCAGAAACATGAAACGTTTGCAGGAAGCAATCTCTTCGTGCAGGGTTTATCAATGGCCCTTTTGCAAGTCCCTGCTGACCACAGCATAAGGGTAAGCTGCAGGTAGCATATTTTTTTAAATATCCAGTCAACTCAGTGAACTTTCGTTGTCAAGGAGAAATAGGGAAGTAACTGGAATGGCAGGAACTTCTAAACCTGCTGGAGAAGCATAACCTTCCTCTCCTCTTGGGAAGCTGCTCATTTCTCACTGTGCAAGTGTCACTTCCCAGGTAGGTCCAGGGAAAAGAAATGTCAAACAAATCCTTTCATTAAAAGCATAAGTGTCTCTTTCCCTTAAACCACTCATCCTGTTTGAACAAAAAACTGGGGCAACCAGATGCTGCAACCAAGTCATAATTTCTCGTGTGTAATTATTTATCGCAACACCATAGGTGCTGCCTTTCCTCTGAAAACAGAATAGGTTCTACCTGATGTTATTTCAGATCCAAAATGTGATCCCATCTCATCAGAACAAAGATCAACTCCCTGACAATACTGTTCCTATTTCTAATCAGTAGTTTCTTTATTAAATTGATTTACTTTAAAATATTCACTTAAGACATTTGCCTCACAGTAACTAAGAAACTCCATTGACCAACTCTACCAACATTGCAAAGTTCAATAAATTCCAAAACCAAGGGTTTGCCTATGTTACTTCATTTCAACATGCTCTTGTGCATGCTCATCATGACACAGCACTTAATTACAAGGCCACATACTCATGGTAGTGCTGGACTACTTACTGCCCTGGATGGACAGAGATCAATTAATAAGCAATTATATTTGTCTCAATCAGTATGTGGTTTCAGGCACACGTGTCAGATCCTGACCTGAATAAAAATTTAATTTTTCTCATGGATTTTATACACATGCTTCCTCTTAATACCTTGGGGTTCAATTCACCATCACATTTAGGTGCCAAAAGTAGTCTGAGGAGCTGACTGTGGCTGAAGAAATGACCACATCCTAAAGCCTATTTCCTGTCGGCTGAGCCACAGCACCACCTAATTTCTCTTGGCCTAAATAATTTCTTACACAAATAGATTACTTTGTGATTCAGGTCAGCTGAAGTACCCAGCTTATCTGTGGGAAGTTTTTAATATAAAGCAACTCAACCAAGTATAACAGAATCATTTACTAGGGACCTTCTTGTGGAGAGTACTGAATGGGACTTCATAGGGGCCTTCCAGGATGGGTAGGGTAGAAGGTGATGATGTTCACGAGTGCTTAGAGCATACCTAAAGGAGTCCCTGGTGTGTAGAAAAGCCTCTCCAAGGGCAGCTGGAAGGAGGAAGATTAATTATCCCTGGTCTTTGGGACAGATGCTGTGAGGGAAATGAGGAGGAATGGAGTATCTTCTAGCCTCTTTAACCAAGTTCAACAAGAATTCTTCTGGAACAGAGCCAGACATTTCTGTAGGCGGAATCCATCTCTATCAGTGTCCTTTATCTTTCTGCATCTATTCCCAAACACAATAGACTGTGGCCTCATCCTCACTAGCAGGACTAGGTGTGCTGTAATTATGTTCAGTCACAACTGAATACAGTAAGACCTTAATTAAAATTAAAATTAATAAATACAATTAAGAAGTAATTGCATTTATTAGAGAAACCCTACTAAAAACTTCTTTGTTTTGAATGAGACTTAAATCTGTATCTTCCAGTCCTAAATGGAGAACTACACAGATGAGTGTGGATCACAAGGGCCAAGTTAATACAGTGATTACACCAGAGACCTTGAACATGTTCTCTACAAACAAGATGGGGAGTAACAGTTTTCACTGTTATGCACTGTGAGTGCAGCCTTTCCACATGTAAAAGAGTGGAATTAATGGGAAATTTTGTTTGATAAACAGTGCAACAGCATTGCAATATTTAAGCTATTAGTTACTGTGTTTTATAGGAGTAAAAGTCGTGACCACTACTGATGTGTGAAGACAACAGTATATGTCATTATTCTACCTTTTGTGTAAATAAAAAAGAGTAAGAAGCAATTGTTCAGCATAATTGTTGCATTTGGTTGTGATTTCTATGCCTGTCATAGCAGTTAGCAGGACTATTAAAGTGCATTAGCTCTCTGCTGGTGTTTAATGACAAAGAGACATGGTCCATATTCATCAAGCAATTATTTATACCATGACCTTTTATAGAGCTGTGAATTACCCTTAAGACTTTTGCAGTGAGTGATATTTCTAATAAACTGTTAATTTTGCTCCATAAGTTGTTCATATTTTTAAGCTGGGAAACTAAAAACTGTGAAATTAAACCCACAGTGCAAGCTGTGAAAATAGGATCTATGAGACTAGGACACAGTTTCAGGTCACTCTAATGTAATAAAAGCGCATCATGACAGCAGAAATTAAGGAGAGCTGCAGATATTAATATCTGCACAATAGACTTTTATGAGAATAAATGGAAGTGACCTGCCAAGGTAAAGGATGTACACAGATTTCTTCAATGCTGCCGCTGGGACAGGCTCAGAAATGGCATCTGCATCAGACTTACCCTCAGATTTTCAGCTGCATCAACTCTGTGAAACACCTTTGTCTCTCACAGCTGCTCTGTCAGCTCCTTGCCATCAGGATGGGGCTGACACACGCTCTCAAGCTTCTTTTTGTTAGCAATACAATTTTCTGCAATTCAAAAAGTAGAAGGAAATTTTGGGGGCCAGGCCACACACTTCTCAGTAAGGCCAAATATTTTCTGATCCCAGTGGAGGTACTGTCTCAGAGAGGAGCACGTGCTCCAGATGCACCTGGCTCCTGTCACAACATTCATGTCCTAAATCAGAAACTTTGCTTAGGCTTTGTTTAGGTCTGCCAAGGGGCCTGATTTTACAGGTACTTCACAAACTAATGTTGCAGACAGGCATCTGGAGAGCTTATCATGAGGGCATTTGAGCTTAATTTCCCACATTAAGATGCCTAAATGATTTAAAGAGAAAAATCTGGTCCTAAATGACCTTGAGTAGCTTTTCCTCATTTTCAGAACTGATGGAGGCTCTGCAGACTCTGTCCACCAGACTGCAGAGTCATCTCCTTCCACCTGGCTTTCCCCAACATCCTCCACAGAGTGCCACCAACATCCTCCCAACTACTGATTGCCATGAAGTGCCATTGATGTCCAAACCCCAGGTGCAGGGTGGATCAAGCCAGGTGCTGTTGAGACTCAAATGGCCTCTTGTTACAGTGCGGATGCTGTAACACGCGTATCAAATGAGGCCCATGGAAAAGAAATATCTATGGACCGATTCTTGATAGATGTTTCAGAGATGTTTATTTCCCCAGCCCCATGGCCGGAGCTCTGCCAAGGAACTGCTCAATCACGGGACCCGAGGGTCCTTGCCTGCACAGGGGAACACAAAACAACCACTGGGGAACGAGGCTGACCAGGGGCAGGGAAACCTCATGTCTCTCCCCCAGGGCCCCTCTCCCAGGACTACATGGCAGGGGGAGGAGACCCCGACATTTCACCTGTTTATTTTTAACAAAGAGATTTAAAACTTAACATTGAAAACAACTGGATAAACATAACAAGAACAGCTTCAAAACAAAACAAGCCACCCTCCTGAGTTTTTAAATGTCCAAACAGATTCTCCGGAACATCTTAAGGCTGACAGAAGGGAGACAGGACTCTCCAGGCATGCTTTGTGGGGAAACTGAGGCAGGAGAGGGTTTAATTTCTTCCCTCCCCCTTTTCATCCCCCCCTCGGCATCAGAGAGGAGTTGTAGGGAAAGGGAATTGAATAGGGAAGCCATGGGGTGAAAAACAGATTAGGAATAAACTGGGGATGGGGTAAACTTAGGAAAGGGTTCATATTGGGTATAGGGTAAAAGGGGAAAGTGGGATTAGGAAAGAGAGACTGTAGGGGGGGCTTATAATGGAGACATTGTCTAACATGACTATGATTTTTAGCATATATACTGCCTTTTACAGGAACACCATCAGGCCCAGTGACCTCTGCTGCCTGCAACCCTTTTCTACCTTGCACAATTTTGAATTCCACCACCTCTCCATCTCCCAAGCTTGGGATGCATTTTTCAGGGTTATTCTTTTTAATAGCAGTTCTGTGAATGAATATGTCTTGCTGGTGGTCACATCTCGTTATAAAACCATAATTTTGTTTAACATTATACCATTTTACTATTCCTAAAACCTTAGCTACGGTGATCTTTTCCTTTTTCCTAGTGGCTGCTGCTTTCTGTCTCACTGCGTTTTTGCTTTCTCTTTCGCTTTCGCTCGCTCCCATGTTGGAATTGCCAGGGCTGTCAGTGCTGCCGGGGCCGCCGGAGCTGCTCGTGCCTGCGCGCTCCTCCTGGGGTCGCATTCGGGGCCGTGCGGGCCGGGCCGCGCCGCTCAACTCCCTGCACGCCGCCTCCTCTGCTCTCAGCTGCGCTGCCGCTGCCTGGCGCTGCACCCACGTCTCGGCCAGGCCCCCGAGCGGCGGCCCCCCCTGTGCCCTGCTGCAGCGCGTGTTTCGGCCGGGCGTGGTTCTGCTCCACCGGCACCGCCGCCAGCTGCCACCCGCGCGCCTCCCCTCTCGGTCGGGCGTTCACGGGGCTCGCTCCACCCTGCGCTGCGGGGGCCAGGCAGGCACCGCCGGGTCACCCCGCTCCCGCTGTGCCTTGCTCTGCTGCCGACACTGCAGCTCGCGCTGCTCTGCCCGCACGCGGGAACTGCCTCGCTGCTGCTCAGAGAGCAGTCGGTCCACGTGGTCTGGGTCACACAGACTCTGAGGCATGCTTCCCTTTGCCACGACACAGCTGACATTGCTCAACAGTCTCAGTAATTAAATAATATTCACGAAAATATTCTTCCATCAGCATATATTTTGACTCAGAAATTAACTGAGTCCAAACGGTCTTCCAAAAGTCTTTGGTAAGAATCAGATCCCAAGAAACAGAGAAAAAGTTCTTAAACAACCATGGCAGGAAGTGTTTCAGTTCTTTTTGATCTTGAATTAAGCTAAAATTTACAAATCGTTGTTCAAGAATCCTTTCAAGTTTAAGATAAATGTCCATATGCGGCTCTGAGAGCCAAGAGTCTTCCCACGGTTCCTCCATTGTTTAGAGATGAAATAGAAAACAAAAACAAGAAGAGAAATCCAGAGTTTCTAGAGTTTACTCACAAATCAGTCGCTTAGGGATCGGGGATCGTTCTGCTCGCATTCTCTCCCATTTTGTTACAGTGCGGATGCTGTAACACGCATATCAAACAAGGAGGCCCGTGGAAAAGAAATATATATGGACCAATTCTTGATAGATGTTTCAGAGAGATGTTTATTTCCCCAGCTGCATGGCTGAAGGTCTGCCGAGGAACTGAGGCAATCACGGGACCCAAGGGTCTTTGCCTGCACAGGGGAACACAAAACACCCAATGGGGAACGAGGCTGACCAGGGGCAGGGAAACCCCATGTCTCCCCCCCAGGGCCCCTCTCCCAGGACCCCACGGCAGGGGGGAGGGCCCCAACAGCCTCTGGTTTCTAAAGCTGGAGCCACAGAGAAGAATCATAGAATCATTAAGGTTGGAAAAGATCTCCAAGATAATCAAGTCCAACCTCCAGCCAAACACCACCATGCTCACTAAACCATATTGCCAAGTGCCACTACTCATTTTTTGAACATTTTCAGGGACGGTGATTCCATGATGGAGACTGACATTGACCATTGTATCATGATGGGCGATACTCTTAAACGTATTTCTTCCTAAACACAATCTCCTGCTGGTAGATGATTGGGTCGTGTGCAAAATATAATCAGAAATTGAGCCCTTATTATTTGGCCAGATGGATCTTCTACTAACAAATTCCTACCTTTCTCCGATAGGAACCAAACCCAGAAGAATAAGACAACATTTCTCCAGGATTGCCATCTTTATTTCTACCTTCCAGCACAAAGCAATTTTTCAGGAACAAGGAACAACTTCCAAAAATAGAGTTCAGGATAGAAACACTGATTTTATTGTTTTGAACAAGAACTTTATCATTCACGTTTCTCATGAATGTTTTATGGCGCGACAATTTTCTGTTCCTCAGCAATGTACACCACCAGAAATCTTACCTCATTATGTGCTTTCTAAATGGATTTTCCTCTTCTTCTCTATGCAGTATTGCCTCATAGCATGTGACTGATTCAGCAGAATACTTTAAGATTTGATGCTGCGTATTAAAATGTAGGCTATATTCACTCAGGAAAAACTCATTTCTTTTGTTACCTGTTGCCTTGTGGCCATTCAAATTCCAGACTGAGTGTTTTCATAGTTTCAACAGTACAAGGGCACTGGGGCTGCCTGGGTGTTGAGATGAAATAACAAATTAATTTTGAAGCCTGCAACTCCTTTTGACAATGCCCTCTGACCCCCAAAAGGTACAGCAAAATTAGGGCTCTTATTTTACCTTGCTTGGTGCCATCTGACACCCTGGGAAGGGATGGAAGATTATGCTTCACCCTGTAGAGAAAGTGCCATATCAGGCAAAGCCTAAGCACATTTTATCTATATGCATAAAACAGCATTCAGGGAGAAAGGCAACTGAAGCAAAGCACCTATTCCAACCTCGCTAGCTGACATAATCATTTCAAACTGGCATTTATTGTCAGGAAGATGCTGGCAGAGTTAGCACTGACTGTTTCATTGCTAGCAATATGCAACTCTGAAAATAATGATTTGGAAATGTGGTATGGGTTTTTTTCCAATGTACCCACCGGGAAAAAATTAGAGGAGCACAATAAAAACCGCAAAACTATGCTGTTATGTTTTCTAGCTGTCCACAGAGAAAAGTTAAAATCATCTTTTTTTTTTTAAGGAAAGTGCTTTTGCACAATCTTGCAGTATCTCACAATCTAATTTTGTTTCAAATCCCATCTCCCAAGAAAGTACCAATAAGAACTTAAAGAGAGCAGAGTACAGATCATATTTCTGTCACAAAGAAAAATTCTAATATGCTTTCAAGGCTGTGGTGATTCTAGTTTTTGGAAAGAAATTGAACAATACAGTACATGGTGTTTTGGTGGTGGGTAACTGGAAAAGATTGATAATTTTGCCTTAGATTTAATGCAGTGGTAAATACTGCACTTGCTTAAGAACACAGTAATACTGCTGAATGCAATTAGTTTGTTATCACTTCTTGAAATATGGGATTAAATGACAAAGAGGGAAAAGATTTGTCACTTTGAAACACCTCAGGTGGATAAGGAAGAATCAGCAATATTTTGTAAGTTCAGATACTGATATTATTTCTCTGTAATAGAGCCTCCATGGCATTCCTGGTGGCATTTTTCAGACTATCGACAGTATAGATGTTTGTGGACACAAATGGGACAGTACATCTCCTTAGAGCAATGTGAATTTCCATGAATACTTCTTAATTTTTTAGGCAATTGCCATGTACTTTTTACACCAATTAATGAGCTACTAGGTAAGATGTAACTGATTTAGCAGAATGCTGTTGATTGCCTTCTCCAGATAATTTAGCAGTTAACGAGACTTAAGGTCATCAGGAGTGGGTTGCCATACAGGTGCTCACTTTGGTTTTTCACAGACAGAGAAAGGACTTTGTTTTAGTGCTGGCTAAGAGCCAACATGCAACAAAGACCTGCATACCTGGCTCATGGAAGGGAGGCACCAATGTTCTCTTAGTGATCTCAGGAGCAGATAAGGAGGATATGAGTCATAAACAAATGATTTCTCTTGAAAGGGATTTCCATAGGCCATTGGATTAACCCTCCTCTTGAAGCAAGAACATCTTAGATGAGGCTGCTCAAAACCTTGTCCAGTCACACTCAATATCTCCAGGAGTGGAGATTTCACAGTCTTTTTGGGTACCTTGTTCCAGAGTTTGCCTATCTTCATGAGAAAATATTTTCTTCCTATTATCCAAAGGAATAATTTCTTGCTGCAACCATGTGTCCCTGTCCTCCTGTCCTATCCCTGTGCACTTCTGAGAAGAGTCAGAGCAGAGTCCAAAAGAGATAAAATTGATAGACCACTTTGAAATTATTTCTGATAAGATGCCTAGATAGGTAAATGGTAGTAGGCATTTTGAAGGCCAAGAGATAAAAATTTCCCTGAATGGTCAAGAAAAGAGAGATAATGTCCATTCTGAGCTGGGCCCGTAAAAAGATTCATGGTCCTAAGTCCACTAGGCATTACTACCTTTCATTCTGTTCTGACATTAAAAATAACCACTGTCATAAAACTTCACTCTTTTTCTCTGAGGTGCAAGAAGCTGAGTTTTATTGTAGTCAAGGCCTGCACAGAGTTCACTTTCTGCCAAACCAAGCTCACCTGAGAGAAATTGTTGAGACTAAATAGAGCAGATGATAGATTGATTTCAGGGCAGGAAAGACAGAAAGACTAATTCAGCCAGCCTCTGGCAATGGGGACTAAAATCCAGCTCTATGAAATGATGGAGCATCTTTCTGAATGGAAGTGAACGTACTTCTCTCAAGGGGGATGCATGTAGGAGAAGAGTGAGATTAAGGTGAAAATTCATAGTTTCTGCTTTTTCTCTTTGGGGTGCCAGCAAATGAGGATGATTAGATAGAAGTCTTCCTTAAGTGCTATCTCTCCTGGGTGCTGCTCTGTTTGACACCATAGACTGAAACCGAGGACATATCTACAGTATTTCACAGTATTTCAAAGAATCACAGAATCAGTCAGGTTGGAAAGGGCCTCCAAGATCATCGAGTCCAACCTTCGACCAGTCGCGATCTTCTCAACTAGATTTGGCAATAAATGCCACATCCAAGTCATTTCTCGAACACTTCCAGGGATGGTGACTCCACCACCTCCTTGAGCAGTCCATTCCAGTGTTTAACACCCCTTTCCATTAAGAAATTCTTCCTGATATCCGGCCTGTCTCTCCCCTGGCACCCCTGGAGGCCTCTTATTCTGTCACTGGTTGCCTGGGAGAACAGGCTGATCCCCACCTCACTACAGCCTCCTTTCAGGCAGTTGTAGAGAGGATAAGGTCACCCCTGAGCCTCTTTTTCTCCAGGCTGAATACCCACAGTTCCCTCAGCTGCTCTTTACTTGACTTACCCTCTAGACTCTTCACCACAACACACATGTGTGATTCTGAATTTCTCTTGGTGCTTGGGAAGAAGATGTCAAAAAAAACAGTAATGCCTTCAGATTCAGGTGTTTTGTGCATTTCCATCCTTCCAGGTCTGAGTAGGATTGCCCCACCAATGCCAGCCATGAAACCTGACATAGAGGCCCCTGCAGAGCAACAGAGGTGCTCAAGGTCCTGGCAGCAGAAACAGCCTGCAGGGAAATCTGGTAGAAGGTTTGGGAAGGGAACCTTACCCATGCTGTGTCCTTGCTAGTGTTAGTGGGAACAAGATTGATCAATGTGGCCCTGATTGTGTTCAGACACCCGAGCACAAATCTGGTGGCACTGTAAGAAGAGAAAAATCCATTCCCTAGAGGCATCCAAATATTTGGTGTCATACTCAAATTGATAGCTACAATTGCCAGGAACAGAGACCACAGGTGGCTAAACATAACTGTGGTCTCTTTCATAGAGACTTCATATCTCCCACTGTTACCCACAGCTGTGGGAAGAAAACAGGCTGCACTACAGGATCAAGGATAGCTCTAGGTTTCTGTCCTGACTTTAAAGTTAGTTCTGGCTTTCATCAGAGGATGAGCATTTCCATAGCATGTACTGAAAGACATCCAGTAACTCTGACTTCTGTAGTGCCATGATGAGTTCTTTGAAGCCATTTGGCTATTATAAGACATCTTGAAAGAAATTCTGTTCATCATTGCTTGAAAAGAATTTAACCCTTAAAACTGGCTGAGCTGTGAAGTTACCTTCATAAAGGCCATTGCAAAAGAAATTGTGTCCTTGAAGGCTGAAGAATCCTAAGAACATTCTACTGACAATGGAATCGGAAGTGTAGCCAAAGAAAATAGGGGGAAAAAAACCCCCTTTTTCTATGGAAATCTTTAAGAACAGAGATGCCCATACCTCTCCACATGTTAGACAGTATCAGGCATACTCTGCTTTATGTACTCACAGAGCATGAGAGGTAGGTATGGAGCCAGATCTGTGGGTAGTGTGAGAACAACAGAAAATAATCTGGATTTTAGTGATTGTTACTGAAGGCATATATATCTCACAACAGGAATTTAGCTCTGGTTTATCTCTTGAAAATGGAGCTGCTTAAGCCAGTACTGGAAATACCTTTCTTCTGAGATATTTTTCTCTGTGGAAGCTGTCAGTGAATAGGCTGGTTGCCCCCAAATTTCTTTCTGGTTAAAAGTATTTGAAATAGTTGTAAAACCTTTGCTGGCATGATTTATTCTTGTAGCCAGATTCAGCTTCTGGACTGAACTGGGAGCTCCCTCATCCAGTACACAGCTGTGCGTGCAAGTCCCAAGGGGTTGTTTCCCTTTTCTGGAGTGGCCAAAACCACCTGAATTTTAAGGAGTACAGAAGGCCAGCCTTTGAGCACTGGCCACCTGCTAGATGGCAGAAATATCCCTGACAGATTGGCATCCAAAGTTTTGTTTGTCCTGAAGGCTTATCTACCCAAGACAAGGTGAGCCTTTTACAGCAGCCATTTGATCAGCTGTCATTGCTGACTAGGCAGAGCTCCATATAAGAGATAACAAGTGCTCAGTATTCATCAGACATCATCAGTAGCACAGCTTGAGAAATGACAAGCTTTACATAATATATGAAGTTGCAAAAATTACATGTGCATTTTAAATCCTGTTGAGAAAATTAGCATTTGTGTTGACTGGATCTTTTTCAAGAAGGAAATGTGATGGTCCTGTGACCTAGCACCAGGTAAAACATCTCATGAAATCATAAATGTACTGTGCATTGCTGGCTCTGTGCCTGTAAAGGAAGAAGAAACAAAACGGTCAAAGCAGAATTATAGAATTTTTTGATGTTCTACTTTTATATGAAGGGTTGC